>NC_081331.1:5333033-5664283 GCF_022539665.2 Daphnia carinata
ATTAACAACGGGAATGAAATTCGTTCTCGTGCATCTTCCGCTAAGGACGAGCTGCACTGATTTAATGATATGTCAAAGACCCTTATGGAACCGTCAGAGCACGCTAATAGTGGTCTGTCGGAGGCCGACCATTCTGCATCCAAAATAGAAAGATAATCTCGAAAAGGGGAATTTTTCCATTGTCCCAACCGCTCGCTTTCTGTATGACAAAATATATTTTTTTTGCAACCACTCAACGTTGAATATCAAAACAAATTCTCGTTACCTTTCACATCCCAGATATCAAGACCTTCCATATGAAGTACGAGTAGCTTCATATTATTCTTCCCTGGAGCAAACCTTAATTTCCGAATGGGACTCTTGGAGTGGGGCAAGGGACGGAAGTGGCGTGTTCTCCATTCCCAAATGGCGACGCCACCTTCTGCGTCGCCAAGAGCCATCCACTCGCTTTTCCATGCCATTGAGACGATCCCGTTCAAAGTGTTCTAATAAACACAATTCATAAGCAATTATTGATTTGACAGCAAAACATTAAAGAATTACCGGCGGCGACAGTCGTGCACCGTCTTTGACCACACTTCCATCGACAGTCAAGTGGTAAAGATTTCCATCCGGATCAGCGAACACAAAAAACTCCTTTACGCTCATACCCGTCAACAAGGTGACACCTATCAAAGTAAAGATTATGGCACTAAAACAATTTACTCAAATAGACGAGGACGCTTTACTTGAATCTGAATCTTCGGCTAGAGATTTCTTTACATGTCGCTGAAGATGGGAAGGTAGCCACTCTAGACTAGTGATGGTAGGAAAACGTTTCGGGAGTGTGCGGATAAGAGTCAAATGACGCAAATCCCACAGCTCAGGTGGCGCTTCCTTAAAGACTACCATAAAGTATTGCTTTAACGGCGAAACGCGCACGAGCTCTATTGGCGATTCTTCTCCTCGATCGGCTCGAATTGACACTACCCTTCCCGTTTGAACGTTTGTCAAGAGGATTTCGTTACGCACCCATCCACCAATTGCAGCCGGAGGAGACTGTGCGTGGCTAAGAAATTCATCCATTTGAATCCATTCGATGCCTAAGAAAGAGAAACCAAAGACTGAAATAAAAAACACAAAATATTAAAATGGCATCGTTTTACCTTTAACAGCGTAGTTATGCACAGCAAGTTCCTTTTTGATCAGGCCAGATGATACATCACAAACTTGAATGGTTCCATTTGCGCAACCGATTGCTGCCAGTGGTTGGTAGTATTGCCAATTTTTAACAGTGAGTGGTGGACACATTTTCATAACGAACTGATTGGAAGAGGGTACGTAGCCAGATAATGATGTCAGCAATCCTGAGAGACAGAATTTGAGTGAAAGTTTGCTATCACAGTTGGTCCACAGGGGAGGCATGATTTCGGCTAGACATCCCTGCTGTTTCATAACGTTTGAACTAGTAAGATAATAGAAGTAAATTAGGCGTTAATACTGAATATGACAGATGATCACACCTCAAGTCGTAGAAGTAAAGCCTTCCGTCAGAAAGCAGGAGAACTGTACGGGATTCTAGAAGAGGATGCAAAGCAGCCCCAAGGATTTTGTTGTTTTTGGTTAACCTAATACTGTCTGTCTGTGATCGTTGTTCGTAATGTAACTCAACATCTAATTCTGGTGTGTTCCACGGAGAATGGGATGGGGTCGTAGTTTCCATTGATTGCATGATTCCTTTTCTGATTCGGCCACTCAACGAGCCAGACTCGTGGACACAAATCAATACATCCCTTTGACGACATAGTATCAGTTGTTGTAGTGGAGAATAGCTTCGGTCCGTTGACAGCAAAACCGCGACTGTATGGTGGATGCGTAGGTCTACCAGAAGGATTTCCCTGGCATAGACCAAGCAAATTATGTGGCGTAAACAACGATGGAAGCTAAGCTGAAGGCATTCATTAAGTGAAGTCATGCCCTGCTCTTCTGGGCGGGGGGCAGATTCGCCAACAATGATGTCTCGCATCAATTTACGAAGCCGATCACGAGAGCGATCGGAAGAGCTGGTTGGGAATGAAACACTTGGAGTACCAGGTGTTGTGGCAGCTTTTGGAGACGAAATATAGAACTTCCGACCATTGCTGGAGGAGGCTTTATATAACGAAAAATCTTCCACGAAAAGGATGCAATCAGGACATAGAACTGCAGCGTAAACATCGGAGAGTAATTAGTTAGATTGGATTTTCTAATTAGACACCTCGGTTCGGAAATTACATGCCAGTCGTGTAGAATCAAATGGATCTAAATCTATTGCAAGAATATTTTCAGTATATGTTTTTTTCCATAATTTATTTCCTGTTGTGACATCCCAGACCACAAATGAATAAGGAGGGTGTATAACCATCAGATACTTTTCACTTTGGTCAAAGTGTTTGGACCACATCATATCTAAAGATGAAGACGAACAGTTACATTAACTAGAGCATGGTAACACTGAAAAGACCATTACCTTGTATGGGTCTATTCCCATCACTTAAAATGTGTAATGCCACACCAGTTATCACATCCCAAATGATTATCAGACCTGAAGTATCAGCAGATGCAAGAAGTATAGGTTGATATGTCGATTTCTGGGTTGACGCACCCGACATTGTGGCTCCTGACATTATTCGTCCAGGCCATTTTACCTTTTTTAAAACCACAAGGCTAACAAGAAATGGATTTTCAACTGAATGAAACAATGAGCATCAAACCTTGACTATAGCTGCTTTATGTTTATCTAGTGTTTGAACCACTTGTAACACAACAGTATCAACTACCACAACTGTGTAATTCGAGCCATAGGCTAGAAGACTGGTAGAACTCCTGTGAAATCAAATTTTTATTGGGAAGATATTTTTTGATTTTACTTCATATTATAGAAAAAGACATATAATTACCAATCTAGTGCCCCCTTGTTTTTTATGCAACAGGCGGCCGTCAAGCTTCGAGGCAATATCCGAGGATAGTTCGCCTCCTTCTGGGTGGTTTCCTCCATTTTTCAAAAAATATTTCGCAACCCTATAGCTTGCTAAGCATAATTAATATTCCTTAATAATGTAGGGGATTTTTATTTGGCAAGGGATGAATTAGAACTTATGAAACCGGGGGTGTGACCACTTATATCCCTACACACTTAAGAGAACAAAAATGTATTGTCTAACACCAATGGGAGCAATTCAGTGGTAGTACTTGCACAACATGTGTCGTCTGAAAGAGCAGACTACATATCTGTTCTGCCTTGTTCTGTTTGTTTTTAAATTTGATTTTTCGACTAGCTTGCCTACCTACTAACCTGTTAGCAGCACTACTGTACGCCCCGTTAGAAAACAAACCCCACAGTAAGGAAAACAAAAACTTATTGGTATCGAAGAGGGTCACATAGCCCGATGATAAGCTGCCTGCATCCATGAACCGTCTTTCAGGCCATGGGGAGAACTTACGAACAACCTACGGGTTACGATCACCTCTTCTCTACCTCAGTTTGTGGGTCGATCTTCAACATGTAGTGAACGGTACTACAGATCGATATGAAACGTCTGTATACGTGTAATGTCTATGTATGTAGGTGTATGTGTGTTTTTTTTAGTGTAGTGCCATTTTTAGCCCCTTTATAGTAGGCATGGCTCTTCTTTCTTCTTATTTCTTTTTTCATTTGGTGATGAAGATGTGGAATCTTGCATTATCCGATGATGTGAAGAATCTTGCGAATCCGATGTGATGTATCTTGCGAATTGAGACCTTGAGATGAATCTTCAATGATGAGGGAGAGGGTGGTGGGAGGAGAGCATGGAGGGAGGAGAGGAGGGAATGGAGGGCTTGGAAATTGGAGGTGGCGGGATTTGAACCCGGGACGACAGAATACGAAGGTGATAACCATTGTGCCAGGACCGCACATTCCAACCAAATTTTGCTTTGGGTGTCACCCATTCAAATAGGCAGCTTATGTACTAGGCAACCATAAATGAAGTATAGCGCTGTGGTATCGTTCACGGCTGCCATCCTAATTTTGCGGGGTCGAATCTGTGTTGTTACATTACGTAATTTTTTTTTTGCCTTTGCGGTTTCCATAATTTTTCGTGAAACTTTTTTTTTATTTGGGTCAATTTGGTAAACGATAATATTTATTTTTTTAAACTGTTTTCATGCTTAGAGAAACTAAACATTATGAAAATATGCAACAATGCAAAGCAGAATAAACAATCGTCTGCGCACGGCAAAGAGGGTTAAAATATATCTCGTTGTGTTTGCCTCACTTTTTTTCAATTAAAGTTATATAATAAATATAAAGAAATAGAAATATTTTTGTAGGCATACCTGGAACTCTTAAAACAATTTAGCAGATTCAAAAATCAAGGTTAATTTCCATGTCAAATTCACATCTGTTTTTACCATCAGGGTTCCTTCGAACCCCTTTACAAAATGGACTGGGACGTTATATTCCACAACTTCAAAGGATTACGCTCAAATTTTGTAAAAATCATGGAGGAAGCCGTGGAGTCCGGTACATTAAGTGTGCTTTACATATTTCGAAAATCGAAACAACTTACATGTTTTGTGCAATTTCAGAGACTTCATTGAATCTGATCTGATGGAGTTTGCAAAAACCAATCCTGGAACAGTTGTCTATTTGAAACCTAGAAGGCACCGTTCCCCTTGTATGGTTGCAGAATACTGTAAGGATCACTAATTTTTATTCCCTCCAATTTTTTGGAAATATCTGTAAAGATAGCAAAATGACTATTCTGCAACATTGCATTGATACAGTAAATGGAGAACGTGAATATTTGAGCTGCCATGAGTTCAACAGAGATGAAGTCCTTAAATGGCTCAGTTATATGTGTACTAGATCAGGAACTCCTGTAATGAGATTCAGAAAGTATCAACACACTGATTACCCAACCATACAAGGAGTTTGGAATCCTTTCACCCATCAAGCACCAGAGATGAATTTAGCAGAATACCCTCATGTAAGGACAGAATGTATTATCTTATAAGTAAAAAATTGGTTATTGTTTACCCATTATCTTATAGGAAGTTCTGTCTAAGCCTATTGATCACGGGCCGACTGCAACTGAACAGTTGATCGAAATTTTCAAGAAAACACAAATAGAAGACCCGGCAAGTAAACCAACAAACTAGAACGTTAGGCAATAGCCAAGCCAATACAGTTTAGATAGAAATTTTTCAACAAGATTTATTTTCATGGTAAAGATTTAAGATCAAATCAAAACCAGGCAAAATTTGCTGTAATCAATTTTGTACACCATTCTTAACTAAAGCCAATTGCTCTGATGCGATATCCTTTTCCCAGAGTTTCATATGGTCAGTCTGTAAGACTTTAGAGATTAAAGCCTCTAGTTCTGAATTATGAAACTCTTCGGCGCACAATTTTTTCAAGTTGATCGGGGTAGATGACGGTCCGGGTACAGCAGGCTGGAAAGCCAGAAGGGAAGGATCGTATTGTTTATGTAACTCCAGTGGTGTCCTAAGCGTAAGCATTAACATCGGTCAATCCATATAAACATGACTTTCATTAGGACATACTTTCGTGTTAATTCCATCGATAGAGCTCCGTTGCCAGTTGTTGGATTTTTAAGAAGAATGTGTCGCGCAAATTTGTTCACAATTGGATGGTAATGCCTGACAAGTGAATGCAGTTCCCATAAAGCAGTACTGCCTGCGTTACAGTGCTCGGGCTCTTCTAATTCTGCCAAGAAAGTTCCACTGCCGGAGGAGGTGTCAAGATCCAGAAGCATATCTGTTTGCTTATGCGTCTGTTTGGGGGAGAAACCACCGATTACACAGAAGGTTAAATAAGAAAAAGCAAACTACTTACCATCATTAAGATGCGGACCAAACTGAGCAGACCTATACTGCTATTATGTTGGACTTGAAGAGCCAAGGTTGCAACCCGCTTTGTGAATGCTAAAACGCGGTGGATAGAAACCTTTTTCCTTCGTTTGATTAGCATGTTTTCGAGACAGTCTAGCGCGATGGGCATATCGGAATTCGAAGGCCCTACATTCAGTTTTCATGAGACTAGTGTCAATGAATTAAAAAAATTAATAAACCAAAATATGGCATACCAGCAGTAAGACTGAAAAGGACTTTGTACAAGTGGGAATAGAAGTGAAGAGGGTCGATGTTAAGTGCTTCTCCTTGACCAGAGAGCATAATGAGTACTACTTGAATCGCGTACAAACACTGCCGGTAATCAAGCTGATCGTTGGCGATGAGATTATTGAAAACTTCCACCAAGTCGGTAAAGAAATCCACGTTAATTGTATGTGCGAATCTGTGTACAAAAACAGAATATTATTAGCTACGAATTGTAAAACATATAACAAGTAAATGTATATAAGTACACACTTTGCCAATCCCTGCAAGACGACACCCATAAGACCAGATTTTGGAGCCATCTTCAGGATGCGAAAGTAAATGGTGAAAACCAATTTAACCGTTTCTGTCTGGTATTTACTTTTACTTCCTTTGCTATGCTCTGCTCTAGCAACAACAATTTCTTTCTCCAGTCGTTCAATCTTCTTTCTTCGACGCCTCTCGTTCTTTGACAATATGAGGAGTTTTTCTTTTCTCGTCAAAGTTTTGTACCGATTGATTTCCTCCTCTCTTTCCTTGTCTAAATTTACATCTTTGATTCGCAATGCAATAAGGATGTCCAAGCAGTCGGGTGGAATCTGGTGGTGTCGTTTATTTTTAATCAAGTGATTAACTTGTCGAACAGCGTGCAGGGATATCTCCCCTTTCTTGTCGTCTTTGAAGAGTTTTTTAAACGCAGAACAGACCAAAAGTCGCACCTCGTCCATCTTGTGAGCCGTAAATGGAATCAAAGCGTGTACGATATTTTTCGAAAAATTAAAGTGTGGCATAGCCACTAACAAATCACTTAAGCATTTTAACGCAAAAATCGCAACTCGCTTGGCACGTTCTTCAAGATTTTTCGGATTTTTTTTCATCTCCTTCAGCGGTGCAAGTGTATCTTCTAGTTTTTTAAGAAACATTTGATAGTACTTAAGGAGACGTGCTTCGTTTCCGTAGACTTCTCTGGTAAGTTTCTTTAGTCGTTCACCAGGCTTAGAAGTAGATTTAATTTCAAATCCTGGTGCCAAATCTTTGAAAAGTTCCACCAGACTGGCAGACACTAGTTTAAAACCAGTGATGAAAATGTCTGGAGTGAGTGTATTGTACAATTTCAATACTGCACTGATATGCTCCATTCGTTCATCCGGGTTTTCAAGAATATTGCTCGACGACGACCCAATCAGCGCTTTTAGATCTTCAAGTTTCTGTTTGCGTTGTGCATACATCTCTGCCATGCTTTTGGGAGCTTCTTCTTTTTCAGCATCCTCATCTTCATGATCTTCCTCTTCATCAGACGTTTGGTAGTCAACCTCAATTGACTGCTCTACAATACCCTGCTTAGTTTTAATTGGCAAAAGGTGCTTTGTTTCTTTCTTTGTCAACTCCTTATTGAACAGTTCTTCATTGTACTCTTCTTCAACATTATTACTCTTTTTTTCTTCTAATTTTCTTTTCTTTGGTAAATTACCATTCTGTTCTTTTTTTGTTGCATTATTCTTTAGGAAAGTAACATCTTCTTCATCCATCATATCCATCATTTCATCAGCTTCGAAGTCATCTTGGATAACTACTGGGTTTTTCGCAATTGGTTTGGTGTTATTCATTTTCTTTTTCTTACTGATACCTGGAATAGAGGTTGTAGCATTTTTATTACTTTGCGGGTTCAGGCGGCTGTTGTTTGGCTGGGTTCTATCCCCGGGTCGCAATTTCGTTTTGACCACAGGTTGACGTACTCTAGCACCAGCCTTGTAAGTTTTCTTGTGTTTCATGTGGCTGGCTCGCTTAGTTTTGCTAACCACCATCGTTTTTTTGGCACCTTTCTTTGCCATCTTAACAGGTTATGACAATAATTGGAGCGAACTTGTTCCCTAATATGAAAACAAAAACAAGAACGAGAAATACACCACGTAAGTTTTGTCCAAGTCTAATTCAGACGGCTTTTGGAAAATCACCACGTGAAGTTCTCCGCGTAGTACTGAAACTTGTCGGTAGAGGACTTGTGAAGAAGAGATGAAACGGACTGTATTGAACCAGACCAGAACTCCATGTTTTAAGCGCGATTCGCAAAGATTCAGAAGCTGACTGGTTTATTTTCTTTCTTGTAAGAAATATATTCGTTCAAAAGAAATACTCAATACTTCCATTCCTCTCCAAATTCTTTTTATTGTGACAACACGGAAAATGCATCGTTTTATGACAGAAAAACAAACCAGTTATTCATTTATGAAGTATAATTTTTTTCCTTTTCCTAAATCGACAAAATAGACATTCGAGGGAAACATCAGCAATCTTCAAATTCTTCATCTTCGTCTTCGTATCCGCCTTCTTCATCCATTTCTGTTGGGCCATTTTCATCCTCCGTGCTTTCAAAGTTATCTTCTTCGTCGTCTTCATAACCACCTATTTCTTCTTTAAATTCAAGTTCTTCGTTTATTTGTCCTTCCTCGTCCGCAGAAGAGTCAAATACTGCCTTATCATTGGCTTTGGACGCTATTGAAACTTTGTCTTGTGTTCCTGCTGCATTGGTGCTCTTCACCTTTTCGATTGCTTCAGGTTTTGTCTGTTGAAGTGCAACATTCACGTCAAACGCTCTTTTCGGTTTTACAGAGGGCACTATTTGTTCTCTCTCGATCGCAAAGGAACCAGAAGATACTACTGGCCCTGTGGCCATTTTTCACAACAATTTTTAACTACTTCTCTGACAACACTTCATACGAGATCAAATTTTTTTCAGTCTCATAGCCAGGATGAACTCGGTAGAAGTATACACGTGCGAAGCCAGCAGTGACACACTGCGCAATGAGTACATTGCAATAATTTACGTTGCAGCAACGAATTTCTCAGACTGTGAAAATTGTCCACAATTTTTAAGATTAGAATATTTTTTCCCAAAAATGACTTGAAGACTCTCCCCCCCCCGAGAATAGGCTCAAAAAACGTATGCACTGCGAGTTCCTTTTGACTAAACAACAAAATAGGAAAACTACGTTCAATGCCACATGAAACTAATTTCCGTATGAACTATACAACTTTTGAATAAAGTAGCTTCGGAAAATCCATGTTTAAAAATCTTTAAACCTTTCAAGTAGTACAAGTTGTACATTGAGGTGGCGCGAAGTTAACTTACCAATGTTTTCTTAGGAAGTACAAAGTAGCCGTACCGACTATTGTATTCCCCAATGATTCACAAAAAGTATGGATTGCTTTAGAACATTTAACGTTTCACCTCCCCAAGATCATCAATTGAGTCTTCATCTATCTGAGGCCACTTCTCTGGAAGAAGATCAAACAGATCATCTTTGACATCGCCTTGAATGACAATTTCGTCGTCCCCCGTTACCGAGGCACCGCACGCAAATTTGGTACCGAAAAACTTAGCTGCTGTTTTCAAATCGATGTCTGAAAAATTAAAACCAAGCTTGATGAAAAAAAAACAAAAAATATGAAAGTATGACTACCATATGACTTCAGTCCAACAACACATGTCAGCCTTTTCCTGCCACGGGGAGCAACACTCAAGCTGATTTTCTTGGGTCCACCCTCTTTTTTCTTGGGTTTAGACAAACCCTTGCCACCCCGTTTTTGTCTCTTCTTGTCATCCTCAGTCTCTTTTGATTCTTCTCCTTCATTCTTTCCATCTCCTAAGTAGATTATATAAAATGTACCCCAGCCATTAATATTTCAGGCAAAAAAAAATATTGAATCTAAATACCTATTCTTGCCTGCTTGGCAAACTCTGATGGCAAGTTTTTCTCGAACCATGCCTTGCACTTCTCATGTTCTGCATAAAATTCACAATACTAAAACAAATTGTGTCACTTTGCCAGGTTTTAAAAATTTTACTCAATTAAATTGAATTCCTACCTCTGTTGGTAGTCCACAGTTTCCACAGTAAAGAACTGTCAATGGATAATCAACATCCGGCTTTGGGCCAACAGGTAATCCAGATTCAGTAACATAATACTGAGGTTTGACAGCGACACTCACTACGGGAGTCTCTGAAACCTCATCTCCGGCAGCAGCACAATCTTCAGACATTTTGATAACTGAAAATGACATAAAATGGTATTATTATATGAGTAACGAGGAAAAGAATGATGGCTATTAAAACCGGAGAAAACAGTCCTATTATAATTTTACCAGATATCTGTCTGTCTAAATTAATAGCAACTGACGTGGGAAATGATGACACAGTATGTAACTCTGTTTGCTTCAGGCTCTAGCAGACGGCCGAATCCGCGATTAAAATCCGAATGATGTCGCTAGATGGCTATTCTTACTACCACTTTGAACGAGGAAATAAACGAACGAGTGCATGTGTGCCCTAACGAGCGCTAGACATTCCCCCTAACTTCCTTAGGGACAAAAAAAAACTAATTATCGGCGACATTAACAGTGCCGATGACTGAACCATCTGGCGCCTAGCCATCAGCGCTTGAATCAACAAAAAAAAAGTTAATGGAAATGTGTTTGTCATTTAGAGTGATGATGGAAGAAAGCCTTTTTTTTTCCAATGAGAAAACAGGCTCCCGCTGATGACATTTTCTTTCCAACAAGAATGTGTGAGTATCATTTCGTAACAGTGCCGCTAGCTATTGTGGTGAATTTTTTCCTGTATCTCTTTTGACGTTAAAAAGAGACACGCGATTCCACAAATCTTTGCCGAGGAATTTACAAGCTGGTCTTTTAAAGAAATCGGAACCACCACATCCTCGGCAGCATAAGAATGACGCAATGAGGGGTGAAAGTCGCCAGTATGTTTTTTTTTTATAGGGTTTCCTCGCCTTTGAAATATACGGGGCCCCTCCTTCTCATCGTGATTTTCTCTAAAAAGGCCATGTCACACTGGCTTCCTTCCCATCCCCCATCGTTTTTGCTGTTATTTAAAAACAACTTTATTAGTTACGATTTTGACTGGTTTTTTATGTGTCCATCAACTGATTGGATTACGACGAACGGTGTCAAAAGGTTCAGTTGTGCTGACTGTATAAGATTTAATGATGGAACGAGTAAAAGAATAAAGAATGTTGTAATAAAACCACACACACACACACACACACGCTATATAGACAGCCAAACAAGCGTTACCGGAGCGACGTAAAGTTACGCATTAAAAAAAGAAAAGGGATCGCAGGGTCACGCGATGCCCGGCGACGTTATTCGAAACCAGCCCTTTCTAACTGGGGTGGGTATGTTGTGAGTTGATTAGCTTTTAACATTCCCATGTGTGTCTCTTTTTCTCGCGGAATGGCTTCCGAATCAAATATCTTTTTTCTTAAGAAAAAAAAATCTAAAAAAAAGGCGGTTCTTTAAACAAAAATTGTTTCTCTTTAAAAAAAACCACAAAATGAGTCACACAACAGACAATGACGTCATTTGAATCTTCTTTTGTTCTCTTCAAAGTGACGTTGTTTGTTCTCCGGGACATGCAAGGGATAGGCTGTGTGCTTTTTCTTTTCCAACCATGTCACGAAGCACGTTCCAACCCCCCGTGAGTTATACGGCGCCATCAACTTGAAAACTCTTATGGGGTTTTGTATTGTGTTTTCTACTATCCCCTTTTTCCTTTCCGATCATTTTTTTTTTCTTTCCTGGTTCTCATGCAAATGTTTACCTTCATTAGCGGATTGAAGGCTGTAATCAACGTATAACGATGGCGGTGATTAGATCGTGAACCTTTTAACATTCCCGCATCATTTTTTCGATCGTCTGATTTGCCTATCAAAAATAAGAGGTCGTGAGTGCGCTGGAAACGTGCGGATTCTTTTAGGAAAAAAAAAAGCGTGTGGGATTCCAGTTTGGTTGAAACTATAACTATACGACGATCAAGTAAATACAACTGCAAAGAAGGTTGATAAAACTAGTTTTTTTTACGTACCTTTTTTTCCCCTACGTAGAACTGACAAGCGAGTAGACAGGCAAAGAGAGATAGTGCGGCTGGACAGCAGGCGTGCTAGAGTCAACTTTATGTCTGTGGGAATAAGGGGAAAGTTTTTTTTTATCAGAAAAGATGTAACGCATTCTTTGTCCCGCCACACCTGGATAACAATCAACAGTTTCTACCCAAGAAAAAAATATATACCTTGTATGTTGTTTTGACATTTTGAACTGCAGCAGAGGGCAGCAGCAGAAAACTCCGCTCTTCCATCACGGCTAAAAAAAAAAATGTACCCATTGCATTTTCTATCCTTAAAAAATACAGGCATGCAACGTTCCCTGCGTAATCATCATATCACAATAGTAAAGTGGCTTTAGATGGATGAGATGGACCTTTGGTAACTATGCAGTGTGTTTACTCTCTCTGTTTAGTACATCTATATATCTCTTATTTACTCTAAAAGGGTCTTTGAGCAAAAAGCGGGGAGAATTAGTTATTTGATATGTCAGTCTAGTAAACTTGTGGTGAGGAAACCAATAACAAGGGCGAGCGGAATAAACCCCTCGGCAACAACAACAACGCCCGTCTCGAATATCCTTCCATCTGCATATATGACGTCTCTCTTTTCTCCGGCCGACAGAAAACACACACACACAAATAAATTCCTATTTCATTTCCCTTATGTGATGGCCTACTACTAATCCATTCATGTGTCAAAAAGTCAGTTATTATTATTTCATTTCTTTTTTTTTTTTCGAGAGGGTGGTTGCTGCGTTCATCCACTTGAAAACGATGTAATACATTTTTCTACGAAGGGGAAAAAAAAAGACGTGAAGAAACATAACTTGTCAGGCCGAGTTCAAGGTTGAAAGCGCGTTGCTCGCTTGTTTCACGTATTTCTTACGCGTCCACATCACAAAAGGAAGAAAAACTGGTTAAACGCCATTCTTTTAACGTTTGGAAGAATGCTCTGCGTTGTTTTCAAATGTTGTGAAATAATGCAATTCAAGAAGCCAATATAAAGCGTTGTGTGATGCTAATATGATGACTGTCGAACAAGTTCGCCTGCCGACAATATGTGCGCATATTAAAAAACACGAAATTTTTTTTGACGTGTGCAGATAAAAATAGAAGGCCGCTTCGTTTAGTTCCAACGTTTTCGTTTATCATCGCGGCAGCTTAAAAGATAAGGAAAAGAGCCATATAAGCCCCCCCTGCCTTAGATAGTATTGCTTTTATTGTTTACCTTTTTTTCCCCCCAATCACGTCAGCCAAAAGTCCTGTCATTTTTACAACAGCGCAGCCATAGAGTTGTTGAGATACGTAGTTCGTCGTCAAGCTAGTATCACTAAACAAGGACGTCGACCAAAGGTCTTCGTTTTTCCGTTACTTCACAAAAGTCGTTGCTCAACAAGAGCGTTGCGTGTTTCTGACCAACTGGAAAAAGAAAAAGGGAAATTTATTTTCCAACAGAGAGCTCGTGCCAACTAACTTTGAAAGACAGAACGACCTTCTTCTACATGCCGGCCTAGTAAATTTCAAGGGAAAAAAGAGAGAAACATTTACCAGCAGCTAGTCGTTGACGGAGTATAAAACTGCTGGGCCTCAGATAAAAAGCCTCCCACGCGCCTCTTGAAAATTGACGTTATGTGCCTTGTTTGGGCGTACACAACATCGAATGTAATCCATAAATTTTTGGTATTTTTCGAGTGCTGTTCTACCCTGTAATCAGCTTTCTTCCATTTACAGTCAAACAAAAAACAGGGAAATATTTACGAAGCTTTTTAATTTCAAGCGTATATATTTATCGCTTGGTGGAATCAACGGCATTTTAAAAGAAAATTTTCTTTTTTTCTCCCATTGCTTTTAATAAAAATGTGATAAAGATAAAAGAAGAAACTAAAAAGGACTGCCTGCGGCTTTGCATTAAGAAAAATGTAAATTTACGATGGGTTCACAGACTCTAGGAGGATATACACAACTTGAAGGGAAGACCAGTCAGTAGCGCACATCCAACTGCGCGAGGGGCTTCCACCTTTTTGCTACCTGTGTGTCAGTAGGCAAGCAATTTGCCAGACGACCGATCGAGCCTTTTGTAATAAATGATTTTTTTTCTTTTCTTTTCAGTGCACACATGTCTGTCGTCTTTTGACGTGAGGGCGCGTGGAACTAGTACGTACTGGAATGTCCTTGTACAAAAAGAAATTCCACGTAGGCCTATTGATTGTGAGTCAATTTGGGAGTGGCCTCCTTTTTTTAGAAATATTCAGGGTCCCTTAATGTTCTCCCTACAGTCGAAAATCATTTATACAGAAGGAGAAAATAGTCATTCATTTCAATCTACATATGTACAGCTTCGCTGGTATTATTCTGCCTCTACCAATGGTGGCATATGCTGATGGGCACAACCCAAAAAAAAAAAACGATAACGATCTATAGGGCGCGGTCTTTTCCACCTTTCATAGAAATTATTATATGTTTTTTTTTTTCAAAAGCGATAAGAATAAATTGAAAACTGCGGCTAATATTAAGATATACGGGAAATCAGTTCAAACTGGTCGTTATTTTCCCCGGAAGCTTGTTAGAGGCCTCCTCCTGATTTAAACGAAATGTTTCCCTTTTTTTTTTTTAAAAACCAAGTCAAACAGGTCGATAGAGAGAATGAAATTTCAATTGGAAATGAGTCTTCATTCAGACCCCCAAGGCTGTATAGTAACTGTCTGTTGCAATTTCGTTTGAAAAAAAAAACAATAGGTAAGACCTCCCCCCTCTCGAACAACAGGTATGTTTTTTTTTTATCCTAACATCCGGTTGGTATACACCCAAATAAGGTTCTTTTGTTTCCGGCGGCGGCCATCTTTCTTTTACTAGAAAGAAAATGCGGTTAGGGAAAAGAGTTATGGCGTTTCAAGTGGCACGGGTTCTCGCGCAACAACTCAAACATGTTTTGGTGACTAATGTCTTAGCTTCAGTTCTCAATCATAGATGTAAGCGTACATCTCCCGCAAACATTTTCCGCTCAATCGTGAGGGTGACGTCATCCCATGGTTTTGACCGGAAACGGGTTGCACCACCGCACCGCCCCCATAACACAGACTTATCTTTTTTTCTTTTTCGACACACACAAATTTCTCCTGTGATTCACCAATGAAATGTTTCCGCTTGACTACCGTTTTGATATGCAAATTAATTGAGCGTGTCTAAATTTGGCAATGGAGACAGGCGGACCCAAAATATTTCCATCATTGTATGTGTTGGTTAATGGCAGTACTTTTGATTGTAAATAGTGAGAATATGCTTGTGTGTATAATTATGAGGAGGTGCTACAGTCTCCCTATAAGCGTGAGCACACGCCATCACCCGGTGGGTATTCCTAGAGAGGGACCATCACGCAGTTCATTAGCTATTAAAGCATTTGTTGTCATCTATTCCCTCCCACCAGTTGGGAGGCCAGTGCAAAAAGGAAAACCGGTAGCCTAAAAACCAAAAAAAAAAATCCAATGACTTTGATGGCCGTCACGAACTCACAGCCAACGTGCATGCAGTGTTGTAATGTTGATTATTCATCGTTTCAAAGACGTGCGAGTGTTTTGTTTAGCTTTCGCGTGACTGCGTTGTACTGGGTGTTGGAAAAATATCAAGAAAAAATAAAATAAAGAAGCCGTAACGGACAAAAAAGAATCGAATTCTGAATTGCCAGAACTCAGAAGAAGAGACTCTCTACACGTCATCGAATTGGCGCCGCTAGGTGGCCAATGCCCTCTGGCGTTAGTCAGCCATTAGAAAGAGCTCTGCAGTGGCGCCAGCCGTCTTCCTCATACCAGTTTAGTACGAAGCCGAGAGCAGCTAGAGATCGGTCGTGTGTTCATGTGTCGGGTCTCTCTCCACCTTTTTTTTAAACCAGAAAGAGACACTGAGGAGAGAGAGAAAGAGAAAAATACCTTTGCATTTAAGTCTCGAGGGGTGTGTGTGTGCGATTCTCCGCTTGTCCACCCCATAGAACATCGCATTTCCGGATTATCAGGCTATCGCCATCTTTTTTTTTTCCGCGTGGGATATTTGATTGTGTTTCATTGAGTGTGTGTGTGTCTTCAGTTACCCCAGTTGGAATTCAGTTTGTGGCTGATGCCCACGTTTCCTATAAGTTTATCCCTACCTGGAAACTGACAATATTAAGCCGGCGGCTGCGTTCGATTTCAGACGCAACAGGTAATCGAAAAGAATTTATTTTCAAATATTCTTTTGAGGGAAAAAAAAAATTCGTAGTGAGAGGTTGCCATTTCCTTTCTCTGGTTGAGGGTACCCTTTTCTTGGAAGAAAAGTTATTTGATATTGTCGTGAGAGACATGGGCGAATCAAAAGCCAATTAGGAGGATGACGTCACGAAAGTATGGCGAAAAAAAAAAAAAGAATTGTTGGTGGCCTACAACAGGTGTGTGGGCTAAAAAGGCGTGGGTTGAAAACTCGGTGCACTGGGCATACCTGTACCCTCCCTCCTTTAACGGATTGCTGTGGTGTAGTGTATGCAAGTCACGCTGCTGTGGTTGAAGCTACCTGGGCGACGCCGTTTTTTTTCTCTCTAGAAAAGGCAACCGTGACGGAATGGCTGTCACATACTCGAAAAATTGTAGCCAAAAGATTTTTTTTCTTTTCTGTTCAACAAGAGTGGCCTGCTATAATAATACCAACAAAAAAAAAATGAAATTTCCTAATTTTTGTCCTTTGAAATTAGATATGAGGCCGTTATCGCCATCGACCGGACCGTATGGCACGGATTATTGAGCCATCCTTTTCGTACTGAGACAGTGCCCACGACTTCGTTCACTACCTGGTGTGTGCGTGTGTCGACTATAAAAGAAACGGAGAAAAAAAAAGTGTGTTGATTATCAACGAGGCGGGTCGAATTATCGTGACTGTGATTACTATCGTTTTGACATGAAGAAAATGCGTTGTTGTTCAGTGACGGCGGTGGCGCTGCTGCTGTTGATTTCAAACGTTTTGGCCGGTAAGTGTCTTGTTGTTTTTTTGAATCATTACATGGTGCCAACACTTTGGGTCAAGGATTCGACCTCGTTCAACCTCTCTCTCTCCCCTCAACACACAAATAGGGGAAAATACGTTTTCTATTGAATTTCGTTATCTGTTTGATACTCAAGGGCTGTCGCACTGGAAAAATAAAAAGCTCTTGGATAATCCATCGGGAAATATGGAATGAGGGAGAGAAAGAAAGAGTTTTGTCATCCCAACATAGGCCTTTTGTTGTCCCCCTTTCTTCAGAGTACACTCCACCTTTTCTCGGTCTACCACCTGCTTGCCTCGAGGCTACGCCAATGGCTGGTCAAACGGAATGAAAAAAAAAAAAACATGTCCAAGCAAAGTACCAAACATGAACTAAAAAATTCTAGTAAACCCTGAAGGGAAACGATTGAATTCCTATATTTAAGGGGAAAAAAATTGGTCCTTTTGATCGCGTGGTTTTATTTTCTTTTTCTGGTATGTACGCCTATTTCACGACTAGAGAAAATGTTTTCAAAGATGGCCGTTATTTTTTTCTTCAAACCGAGAAAAAAAAAAGTTGGAGAAACAAAAGAAGAATAGGGCGCCACAGGTAGCTCTGGCTCTCCGACCCTCTTTTTTTCGAAACAGCGCTCCGGGCGACCTCCATTCGTCTTGCTACCTTTCAGGTACATTCTCCCAAGGGGTGACTCGAAGTTCTTGGCGTGCACCGCCATCTTGGCTTCACCTCGACCATATGCTAATGAACTCTTTTTTTTTTTGTGTTGTTGCTGCTTGAATTTCAATCGACTGTTTCCTTATTTTTTTTGTGAAACTTTTCGTACGTCACCAAGGAAATGAAAAGTTTGCACAGGTGTGCAATTCTTGCTTTAGGGTATTTACAAATTAATAAAAGTTAGGGAGTTTTACTTTCTTTTCGGCTATCCGGTGATGCACTTTTTATTTTCGTTTGAATTTTGGAGTTTGTACAGTCGTTCCATGTTTATCCAAATCCCCCCCCCCCCCCCCCCCTCCCTCGTTCAAACATGCGGGACAAACCCTTCCGGCCATTGTTCCCCCCCTCCGAAACTCTCTAGTCGGCCAACAAGATGGCGTGTTGTGTTATTCGGAAGCGATAAGCTGTTGTGACTTTGGAGTTGTTGCCATGACGACCTTGAGCTCTAGTAACGTCCAGTCGGCACGCAATCTTAACATTATCTGCGGGACTAAAATTTTTTTTCATCTGTCAAAAAAAAAAAAAAAATAGAAAAGAAAAAGAAAGAAAACTAGTTGGTCGTATATTTTGGTTAGCCAGATTCAAGAGGGAGCCATGTTTGAAATATGATTTTTCCACCACTTTTGTGTGTGTGTTAAAATGTTAGCGGCTGTAACTCGATCCCAAGTCCAGATGGCAGTCGTAGTCGTACGGCTTTTTACTCTATGCTTTTTAATGACTCGTAGAGAAGGAAAGAAGAAAAAAAATCTTTCACAAATTTTATTTTCTTTCACTCTTGCACCCCTAGTGAAAACATGAAAAATGAAGGGGGAGGAGGTTTTTTTGTATGCTGTTTTGCTGCTGTTATAGGGGGCTTTGTGGTGCCGGTCAACCGGTTAAAATAGACCCCGCTTGAACGGCTTCACGCCCCCTCTAAACGATCCTTACGGTGTTGACCCCATTCGTCAGGGCTAACACAGCTCTCCTTCTTTCTCTCCCTCTCTTTTGAATACGGACCCTGATTTCGTGTTTTGGGGGTGCGAGTTTCCCCTCGAATAGGTAACCATTATTGTCAAGGTACTGTGCCGAGTTCATTGGCATTTGACCGAAGATAATGTGATTATTTCCGTGTAATATCATTTCTATACAGCTGTTGTTAAGAAGAAAGAAAGAAAAAATGGAGAGGGGGATGTTTTCAAAGGTTTACATTATCGCTCATCGATATTGTAAGCGGTAGAGAATAACGTGAAGTGTTTTGATTCCCGTTTGCATTCAGGGAGGATGTTGATGGGTGTTATTCTCTTAATCCATCATCAGTTTGATTGGTAGTTTATTCTCCCCCCCTTCCTTGTTTCTTCTTTTTTTCAGGTTGTTCAATGAGAAAATTACCGGTGTGCATTGCCGTTTCCTCTAACGGATGAATACCTTTTCTCTGTGCAATAAAATGGGGAAAAAATAGCAGGAAAAGTGGTGTTCTTTTTTGGTCGGTTCACCTAACAGTGCTCTCTTCCCACGCCACTTTTAGTTTAAAAGAGCCCGTAGGCTTTAGTGATAGTAAAATAGAAAACAAAATAGGCTTCGTGATGAACTTATTCGACGTGTAACATTGGGGAGACATTTCCCCCCTTTTGTTCGTTTAATAAACTTTTCATTTCTCCTGTTGCTTAATGGGATTACACTTGTAGGTCCAAATGTTTGAAAGGAAAGGGGGGGGGGGGAATGTTTATCGAGTTTGTCGTCGCTTTTTGTTTTTGTTTTAATTGCATTTTGGCGTTCCCACCGCAATGGACTTAATGGTGTACGGTTGGGGGAGAGTTGACTGGAGCGTGATTCCGGCGCTGTGTGTCCGCGAAATTCATTGGTTCATAAATTTAAATGAGGACAACAACACACAAAAAAATTTTTTTTTTGAAATTTTTACGAGATGCCATTCCTAGTTTTCTTGACAAAAATGTGTTTTTTTTTTCTTTTTCTTCTTATTGGTCATGCAGATGGTTCCAACGAGTCGCATCACGTGACTGTGAGGCAAGCGACTGGCGGCGGTCGAAGTAACCGCGTGACGGATACCTTTGTAACACCCAGTCAACAGGAATTGGAGCGAACAGGGTCTCCTGTAAGTTCTCTCTCTCTTTGTATCCTAAATTCATCTGCATTCGATCATTGCATTGTTTTTTTTTTTTTTTAATTCAATTACCTTAACAGCGATCGAACGCTAATAAGCGCGTGGAGAACAAGTACCGACCCGTTTTCTACAAATGCGAATCTGCCGCTTTGGAAGAAGGCAAACCACCTGGAACGGTTGTCTCCGAAGTCAAAGCGTACGACAACGACACCGATTCGGCTGGTGATATCTTTTTTACCATCTTGCGTGCTGGATCGGAAAAAGAATTCGAAGTCGATCCCGTTACGGGTAGCATTCGGAGCAGCAAGGTAAAAAAGAAAGAAAGAAGGAACAAACGAATGAAAATTGCCACGATTTCTTTTTGCTTTTCTCTTTTTTTTTGTTTTTCAGTCATGTAACATTATTTTTCGATTGATTAATTTTTGCTTAGTCGTTCGATCGAGACGAGCCGGCCCGAGAGAAAATTGCCTACGTCACAGTCAAAGCCACAGACAGAGGCACTCCGCCGCTCGAGGCCATTTGTACTTTCAACGTGACTATAGGAGATATTAACGATAATGCCCCCATGGTATGAATTATGCGTCTTAAAAATAACGAAACATAAAATAACGTTTGTTTGGGCTATTTGGCTAAACATTTAAAATTGTTTTGTTTTTTATTTGTCGCCGACAGTTTGACAAATCGGCTTATGATGAATCGGTTCCGCGTGATTTGGAAATTAACAAGCTGGTCATGCGTATAGCCGCCACTGATGTGGACGCGGGCGAAAACGCCCGCATTTCATACGGATGGGATGCCGGATCCGGGCCAGATGCCGACTATTTTGACCTCGATAAATCCACTGGAGCTATTCATCTGAAAAAGAAAATCACGGTATGTAAAAAAAAAAGAAAAAGGCGATCCATTTCAAATGTTTTTTTTTTTCGTTTTTTATGTTTATGACCACCATTCATTTGTTTTATTTGATCTTCTCGTGTCGTTTGCAGCAAAACGAAGGCTACAAGTTTGCGTTGATGGCCGTAGCTCGTGACAACGGATCGGAACCGATGAGTTCTCGAGTCCGAGTCATGATTAACGTGGCTTCTTCAAAAATCAAGCCGCCATTTTTCACTGATATACCTGAACCGGTGAGTTTGCCGGAAAACTACACGTCGTACAAGACCCCGATCGCCACGCTAGCTGCCCATTCCAATATTGCCGCACCCGATCTCTACTTCGAGCTGGTCAAGGGACAAACGGAACAGACCAATAGCGATGAAACATTCCGTATCAACGAACGCGGCAATTCGGTCGATATTCACGCAGCAAAAGCGCTCGACTACGAAAAAGTCACGCAATACATCCTGACTGTCCGCGTCAAAAACGAGGCTGGCGTGGCCGCTGAAACTGTGCTCACCGTCAGCGTCGAGGACGTAAATGACGAAATCCCGACTTTCATGGCCGTCGACGGTGGCAGCGTGCTGGAGAATTCGGTAGCCAATACGTTTGTGCTGAAAGTGCAAGCCACTGACAGAGACGCCACCTACCCCAACAATTGGGTGAGGTACGAGCTGCGCGATTTTAAGGATAAATTCGAAATCGATCGCAACACGGGCGACATCCGCACCAAAGTTAAACTGGATCGTGAAGAGCGCAAATCATATCCGTTGACTGTCGTTGCCTACGATGGCAGAGAGTCGGCCTTGACGTTGGACGGATTGCCCAATCAGAGCGCCAAGAGGTTCCAGATCGAAGTGGCTGACGTCAACGATAACGCGCCTTTCTTCCCGCAATCCGAGTACTTTGCCGAAATCGCTGAGAACGCCGACATCGGAGCCAAAGTCAGCGAATTGACAGCGTTGGATAACGACACGGAGTCTCAGCTGACTTACGATATCGTCAGCGGCAACGCTGGACTAGTCTTCTCCATCGAAGCGCAAACGGGTCTACTCAAAGTCCAGCAACCGCTCGACTACGAGACAACGAAGAGCTACGATTTGATTGTCGAAGTGGACGATGGCAAACAAAAGGCCACCACCAAGGTTAACGTCAAGATTATTAACGTCAACGACAACAAACCGCAATTCATGAACAACAATCCGGAGCATAAATACGGCATTGTTGAGAACACTGTGCCCAATGGGCCCATCGTCCGCGTGAACGCCACTGACCCTGATTACGACCCACTAACGGCCGAGGGGCCCATGAAAATCACCTACACGCTCAGCGGGTCTCATGCCGATTCGTTTCAAATCAATCAGTTGGGAGAGCTGTCCATCGTTCGTCCATTGGATCGCGATTTGCCTGCCGGCCGTCGAGACTGGTCTGTCTTCGTCGTTGCTCAAGATGAATTAGATGGCGTCCGCTTGGAAAACACGTTGGAAGTTGTCGTTTTCTTGGACGATATCAACGACAACGCTCCCTTCCTGGACATGACCCGTGTTGTCTGGCGTGAAAATCAACCACAAGGACGGATCGTCCAGCTGAATGCCAGTGACTACGACGAACCGAAGAACGGCCCTCCCTTCACCATGAAAATGGCCGATACGGCCGAAGACGTTGTCAAAACGGCTTTCCGTATTGAGGGATCCCCAACTTCTTCCTGGTCGTTGATGGCCACGAGAACGTTTGATCGTGAAGAACGGAAGGAATATGCCGTGCCGATTGTCATTAGTGACAGCGGCCAGCCGGCTTCCTTGACCGCCACGTCGACACTGACGGTAGTGATTGGAGACGAAAACGACAACCCCATGTCTGACGGTTCCAGTTCTATCCTCGTCTACAATTATCGTAACTCGCTGCCCGATACGGAAATCGGTCGAGTCTTTGTCCAGGATGCCGATGATTGGGTAAGTCCGTTATTCTGACCGTGTGTCGAACACAGTTTTCTTTGTTGTGAAAGAAAGAAAAAAAAAAATAGGCAATAAATAATATTTTTGGTTTTTCAACACGTTACAGGATTTGCCGGACAAAACATTTGCCTGGTCGTCCAACGCTATTCCGCCTCCGTATTTCACAGTCACGGCATTCGGTGGTTTCATCACGATGCGTACCCGCACGCCACCCGGCGTCTACCCACTCAAATTCCACGTACGCGACAATGTGCGTCAGGAGGAAGCTGACGCCACGGTTACCGTCACGGTCCAAGAGATTACCGAGGAGGCGGTCCGGCGTTCCGGTTCGATCCGGTTGAGCGGCGTTGACCAGGAAGAATTCATTAAAGACACACCCAGCAAGAAGGACCTGCTGCGCCAGAAGGTGGCTGAATACGTTGGCGCCCTAGAAGAGAACGTCGATGTCTTTACGGTCATGAGCAGCTCGCCTTCACGCAACCACAGCGTCGATGTCCGGTATTCCGCTCACGGTTCTCCTTATTACGACCCGGTGAAGCTCAATGGCTTGACGGCCGCCCATCAAGCCGAATTGGAGCGTTTGCTGGACGCTGAAGTTCTCATGTTTGGCATTGATGAGTGTCTGTATGAGAAGAATCCCGTCTGCTCCGAAGGTAGCTGCTCTAATCGACTGGTCATCTCAGACCAACAGCCCTACCGCGTGGCCACCAATACGTCCACTTTCGTCGGTGTCGACGCTCGAATTGTCCCGGAATGCGTCTGCTTGGCCGACGAGTACCTTTCGTCCTCGTCTTGTTCGGCTACCTCGTGTCTCAATGGTGGAACATGCACTGGAGACGCTTCGCGCCCTTGTCGCTGCCCCGACGGATTCCAGGGACCGAGATGCGAAGGACTCGATGTTTCTTTCGGTGGAACTGGTTGGGCCTGGTACGATCCTCTTCCAACCTGCGCCTCCGGTTACCTGTCTCTGACTTTGATCGCCCAGACGGGCAACGGGCTCATACTTTACTCTGGGCCGACTGCTGTACCACCTGATACGAGCGTATCTGATTTCTTGGCTCTTGAGCTCCGAGAAGGTTCTCCTGTTCTCTACCTCGACCTCGGCTCTGGGACGAAACGTCTTGAATTGCCTGACCGTTCGCGTAACTTGGTGGACGGCAAAGCCCACGACCTGGAAATTAGCTGGAATCAGCGATCCGTCCAAATGAGACTGGGCCAGTGCAGTGATGGACAGCCGTACTGTTCAGCTTCCTCTGGTTTGGTTGGTTCTAATGAATACCTCAACGTCAACGGACCTCTTCAAGTGGGCGGCATCACTGCCGACCTCCAGAAACTTCGGTTAGCTCTCAATTGGGGCTCCATTCCCACCGATATTGGTTACTCCGGTTGCATTCAAAACTTGACCTTCAATGGCCTCACTTACAACCTCTACGATCCTGGATATTTCAGAAACGCTACACCTTCGTGCGCCGGCGTAGTCTTGCCCGTCCAAACGGGCGGCTTTGGCTGGGAATTGATTATCGCCTTACTTGTTAGCCTTTTAGTCTTGATGATTCTCATCCTGGTGTTTGTGGCGTACCGGCGACGAAACCGCAAAGACAAGCCCAAAGATTTCCACGACGACATCCGTGAAAACATCATCAACTATTCTGATGAAGGTGGCGGCGAAGGAGACATGACCGGCTACGATTTGTCCGTTTTGCGGATGACGCCAGATGGTAAACCGCTCATTGGTCGCAGCGACGACTATGGCAAGTTGCTCAAGGTATGGTTTGGCTTTCTTCTTTCATTGAAAATGTTAATTGGATTAATTGTATTGCTGTTTTTATCAATTCCAGGACGAAGATTTGAGGCCGAAACGCGCAGCTCCTGGACAAGTGCCAGACATTAGCCAATTTTTGGACGACAATAAAGGGCGTGTTGATCGCGATCCCGACGGCTTGGCCTATGACGATTTACGTCATTACGCATATGAAGGAGATGGAAATTCTATGGGTTCCCTTTCCTCGTTGGCTTCGGGTATGCATAATTATTTTCATGACTTAGCAGCAAAGATATTAATGAACTCATTTTCTTCTAAATAGGAACGGACGACGGCGATTTAGATTTCGAGTGCTTGTCGGACTTTGGTCCGCGTTTTAAGAAATTGGCCGATATGTACGGCGATCATTCTAGCGAAAGCGAAGACGGAGAGGACGGACAACAAGGCGGCCAATCGGGCAGCGAGTCTTGGTGCTGATTCTACTTTATATTAAAAAAAAAGAGCTTAACGAGGCAACTTTTTTTTCCATCCCCCCCAATTCCAGTCTCTTTTATATTAAAAAAAAATCGAAATAGGAAAAAGAAAAAGAAAAGATGACAATTAATCCAATGACAAAATGCGTTAAATCCAACAAGAGAGGACCAAACTGCCCGGCAGTCACAAAAGCGGATGCTATGCAACATTTGTGTTTGTTTTTTTCTTAATTATTCGGTGCGTTGTACAAGACGTTGTGTGATCTCACAGCTCGTGTGTTGGCACTGTTGTTGGATTTTGTTGTTTGTCTGGACGGATGTGACCGTTTTGATGCTCGTCCGTAATGACCATCAATTCCCCTCCCCCCTCTCTCTCTCCCTCGAAAGAAAGTCTTTCTTGAATATGACTTGTATAGAATTTTCTAAATGCGTCTGGAACAAAGAGTTTAAATTGATTCGTGCCTCGCCGTCAAGAGGAAGAAAAAAAAAATAATAGTAACATTTTTTGGAGTTATACAGTAGCCTGTATGTTAATACAGCTAGTCATCAGATTGGTACACCGCGCTGCCCCCCTCCACAACTCTTCCCAATTGTAATACAGAATGATTTTTGTTTTCTCTCCCTTCTCGAGCAAATGCCAATGTTTGTCTGTCGCCATTTCACTTTAATAATCTTTTTTGATTGAAAACGTGTTCTTTTTTTTTCACGGTCTTTAACTAATTGATTCGTTTTGTTATCTTTACACAAGTTTTTTCACACAACACACAACCAGATGCCCTTTGAGTGCCTTTCACCTGCACATGATTTTTTCGTATACTCGCGCGCATTTTCTTGTTCGTGAAGACACAAACAAAAAAATCCATTCGACATTTGTCGAACGTTATGCCAATTTTCTTGTATCTATTTGCGGAAAAAAAAATGCAGAAATAAAATAAAAAATCGTGGTGTTGAAAAAGAACCAAAGTGTTTGCTCCATTGCATTTCATTGTGCACTGTTCGTCGACCCTTTTTATTATTTTTTTTTCAAGTAAAAGGCGTGCAATTTAAGTGGGTCACAGACTTGACGAGGGTGAAAGTCCACTTTCATTTATGTTTCGTGGGTAGAAACAGCCAAAAAAAAAGAAATAAATAAAAAAACGATTCTTCAAAATAACACGAGATCTGATGGTTGTGATAACATTTTAGCGCGGAGCTTCCGCTCATTCAGTCGCTTCTTTTTGTACCTCCAATTCATCACACAATCCTCATCCGATTCGATAGTGCGCGAGTTGAAGGCCCAACGGCAAGCGGACGTGATACCGGTAAATTATTATTCATTTTGTGTACTGAATATGAAATAGTTTATTTGTTGTATTTTTTTTTTTTTTTTTTGCGTGGCCGGTTAAACTGAAGAAGACCATCGCTGTTGGTGATTCCTGAAAGCACGCCGGCACGTCACGAGAAATAGCCAGTAATACCATAAGGATATCCCGTCAACGCGACCAGAATGAGTTGTATCCGCCTCTTAGCATTCGTATAAAAAGACGCGGGTCGCGTATGGCTTTGTCGCATATCAGTTGCATTTTGAGATTCAGTGAGTGACCAACCGAAAGGCGGACAAGTGCAAAGCGCGCGCAACTGGCAAAAACTTAAAAAACAAAAAGGGTGGTGGAAACGGTTGCGTGACGACCGGCGTGACAGAAATGAAGGGAAAGGAAGCGATCGTGATTGTGTGGTTACTGTTGGCACTTCACAACAAAGTGAAAGCCACCTGGAGTCAATTTTATCATCTGCGAGGGCGGCTCATCTTTCAGGAAGAATTTGATTTTTTGAACACATCTCGGTGGCAGCACATTATCACCGCATGGAGGGGCGGTAACAACGAATTTGAATATTATACCGATAGGCCGGAAAACAGGTACGAGCCGCAATTGTTTTTTCACCAATTTTTACGTTCAACGCTTTATGTTAATTTCTGTTTTTTTTTTTTTCTGTAAGTTATGTTCGGGATGGTGTCTTGCACATCAGGCCCACTCTGACAGCCGATCGTTTTGGTCAGGACTTCCTTTACAATGGCACGCTGGATCTCTGGCCGGAAGGGTGCAACGTCAACTACAACGGCGGATGTGTCGCGTATGTGCGCACATTTTTGTTTATTTTTTTGTTTTTTTTTTTTCAAATATATTTTCCAAACATTATTCATGTGCACGCCTCTACATACGGTTTTCTCTTCATCGTCAATCCAACCATCCATCATCAGAACGGCCGGGGAAGACATAATCAACCCTATTCAATCTGCCCGGATGCGCACTATTAATTCGTTCAGCTTTACTTACGGCACGGTCGAGATACGCGCTAAAATGCCCCGCGGCGATTGGATTTGGCCAGGTGTGTTTTCTACTTTTCGTTGTTGCGTCATTGGTGTGTACAAAAATCGCACTATTGTTTTTGCCTTTTTTCGGAGTGAAGCCATGTGGATGATGCCAACTGAAAATCGCTTCGGTCCATGGCCACGCTCTGGCGAAATCGACATTGTCGAAATTCGAGCCAATAACGATTTCACGTGTGGAAACAAACAAATGGGAAACACCATCATGGGCTCCACTCTTCATTTCGGTACCAATTAGCAAGCCAATTAAAGAACAGTAAACGGTTTGACGATGCATGATTTTTTGCAGGTACTGACTCGAAACACAATATTTGGAGACCTACTCATTACGAAGCGTAAGCCAACCCCATTTCTTAAAATTTATGTTGGCTCTTAAGGTTTTTTTAGCATTCACGTGTTATGTAACAATTCCGTTAGGGTATTGGAGGAAGGCGATTTTGCATCGGATTTCCACATTTTCGGACTACAACGGCTACCGCAATCGATCCGTTTCTATGTGGACGGCATTTTGATTGGTGAAATTACTCCGCCGGACGGAGGTTTCTGGGAGGTGGGCCAATTATACCAAGATCCTGGTGGACCCAACATCTGGGGCAACGGTACAACCATGACGCCATTTGACTACCCGGTAAAAAACAATTGTTTTTATAATTTACATATCGAGTTTAGATTAAGAAGAGCCAGGTGTCCTGAACTTTAGCAGTACCAAGTACCTTTGATTGCTTTGTCACGCTACCTAAAAGCCGTTAACATTGAACCACTAGAAATAGAAAGTTGATAAAAATAGAGCAAAAAGAAAGGCAGCTTGTGCGACCGACAGACATAATTGATTTTAAACGGATTGTATCTGAAGTGAAGCAAGGTACGCACACCCGCCAAGGTGGCCGATTGGCTGAGACGATTTCTCGATTACATTTTATGGGAAAAGCGTGAAGTTGTAAATACCACCCAAGTGAAATACCACTCGCAGTCATATGCATCACATTATGCTAATCTTTTATTGGAAATTATAGTTTCACTTCATTCTCAACGTGGCAGTGGGCGGCAACTTCTTTCCCGATGGATGTATCAACCGTCCGTTTCCAAAGCCGTGGTAAGGCCCTGCCCCTGTACTTTCACACCGAATGCTTGTTGTAACCCAGTTGATCTTTGACAAAATGAATTGGAACACAATTAAGGTCGACAAGGACAAAGCAGCAAATGCTACCATTTTGGGAGAAGCGACACGAATGGCTTCCAACGTGGAACCTTCATCGAGGCGATGATCCAACTAATGCGCTCCAGGTGGACTATATACGGGTTTACGAATACGATCCCTACGACACGATCGACTGGTACTGGTATCAAAGGAGTTTGGCTAACAACTTCATTGCCGATGCAGAACGTTCACCCGTTTATCCTTGAACGATAGTCCGATGGACGAAAAAGTTTACCAAAAAGATACGTGCCTCTGCAACGTGATTGTTTTCGTTAAGTTCCTTTTTTTAGTACAAATAAAATGATTGAACTAAAAACGAATTTTTGGAGTTTTTATTCTATGTTATTAGTCACACGGCATTTATAATTGTCATTCAAAACTGATGCGAATCAAAAATGGAAAAAATTATTCTTTATTCAGTTCCGCACTGTCCTCGCATTGCTACAGCGTGAGCAACCCAGGTGATAGCAGTCCAGGCCAGCCAATGAACTTTTTCTGAGAAAATTTGTAGATACATCAAGGAAGTTGGGTTTTCCCCTTAAAACTTTCGTGCACATACTTTGCTATTTTCGGCAGCAAAAACGAGTTGTGTACGATAAACATCGCACATCGTGCGGTTGGGCGAAAATACATGGGGATTTCCAGCAAGGTGACACGAAGCTTCATCGCGTAATATGTTGCCAATTGGTACATGTGTACGATCAATTTATCAACTGAATTTCTCCACGTAAATCACGAAATTCATTTCTCTGCTTGCATCAGATGTTGTTGCAAAAGGGACGCGCGGGGAATCCAATGCTCATGAGTTATTCCCTGTAGTGAAAGTGATAGCCAAGTTGAGCCAGTTGCTATTCATTTAAAAGCAAACTCATTTTTCAACATGACTGTCAACTGTTTAAATAAGTCAAGGTGGCAGCACATTGTTATCGCGTGAAAGTTAAAGCGAGAACGAATTTAAATACCGACTGTCTTGAAATCACGTACCACTTCAATCACGTTAGGTCAATTAAAACCGATTTTTGTCGTTGACTGAATGTCTATAGGTTCGTCATAGGTTTTTTGCACAGCAGAAAACCTTAATCGTCGATCGCTTTGGGGAAGGATTTCATTACAATTGCACATTTTCCATGTACGGCGTGAATTGCAACGTCAATTAAAGTGGAGGACGTATTGCGCATATACGCGGATTATCATTATTTTCCGTCATTTCCATTTACCCATTACCTTTTCAGGACGTTCCAAGTCCATATTGCTAACCCAGCCGTGTCCGCTTGGATGCAGGCTGTTAATTCCTTGTGATTTTACTTGCGGCGTTTGTTGACATACACGCCAAAATTCCTCCCAATGGTTGAATCCGGTCAGGTATGTTTTTTTGTTTTTTTTTATCTCCCGTTTCTTTTATTGGGCAACGTGAACCGAATATCTTGTTTGCAAAAGCTATGTTAAAAATTGTTTTGGTTCATGGCCCGGAGAAATCGACATACCCGAACCTATCATGCAAATGATTATTTTATTTTGCCAAGGTCGACAAGTAGGCAACAAACTAATGAGCTCTACTCTTCATTGAACACGTACATTGTTTTATATCGTTAAGCAAATCGAAATCAAACCTCCAATTATTTCTCTACAAAAACCTGTTTCATAACATCAAAATCTGGAGGCCGTTTCACTACGTGGTCTATGCAAATACGTTATATCTCTCACACTGTTGCTAGGCCAGCCTGATGTTGATCTACACACAATCATAGTCGATGAATACTCTAAGTATCAAATCATTTGTGTTGTGCTTCCCACAAGGTCTTATGCGATAACCCATTTCCGTTATGGGCCTTAATAGGATCTAATCGAACAATCCACGATTCCGGCTGTATGACTCTTTTTTATTTTGTTTCAGAATGTTGCAACAGTCACGATGCCATTAAATGGCAATCACTTTTCAATTGTATTCACCTCATAGCTTTCTCATCGTTTTCGAATTAAGAATGTTATTGTTTGTCTACCTAGTGCATCGCTACGGCTCGGGAACTTGACAACCTAAAGAGAGATTGAAGCATTGTTGCACGATACGTTACACGAAGGAAACATCTTGCAACACACCTGCTTGAAAAGCTAACTGTCGACGCAAACAAGTTGCCAAAACTCATATTAGCTGCCACAGCGATACGATTACGCACATCTGCCCAATGTAATCAAAACCGACAAGTTGATGAATATGCTTACAATGCATTTTCTTTTCACGATTTTGGCACATTCCCACCGCATTGAAATGCATGGAAATTCCCCGTACTTTCTCTTGCCGACAGTAGTTGAGTTTTCTCTATGCTCACAGTTCACCCAGTGCATAGCTTTCGCTCGATTGATTGAAGGAAGGGACGCAATAAGTTTACGATGTACGTGATAATCCTAAGTCCGTCTCGCATAATACATTTGTCTTAACCTTGGCTGCAGTATAAGGGTAAACAAAACATAAAAAGAAGATCAAGAAGAGATCCGATCATTACACAACTGAAATGAATACTTCATTTAAAACCATAAATATTCGTTTCTCCAGCGGGTCGTGTTTTATTGCGTCACGGTTTCCAATAACAAGTCGTGGGTGTTCCTACAAGTATACTTCTTCATGCGTAATATTTGTAGTTGCAGTTGCTATCAAATGTTACAAGGATACCCGCTTATTTGTATATTTTTCCAAGCATATTTAATAGTCTCCAAAGCAAAGGGGATGTCGTTGATAAGAATAAAGGAACGGTCACAGAAGATGGCATGACCCGAACGAGTACAAGTCGTTTCATTTATGAGACTGACACGGTCGTCCCGATGGTCGTTGTTGAAGACCATATGTTGTTCTTGTTGCTTGGTGGCAGGGTTTGGCAATCAACTTCTTCGGATCTCCTCCGGAATAATCTTTTGGATGAAGGGAAAACCCATCGCAGGCAGAGGAAATAAAACAGCTCAAAAACACTGATGAAGCTGAGGCCCAAGCCCAATCCCAAAAGACCACCCATGGCGGCTATTGAAAGACATGCCAATGATTATTTCATCAGGATAAAAAATTTAAAAGGTTATTACAAATGAAATCTTCGACCCCGAATCGAATGTCAGTCTTGTATCGTACGCCAGTCTTATCTTTATAGTAGACGTGAAGCACCGCAACATTCGATCTGTAGAAACGGAGAGTTCAGTATTGGGTGGCATGTTTTTCATTAAAGAAAATTTCTATCAAACTTGAAATATTCGGTGCCATCTGTCGTTGAGCTGAGATTGCGTCCAGCCACTAGCCGTTTGAAGGTACGGGTTAAATTGAATCCACGTCCAGGGAATGTGGCGTACGAAATTTCAGGATCGTACCATACGTCCGAGCAAGGGGGCAGGCAATTGCAGAACTCATCTTCCCTTTCTCGTACATCCTCTGAACAAAAGAAATGAAGTGCAATACAATACAAATAGTTTAAATTAATTACCGTAGGCATCAGAAATGCAAGAATATGAAGCCAGTTCACACAGTTTGGTTCCTTTGTCAGCTGAAGTAATCAAAGAATCATTAAACTTTTATGGCTAGTGTTATACTTATAGAAAACTCACCTCTAAAAAAATACGGCCTACATTTGCATCGCTCTTGCATAAGCTGTGTGGCACATTCGATAGTACACGCTGACCGACTGTATTGTGGGAAATACTTTAACTTTTTCTCGCCTTCTACTTGGCACTGTCGTTGATATGGTGTTACGTCTTTTGCTACTTCTTCCGTATTGAATGTTGTAATTCCTTTTACGCCGACGAATCTATACAATGTTATCCGTTTGTTATTTTATGGTTGCTTACGATATTAAGGGAACCGTTACGTTTCGGAACCAGGTCCAAGAACGAAGCCTCGATCCGCTACATCCGGGAATTCTTCTGAAGTGTGAACCAATACCTTTCCCCCACATTCGTAAGTCGTTGTTAGAATATTTATTTGTATATTTTTTAAGGGAAAAATACTTTGAAACCGTCGAATTTCCCGTTGGTAACACTGTAGTCTTCGATGTCGGCATCCAACACCAAGGCGAGCCCCATCCGGTATCCGTTCCCACCTACATGCAGCTTTTTGTTTTCACTGTAATAAAATGAGAATAACCAAAGTTCTTTTGCCATTCTACTAACAATAACAAATACTGCTTCTACTTTGATTTGATGCCGAGCTCTGCGTCTTCGTATTTCGCCCCGTTGAAAGTGCAGCAAATTCCATCATCTGTTGGGAGAAAAGAAAAGTATTCGATGCAAGGTGATGGAACACCAAGCCAAATGCAGTCCATAACCATGTCTCTGCACGACGGTGCGGACTGTTTACGAACGGAAAAAATGACATTGTACACGATAGACCCAAGTTTCAGCACAAGGCGGATTACCTTTTTAAGAACGTCAAATAAATCCGTTGATGAAATGTTTAACGACTTGTAATATCCATTCAAATCTTTTAATTCTTTTTCTTTTTTGATGGCTCTGTCTAGTTTTGTCATGTACCTCAAGGTCTGCTGCATTACATCGTAAGAAATGTTCTTGTACCTTTAACGAAAATAAAGAATAAGTTAAAGAAAGCCACCCCGGAGGAGAGGGTAGGCCATGATGATATACGACCTTGGGTCTTCCATGACTCGAAGCAACTTCGTCTTGGAAACTTTATTGACACTGCATATAGTAACCGCTGGAAAGGGAATATTCTTGAGAGGATAGCGGTTGGAATCAAGCGACATGAGAACAGGAGAATCTACCCATTTATTCCACATTTGCCAGCAAAAGTAGCCGGAGAAGAAAATACCAGCCAAGAATACCAGTATCCACATGACTCTGTTGTTATATGCACGTAAGTTTATGACAAAGAGACATTTGAATAACGGTATAAAAGATGTTTAATATTTACCGTTTCAGCCAATGGCTTTTTTCTTCTGTGATGTATTTCAGTCCATGGATGGAAGTTGTGTCGCAAAACTCTTTCACCGCTTTGCCCGCTTTTTGGCTTTGGATTGAGATCTGTCGGGACGGCATTATCGACTTCTACACACCTCACAGGAACAATGTTGACTACCGACTGAAAACGTTTTGGCCGATAACAGCTACGTAGCATCACCGTGGCCGCAGTCCGTGACTTCAGCCTTTTTCCCCGGTTCGTTTTAACACCAGAGGCGTATATCCTTCAGAGCATTATTTTTATGACTTTGGTACGTCCTTTTCTTTTATGCCATTTCTTTTAAAACGAACATCACGCAGGGTCCATTGAGTTTTAATTAATGGTGCACTTGAGGGTTTACGTTCTTCTGACGAAAAGAAATGATTTGTGTTAAGTCATCGTCTTATGTACCCAGACAGGAACATAACGAATGCTTTTTTTAGGGTTTTCAAGGTGAAATATGTTGCTTGGTATTTAGCAGCTTGCGGAACAATATTATTACCTGAGGCAAGAAGATTACACTGCATCTTTGAACAACAATAATCGTATGTCTTTCCGACGACCTCGTAGTAGACTGGCCTTTGATTAACACTCGAATCGAACGTTTTCAGCTGTCTTTGGTCATTGACATTGGCTGAGGAAGATTTCCACATTTAGAAAAACGAAGGTTATAGCGATAAATGTAAATGCATAGCGTGAGTGGGAGGCATCAAGTTGAAAATAGAAGTTGCTGGTTTTTATTGTATGACGAGAGACACGTAATGGTACGCATCGTGATGCGATCTTAGTTTCCCCTTACAGTATACTATCTGGCAATATAATCAAATCAATACAAAGCAAAGTGGTTAAGGCGTATGATAGTTTTTTGGCAATTTAACCAATGGAATTAGAATTTTACCGAGTTGCCCGATGAATTTCTAAAGTTTTGTGCTGTTCACGATACATTTAGAGAAGTTTGTCATGGTTCCTTATCTTACATTAAATATTGAAGCCAGGTCTTTAGCTGACACATTTGCGGTTGCAACAATTGTTTATCAAAATTCAGTTGTCAGGAATCGTTGCTTCCATTACCCTCAATTTGGAAATTGCAATACTTACGGTACGGAACCATGGCACTGCTAGTTCGATCGATTCTAACCTACTCAGCTGCATCCATCGCCGAAACGAAGTCGGAAATAAAGCTAATAGAGCAGAATCTGGATTGCGTTTCCTTCTTGGGGTGTGGTTGGCTGTGTCCAAAGCAGCCTTGACACCAACCTATCAGTTAGCTGCAGTATAGTGATACACAACCGGGTCAGTGAACTTGACAGATCATTGTTATTCATTTGCATCTCCACTACGAAGCCTGAGGTTGCCAAAAATTGGGTTAACTCGGGAAAGGTAATAAACATTCACGATTCCTACAGGATCATGAGTCATGCGATTAGAATAACATCCCCATCGACCGCAAAGTGTGTTGGGCTTCTGGCTGGTGATATTAAAATAGTTACAATTGCTGCTTATTGCCGTATTGTACCGGTTATCATCGGTTCTATCACCATCTTCTTCTAACCTTTAAGAGTTACCTGGAACAGTGACCCGATACAGTGAATGTTAGTTTTTTAGGGTTACGTGGAGCAGTGACCCGACATAGTGAGCGTTTTTGCGTTGTTTTTCCCCTCTTCCAAGGCAACCGTAACTATAATGTATCTTGTCACACATATTACAAATGCTTTTTCTCCATAACACTCGGTGGAGCAGACTTTGCAAGCGCAGACATTTGAGTTGGGCGGCTGCCGTATGCTCCCTTATGATAATTTTTGAAAAGAATGAAGTACATTACGGCTTGCGTGGCCGTACCCCACGAATACGCTTTAGGATAGTCACAGTCAATGAAAAGCAATTGTATGCTATGCAAGCCGAGCATCACGAATTGAACCATTTGCAAAACGGTGAGGTATTTCTTCCACCACAGATATTTTTGGACGCTCGGTCCCATCGCTGCCATCATATAATAGAGGTACATTACAGTGTGCACCAGGGTGTTGCACGTCGGGTAAAAGCTTTAAACGGAAAATTAATTAGCACTAATTTCTAAATGCAAGTCTTGTATCAGAGTTTACCTGCTATGTCCACCAGGAATAAAACGGAAGCCAAGCCATACGGAAAGCGGTGTAGCAGTGTGGTGAAAAACGTGAAGAAAAGTGATTTGATTTTCCTTTTTACGCAAGATAAAGAATAGCGTGTCAAGGAAATCAATCAACTTTGAAATGTAAAGGCAATAGCCCATAAACATCAGTCGAAGGGCATCTTCGTTTTGGGAGTAATCCATCGGTTGGCAGATGATGCTATAGCCGTTGAACCACGTCAATCGACAAATTTCGCAGAACAACCAACCGTTGAGCACAATTTGAAATGCGTTGTAGGCAATCATTACACCTTGCAATTGAAAAGATTTCCGACTCTCCATGAACTTGGGACCCCAGACTCTGACCATGAAAAGGTAGGCAAAACAGAGAAGCACTGGAGTCATTGGCGAATCCGCGAGGAGCCATCCATCCGTTCTTAAATCTGTTTAGCAAATGTTTAATTCGTTTAGTGTCAAACGTATAAATTTACGTACAATTTTTGAAACGTCAACAAAATGAAGAGCTTCGTACCTCTCAGTTGCCAAATTTTGCTGCTTTGTTTAATAAAGTATTGGACAATGGAACCCATCCTGACACGATCTTGACTTCGACTAGACCGAGTCGACTAGACTTGGAACTCCACCGAAACGAAGTGCGTTGTGTTTATAGATAAGGTGCACGGCTTTATAGCCTCGGTGCAAGAGCTGATGCAAGCCATGTGTCCTTTTTAACATCTCGGCTCCCTGGTAGTACCAGGACTGCCGGGAACACTCCGTACCAGCCCGCTGTGAGCATCATTTCATCTCATCGCCCTAAAAGGGAAAGTTGCAGGGATACACTAAAGCTTTTTGGCTCCGTTTTATGTGTAGTTTTATGTGATTTCGTCTTTGAGAAATATTACATCTCAACACAAGGGCAAGCCAGCCTAAATAATACTTACTGAATTTCTATTATCGACAAGGTTTTGGGGTTTTCCTCTTATTTTCCCGCAGGAATGGTATAGTTTAATCGGTACATGGGTAAACGGAATTTGCATTATATCAATAATGTAACATATGACCTATCTGTTTATACATGAAATTTTTGTAGGTCTAGCCATATACGTAGTTCGTCCGTGATCGTTATAGACATCTATATAACCGAAAGGCCGGTGGAAGGCTTCCACCATTAAACAGGCCATAGAAACAGACGTTCAGTCTTTAAGTTGCGCATGACGGCTGCTGCGAGAGAACCGAGACACTTACACATTTCCCGGATAATCTGAGGGTAACAGGAATGAATGAATGTACCGGAGAAGTGAATGCTGGGCAGGATCACTAACAGAGATGCCCAAAACCAAAGTTCTTATATCCCCATCGTGGTTATAAATGAAGTTAAAGAAATATTGTTACGTCTATGGAGCTACATTGCCTTAGAGCTCTCTTTGCACGCCATGGTAGAACAGCACCATCTCTTCCACAACAGCCGAGGATGGGCATTTCTGTATTTTTTACTCCTTCCTTCGTCTGTTATTTTTGTATCCTCCTTTCACGTGTGTTGCAATCAATACGATCACTACTTCATTGAACGTTTACATACTTGGAGAACCTTACAATTAGCCCAGATAGTGTAGCCTCTTCCAAGTCATGAGTAACGAAGGCATTACAAGAAAACGAGTTTTCAATTCTTCGAATCTGCTGATCAAGTTTTCTCTACAGTTTTGTTTTCCTTTAAAGGCCATACTATGCCTGAATAATTGGATCTGCTTTGTGGTTACCCGAATGACACATTTATGAACGTGAAATATTACTGTTTATTTGTTACCTCATTACTACATAACTGTTCGTTATCTAAAACTGCAATTCAATGGCCCACAGTTCACTTTTTTTACGTCTTTCGTGAAAGATTGATGTGCCACACTTAACAATATCAATTAATATTGGAAAAGCGTGCCTTTATTTGCGCAGGTAAGTTATTTGAACCACGGCGCACGAGTTGCGAGTGTCCATCTAGGCTCAGGTACCAAACACTTGGTGTTGACGGTTTTGCTGTTGGCGATGACGGAGGGCTTTTTTTGAATTTGGCTGATTCCACGGGATAAGGAGGAACAATCGATGTACGCGATTTGGTTGAGGATTGTCTATACTTTGGCCAATTGGAACGAAGCCATAGAAACAGGCGACGGTAAAAGAGGTAGTAAATTATTTCGATGACGCTGATGAAGCTCATCCCTAGGCCAAGGCCCAAAAGTCCACCGGCTGCAGCTATAAAGGAGAAAAAAAAAGAACATAAAATATTAGGTTACATGTCAACACTTGCCATTAAAAAATTTCATAAATTAATCGAAAGTAGACAGTGAGAAGAAGAAAAACAATTTACAAATAAAGTCTTCGATTCCGTAACGGATGTCGGTTCTATAGCGCATTCCGGTCTGCTCCTTGTAATAGACGTGAAGCATGGCTACATTGGACCTAGGTTACGGAAAACAGTAATGTACACATCGTTAAAGCAGTTGTCTCCCAGTCAGGAAAACTGTGCAGTTTGCACCATCAGATCTACCGGTTCAGCGAAACGTGCGGAAGAATTTTGCGGACAACTGAGCAGATGACTTACTTCAAATACTCTTTTGTTTCAGAGCCAGGATTGAGACTGTGCCTAGCTACGATACGTTTAAATGTTCGAGTTCGGTTGAACCCACGTCCAGGAAATGAAGCATATGAAATTTCTGGCTCGTACCAAGTGTCCGAACAGGGAGGCAAACAATTGCAGACTTCCCCGCAGTAATCTCCACGTGAATGAATGTCCTCTATTAATGAAAAAAAAAAGGTTAGGCTATTCGTTAATGAAATATAAGTTAAACAATTACCGTACACCTCGGAGATGCAAGAATATGCATTTATTTCACACAGCTTTGTCCGATTATCCCCTGCAACCAAAGCATTGTCCATTTTACAGTTGATCTACACTTATTATCTTGCATGTTAGATGCAGCCATGAATCTTTCCATGAGCAATCAAGCGTCAGTGCGTATTTTGAAACAAAATGTGGCATACACTCACGATATGTTTTACCTTTGAAGAAAAAAGGACGGCAATGGCAGCGATCTTCCATCATTTGAGTATCGCATTCGACAGAACAAGCCGATCGACTGTAACGCTGGAAATATTTCAGTTTCTTTTCGCCCTCCACGTAACATTGACGTTTGTTTGGCGACACTTGTCGCGCTACTTCGTCCGCGTAGAAAGATGTAGTTGCTTTGACCGCGACGAAACTAAAACAAAGCGTATGTCTGTTACCGTTGATGACTTACAATGAAGAACCAAGTGAAGCAGTAGTCTATTCTTACGTTTCCGTCCCAAGCCCTATTACAAATCCTCTGTGAGACACGTCAGGAAATTCTTCCGGTGAATGCAGCAATACCTGAGGATTCGTATTTAAACTTTGGTATGAATATTGGGGTGCAGGTAAATATTATTACTTTAAAACCGTCGAATTTTCCGCTTGTTACACTGGTGTCGTCGAGATCGGCGTCTAAGACAAGAGTTAAACCCATTCGATATCCGTTGCCACTCACCTGTAAAGGTTCGTGACGTGGCCTGTAGGTGTGAAGGAGAAGATGATAATGTAAGAGCGCAATACAGCAGTGCTACGTTTAAGTATTACTTGGAGTCGATATCTAAGATTGTGTCAAAATAATTGCCACCGTTAAACGTGCAGCACATTCCATCGTCCGTTGGTAAGAATGAAAAGTAGTGCATACATGGTTCCGTGAGACCTAACCAGCTACAATCCAGGACCATGTCTGAGCAAGAAGGGGCAGTCTGTTTCAGTATAAAAAAGGTTAGTGTTCGTTGCATTATGCGTCGTGCTTTGTTTTTACCTTTTTCAAAATTCTGAATAAATCAAGAGCAGAGATGTTACGCGCTTCATAATAACGGCTCAACCTCAAAAGTTCTTCTTCGTTGTTAATAGCTCTATCGAGCTTTGTCATGTATCTCAGCGTTGATTGCAGCTTAATGTACGAGACATTCATGAACCTTGTGTTTACATAAATTAAAATAGGACCGATTGCTCGACATACCACACATCTCGCCTTACTTTGGATTGTCTAGTATTGCACTGTACAGTTTTCTCTCGGAGACTTTATTGACATTACAGATGGTAACGGCTGGAAAATGGGTGTTTCTCAGTGGATAGAGATGGGTTTCGACGGACGTGAGTAGTGGAGATTGCTCCCATTTCTGCCACATTTGCCAGCAAAAGTAACCAGAAAAACAAACGCCAGAGAGAAAGACCAGAAACCACACAATCCTTAACCGAAACCGTGTATGAAAAATTAATGACTAGTTTCACGTTCACCGTTTCATTTAAAATGATATAAAAGTAGAAATATAAACGTACCTTTCAAAAAGTAAACTTCCTTCTTCGAAAATGTGGTTAAGTCCATGAAGAGAGGAATGTTCACAAAACTGTTGGAAAATCTTATGCTCCGCTGGAAGCAATTTCTTGTTGTTTTTCCATCTTTGACGAGACATAATGCAACACTATCACAACACACTGAAGCTTCGGCACTGATTTACGTTGTGGCGGTGAATTCTCTTTAAACCAGAGAGTGCTATGCCTCCCGCAGTAGAACTAAGTGTTTTGTCCTTTCTTTGCGTTACAATCGCTATCTTGGCGTGTTTTAGAAAACGCTGGTATCCCATGAAAGTAAAACTTTCTCCTAGCATTATCCAGCTTTGGTGTACAAGAAAAAGAAATAAAAACGAGTTCTCGATTCTTATTACATCACGATCAGGCAAGCTTTCTCTGGTTGTAGGGCTTTTCCCTTTAAGTGATAACTGCAACGCCAAAATGATTCAACACATCCTACCTATAGAGTAATTATACACCTTGATGAATGACGTAACCTAATAAACATATGGACGGTGAATGGGGTTGAAGTGAAATGCGACTGGAAATTTTCAATCCTCATTCAGTTCTATTCCAAGCACAGCAAGGTCTCCAACTAGTTTATACGCTGTCTTTCACAGTGAATGATGGCGCACCAGTAATACAACAATCATAAAACAGGAAGAACAGAAAAGGCTTACTTTCCTGAACAAATTGTATTAACCGCAATCACGATAGGAAATTTAATATTTACTTAGTCGCTTCTGCAAATGTGGAGGCAAATTGAGTGAGTGACGGCGCGTTAAAGGGATTTGCCTGTCGAAACTAGAAGAAGAGATGGTAGCAATTGATGAGGATAAGGTTGCTGAAGATGGCCAGACATTATTATTTTCGGTAACTTCCAAGGAACGTGGATTGTCTTTCGTTTCCTGTCTTGTATTCCTACTTAGAATACGTGTCACACGCATCGTTAGGCGTGACAACTTCACACGTTGCCATAGAAATAATCGTCGAAAGAAAACATAATAAAGGATTTCAATGACGCTGATGAAGCTCATGCCAAGTCCGAGACCCAAAAGACCACCTATCGAAGCTAAATAACCATTCAAAAGATAGTCAACTTCATCATAATTATAAGAAAAACGAAATAAGAATGATAGAGCCAATTAAACAGATGGCATATGAGGTAACCAAACACATCAGATTACCGATAAAATCTGCAGCGCCGAAGCGAATATCCGTCCTATAACGCATGCCCGTTTTTTCCTTATAATAGACGTGCAACATTGCTACGTTGGACCTGCATTAAATGAAGCCAAAAACAACATCAGTATATTGTTAGAGTGAAAGTAGAATTGCGCTCCCATCGAAGAAACTCCTAACTAATAACGATTACAAAAAAAATTACTTCAAATATTCAGTCATGTCCACACCAGGGCCAATCTTGCGCTTCCTCTCTATTCGTTTGTAAGTACTTGTTCTGTTGAATCCGCGTCCAGGAAAGGAAGCGTATGAAATTTCCGGCTCGTACCACGTATCAGAACAAGGAGGCAAACAATCGCATACATCGTCGTCATTTAAACGGATTTCCTCTATGCAGAAATAATTAAAAATCAGCTAACCAGTAAAGTAATGAATTAAATTGTTACCAAAAACTTTGGCAATGCACTTGTACGCTTGCATTTCACAAAAGCTCGTTTCGTTGTCCCCTAGGAAATAATTTCGCAATGGCTATTACTGAATTCCAGTGCAGTTACTGAGCCTAAATTAGCTGCGCATTCTAAATGATATGTATACCTTTGAAGAAGTATGGACGGCATTGACAGCGTTCCTGCATAAGGAGAGTATCGCATTCGATATGGCACGCTGATCGGCTATAATATTCGAAATATTTGAGGTTCTTTTCACCCTCCATTAAGCACTGACGTTTCTTTGGCGAAACCTCTTTGGCAACCTCCTCCGTGTAGAAAGACGTAGTTACTTTGACTCCAACAAAGCTTCAAGATAGGTGTTATATCATTCGGTAAAGAATCGACGAATAAAAAAGAACTGTTTCTACAATATTACGTTTCGGTTCCTAGACCTAATACAAATCCTCTATCTGCCACGTCTGGAAATTCTTCCGGTGAATGAACCAACACCTGAGCATTGTACATTAAAATGCATGTTGAGTAAGATAAAGCTGTATTACCAGACTTTAAGATGAAAATGTGCTGATTTCCGTTACTTTGAAACCGTCGAATTTCCCATTTATCACGCTGAAGTCTCGCAATTTCGCATCGATAACTAGGGTCAAGCCCATCCGATATCCATTACCGTTGACTCGCAAAGGTTCCCGGGTTTCGTTAGAACTGCGGACGGTCGCGCAAAAAGTTGTATATTCGTCAGGTTACTTCACACACACAAAAAAAATGTTTGATTTTCATGATGTTATACTTTGCCTCAATTCCAAGCATGGAGTCCAAATATTTTGCGCCGTTGAATGTGCAACACATACCGTCGTCGGTCGGTAAAAACGAAAAATATTCCATGCACGGTTCTGGAGATTCCAGCCATTTACAATCCAACATCATATCGGAACACGCTGGTGCAGCCTAATTTTACAATAATATGTTGTATTTTTTAAAATATTAAAAATGAAGTATAAGTGGACATATCTTACCTTCTTCAAGATTTCAAACAAATCAGATGCTGAAATATTTCGGGCTTGATAAAGTTGACTCATTTCCAACAGCTTTTCTTGATTCTCCTCGTCGTTGTATTCATCAAAAGCCCTGTCAAGCTTCGTCATAAATCTTAGCGTCGATTGTAACTTGGTGTAAGAAACGTTTTTAAACCTTATCATAATCAAGTCGATCAATTGATGCTAGCTGCTAACGAATGCTATATTTTTGTTACTAACTTGGGGTTCGCTAAAATTACTTCATAAAGCTTACTTTCGGAGATTTTATTGACATTGCAGATTGTAACGGCAGGAAAGGGAACATTCTTTAGTGGGTAGAGTTGGGTTTCCACTGACGTAAGTACGGGCGATTGTTCCCATTTTTGCCATACTTGCCAGCAAAAGTAACTTGAGAAACAAACACCGGACAGAAATACCAGAATCCACACAACTCTTTACTCAAGATGTGATACAAAAATTTGTTAATACTTTGCGAAGGAAAATAATAAATCGTGGATATTTCGTACCTTTCGAACATCAAACTACCATCTTCGTACACGTGCTTTAGTCCGTGAATAGAACTAGATTCACAAAAGTGTTGTAAGATCCGCTTGTGTTTACGTTGAGCTCTCACTTTTTCGCTGCGAGTCATGTTTTATTCGAAAAGCTAAACACAACCGCAAAAGCCGTGGCACTGAGATACAATTGTTTGATTTGTTGCCACTTTAAAGAATGTTCTGCTTCTGTTCTCTCTATTTCGTCAAGCTACCTTATATATAAATCTTCAGAGATTTTACATATTAATGAGGGCACTACTTTCTCTTTTTCGTCATAAAAAATTACATCGAAAAGCAAAAGTTCCAGATCCCTAACGACCGACTCAACAAGCTTTCTCTGTGTATCAATCACAACGTTAGAACGCAGAATTGTCCATATGATAATCTACCTCAGTGAGCATCTCATTGTCTGATGAAAGACGACGAATGGTTTTGAAGGAAAAATATCATTTCGGAGAATTGATTTTTAATGTACTACAAGCTTCTAATGCCATTTTAACAATTTACAGCTAACACAGTTTTATGTGCTAAAAAACAGTATCTATTTGCTGAATGCTCTTAATTCATAGAGTTTTTTTTCTAGTCTAGCGCGGCCGTGTTTGTCGCGACAGTTAAAGTTGTGCAGATGATATAATAGCGTGTGATTAGTCGGCTTTTAAGTGCTCCCTCAAAGGGTTGTACTGATTCTATTATTAAAATAACCTTGATACAGATACACTACGTAATTCGTTAACTGTTGTCTAGTAGGAGCACTGTCATTCTAGATGTCAAGAATACGCACGCTGCTAAAAAAGGTAAAACTTTCACCTTGCGTTAACTAGGCCCCCCCAAAAAGAAATAAAGAATTTAGATTTATCCTGTCCTTGCATTTCAGCGAGTGTGGGTTTTTGTTCGATGTCTAAAATAATTTTAAATGATTGAAAACCTCATTACCTCCAGAGCTGATGCATGGCTATGGTGGAATATTTTATTTATACGGTTCATGGAAAGTAAACCTGATGTAAGAAGCCAGATTTCTTCTAATAACATTCAATAAGCATTAGAAAATGCCTTTCACATTTACACAATTATTGTTGTTCGATGTAGTCTTATTTCTATACCAAAATTATTTAGTTCTTTCACTTATCGTTGATTCCGGAAGAATATGCTAAGTAAACACTGAAATATTTTACCGTTTTCGTTGACTTGTAAAACCGGTTTCACTACCATTCTACGCTTGTTAGTTAAAACGAAATGCATTTAGTAGGGAGCATTGATTATGGGATTAAATTAGTGCCGAGCCCAGGAGCCACACGTTTTTTTTCTGCTGATCATTGCGAGCGCCACACCCCAAAAAAGCCAATGGCTATTTGTTCTACTGGAAACTGATTTTTTTTACAGAATAATTATTGCTTTCATTCCTATCGGTCATGCGCATAACAACGTTGGATTTTAAAAAATCCAGAAACGTACAGTCATCAATATTTGTAAAGTCGTGCCTCCATTCGTGCAGAAAAATTAAGCGAACCCCACTGGAGGTTTGTTTTAGGTTAAGTTACAATGTTAAAATAACAAAACTGAAATTCTGCCATACCGAAAATTAAGCCCAATAAAATAAGCCCGACAAAATAAGCCCGAAAAAGTCGGGCTTTTTTTTAGAAAAGATTTTTTTATAGATATAGCTAAAGTAATATATGATTTCGTTTCGACATTAAACGAAAATCACAAATATGTCGTTTGTTTTTCAACAGGGTTTATAGTTATTGAATAAATTGTAAAAAACAACAAACCCAAATATGTGCACTACTAGCATTTTGTTTCCGTTTATTTAAAATACAGTTGGTTTGACGAGAAAACAAACCACTTTATCGAAATCAACGTTTATTTTTGAATGTTAAGTGGGATTTTTATCGCATTCTAAGAGTTTTCATTTTTTGTGAATTTTGACAAAAGTGGGAAGGCTATAGCCTTCTCACTTTTCATTTTTGGCCAAAATTTAGATTTCATTTTAAACACATGATTCCGATTTAAAATTGAACGAGAATCACAAAAATCAAGTCTATTTTTACCTTGGCCTTATAGCTTTTTGAATAAACGGGAAAAACCGCTTGATAAGTGCTGGCGCGCCAGCAGCGCGTTAATTCCATTTATTACAAAAACGTCCGGTTTGATGAACAAACAAATATTTTTATGGCATCAGTGTTTCATTTTAGGTTTAGTTACATCAAATTTAATGTTAAAATTACGAAACTGAATTTCTGCCATACCGAAAATTAAGCCCGATAACATAAGCCCGACTTTTTCGGTCTTATTTTTAGATAAGACTTTTTTATACATATAGCTATAAAAATACATTAGTTTGATTCAGAATTAAACGAGAATCACAAATATGTCGTTTGTTTTTCAACAGGGCTTATAGTTATTGAATAAATTGTAAAAAACAACAAACCCAAATATGTGCACTACTAGCATTTTGTTTCCGTTTATTTAAAATACAGTTGGTTTGACGAGAAAACAAACCATGTTATCGAAATCAACGTTTAATTTTGAATGTTAAGTGTGATTTTTATCGCATTCTAAGAGTTTTCATTTTTTGTGAATTTTGACAAAAGTGGGAAGGCTATAGCCTTCTCACTTTTTCATTTTTGGCCAAAATTTAGATTTCATTTTAAATACATGATTCCGATTTAAAATTGAACGAGAATCACAAAAATCAAGTCTATTTTTACCTTGGCCTTATAGCTTTTTGAATAAACGGGAAAAACCGCTTGATAAGTGCTGGCGCGCCAGCAGCGCGTTAATTCCATTTATTACAAAAACGGCCGGTTTGACGAACAAAGAAATATTTTTATGGCATCAGTGTTTTATTTTAAGTTTAGTTACATCAAATTTAATGTTAAAATTACGAAACTGAATTTCTGCCATACCGAAAATTAAGCCCGATAACATAATCTGTACTGCAGCTTATCTGCTGCTGCTGTGCAGCTTATCTGTACTTGCGCGCTAACGTTGTCTTACATATTGGGTGTATTTAAAAAACGATTGATTTGGCGCAAAAACAAACCACTTTATCGAAATCAGCGTTAAATTTTGCTTGTTCTGTACGATTTTTATCGGATCATAAGAGTTTTCACTTTTTGCGGATTTTGACAAAAGTGGGAAGGCTATAGCCTTCTCACTTTTTCGTTTTTGGCCAAAATTTAGATTTCATTTTAAATAAACGATTCCAATTCAAAATTGAACGAGAACCAGAAATATGAAATTTATTTTTACGTTGGCCTTATAGCTTTTGTAATAAACGGAAAAACGGGTGATAAGTGCTTGCGCGCCAGCAGCGCGTTAATTCCATATATTATATTAGCCCGACTTTTTCAGGCTTATATAGAATATAGCATTTAGTTTCCGTTTATTTAAAAAACAGTTGGTTTGACGAGGAAACAAACCACTTTATCGAAATCAGCATTTAATTTTGAAATGTTCTGTGTGATTTTTATTAAAGTTATACGGTTTATTTCACAAACGGCTGATTAGATGCAGTTGTCCTGGCAACAAATGGATATAGGAGCTTTATTGACAATACGCAAATACGTCGTGGGCACATGAACATTGGAACTTCTTTCCAAAAAGAGAAAAAAATCAGGTAGTGTGGCTAAAATTAGCAAAAAATCTATCAGGTATCGTTGCAATAGGCAATGATCAAAGCCATTGACTATTTGCTCTATTGGAACCAGATTTTGATTTTTTTTTTCAGTGCACAACACGTTGGATTTTTTTTTCTTCAACCAGAAACGGAGAGTCATCAATATTTGTAAAGGCGTGCTTGCATATGCGCAGGTAAGTTAAGTGAACCCCGGCGAACTAGTTGGAGGCCGCGTTGTCCATCTACGTTTGGTTCTATGGTGGTCATGACCGACGATAGTGTTTGGGAGGAAGGCCACACTTTTCTTGCATCATCAGAACCAGGCGTATGTGAAATTTTTAACGTCTGGTCTGGCGTAATACGATGCCGCAAGAAAAAGCGGCGAACGACGAAGAAATAGATTAGTTCGATCACGCTGATGAAGCTCATACCTAGGCCAAGGCCCAGGAGTCCACCCATGGCCGCTGAAATCGAACAAATCATGAATCATAAGGACTTTGCAAAAGACGTTGCTTGAAGTTAAAAAAAAAGTAAAATTCCCGACATCCCATTAGCTCGTTAAACTATGAAAGAGTAAGAAAATGTAGTTACAAATAAAGTCCTCAATTCCAAAGCGGATGTCGGTTCTGTAGCGCATTCCTGTCTTCTCTTTGTAATAAACATGGAACATTGCCACATTCGTCCTGCATTGTAAGTAATTGTTTTCAATTCAGAAAGTATGAAAGCCGTCTGGCTGCATAGTTTGAAAGTATGCTAAATGGTTGTTGAATGTAAACTAACTCACTTGAAATATTCCGTTCCATCCGTACCAGAGCTCAGGTTTCGCTTTTCCACTAAACGTTTGAATGTGCGTGTCAGGTTAAATCCGCGACCAGGGAAGGATGCGTATGATACTTCTGGGTCGTATCTAATATCCGTACAGGGTGGCAAACAGTCGCAAATTTTATTTCCATTTGCACGAACATCCTCTATTCATCAAAGAATATGTTGATTATAATGAGATTTAGCCTTTTTCCGTACTCAATCAGTAACGCGATGAACGTTACCGTAAACGTTTGATATGCAAGTGTATGACGTAAATTCACACAAACGGGATGTGTTGCCTCCTGGAGGAAAACAGGAAATAAAACGAAAGGATAAAGAAAATTAAGCCCAACTTCATACCGACTATCGTTAGGGAATTCAGTTTACCTCTAAGAAAATATGGACGACATTGGCAATCGTCGTGCATTATTCGTGTAGCACACTCGACCATGCAAGCAGACCGGCTATAATGCTGGAAATATTTCAATTTCTTTTCACCTTCCACCAGACACTGGCGCTGATCTGGGGCGACTTCCCTTGCGACCTCTTCGGTGTTGAAGGACGTGGTACCTTTAACAGCAACAAATCTAAAAGCCGTTTACAAGTATTTAGTTAAAAGTGAAACAGATGATACATCTAATAGTTTGTTTCACTTACGTTTCGGTACCAGGACCTATCACAAATCCCCTGTCAGCTACATCAGGAAATTCCTCTGGTGCGTGCACTAATATCTGAATACGAGAAATAAGACATATGATAACAAACCCCACTTTGAATTGTAAATGTTTCTATGCGAATATTTTTTTTTCAAAATACATACTTTAAAACCATCGAATTTTCCGGTAGTAACACTATAATCTTCTACATTGGCGTCGATAACCAAATTCAGCCCCATTCGGTACCCGTTACCGTTGACTCGTAAAGGTTCATTTGCACTTTAGAAAAACAAGACACGCATGGTAACCTGACCAGAATAGAATAGACAAAGAAGTTTTTCATTGTTGATACCTTGACTGAATGCCAAGCATCGGATCGAAATATTTTGCACTGTTAAACGTACAGCACATTCCATCATCCGTAGGTAAAAACGAGAAGAGTTCCATGCACGGTTTCGTAAGTCCCAACCAATTACAATCCATGACCATGTCCGAGCAAGAAGGTGCCGTCTATAATGATTGAAAGTTAATATTCTTTCTTCGTATGCCAATGAATTTGTAATACCTCCTCCAAGAGCTTGAATAAATCAAGTGCAGAAATGTTCCGTGATTTGTAAAACTCGTTCAGCTCTTTTAGTGGCTTTTCGTTATTAATAGCGCGGTCTAGTTTTGTCATGTACCTTAGGGTAAATTGCATTTCGGAATACGAAACATTTGCATACCTTCCTTTCAAAAGAAATGAATTAGATGGTGTGAATCAAGTTATTACAATACAAGCATACACTAAAAGACATTGTTCTTACTTGGGATTTCTCAGTGCATCCTGGAGCTTTATCTTCGAAACTTTGTTGACGTTGCACACTGTAACCGCTGGGAAGAAAATATTACTAAGCGGGTAAAGTTGCGTTTCCACGGAAGTCAGTACAGGAGATTGTTTCCATTTTTCCCACATTTGCCAACAAAAGTAGCCCGAGAAGCAGATACCGGATAAAAACACCAGCAACCAAGCGCATCTATAAAACGTGGTAAAATAAAGACAAATAATTACTTTAAGAAAGACGTAAAACTAATCGAAATCATTATTGGAAGTACAAAAAGGGATAAGAAAAACAAAACAAAAACAAACAAATAAAAAAAAAGAGATAAGTTACCTTTCAAAAAACCTACTTCCATCTTCAAACAAATATTTCAGTCCATGAATTGAGGTGTTTTCACAGAACTGTCTGAAAATCCGCTGGTCATTTTCACATGATTTTTGCTGAGCTCTTTCGGTTTTTTCGCGGCTGTTACGAGACATGATACAGCAACAATGACTCGCTAAAAACCGACAACCTGCTAGACTAATCTTTTATTACCTAATGGCCGCTACTTTTTCTTTCGGGAAGCCCACCTCATTAATAGTTTGGGCGTGTTCTTTGCCTGGTAAACTTAAAACAAACGAGCGCAAGAATATCTTAACCTGTTGAAAAGCTTCCCGAGACGTGACACGATTTCCCCCTTTTGTTCTCATGAAAAAGAAGGGAAATGAAAAGGACAGGTTTGGATTTCCAATCGTGAACTGAGGGGACTTTTCGTCAACCGCCCCTAGTCACACCATTCGTTCAAAACATCTGTGCACTGCCTGACAAGTGTTTTCAAATGTGAGCTTACTGCCACCTGGATTTCGTTCAGAAATTCAAAGCTGCAGCAATGTCCTGTTTGTCCGCGTCCAGGTAAATACAAAAACGAGTCAAACAGGGCGTGTCCGTGTCAATCCGGTTGCGTTTGGAAAGAACAGTGCAAATCCTTCCTTGTTTGCTCGAATGCTCAACCATGACTTAGTCGATATCTCATTTCACCTTATACACAGAGCGCATAGGGACAATGACTCTTTGTAAAAGTATCACCCAATTTTTATTCATACGAATTGAATCGTTTAGATCACATTCAGCCCTTGTTCCTGCAAGTACCACATAGCAGATGAAAGTTAAGCATTATGCAACATGTAGCCTTATTAATACACTTCCGTTTAAAGAAGTAATTACCTTTACACCTTTCGCTGTGAAAATTAAGATTAACAATTCATTTCATACCTGATGGTATGAAAAAGAATGACTAAACGTGAGCAGCTAAGAGGAAAACTTGGACGACGATACCAGCGAATGGCGATTTTCTTCGTACACACTCTTGGCATAATTGATTTCTTGAGCCACTCGTTTTGCGAGCGATTCGGAATCGCAGCGAACTTGTGGCCGTCGTGCGCCAAGAGGATTGTCCGGTTCCAAAAGTAAACTGAGCTCGACGTAGTAGTGCGCTGTGCTCTGTGTGCCATAATCTTTTATGACTACCGATTTACAGCTTTGGAGTTCCGACAGATGGATATCAAGAACGACTTCCTTGTTGGGGTTATTCATACTGAACACTCGAATGTGCTCGCTCGAAATCAACATGTGCAAACTTTCTGGTAAACTTCCAAGTGCTTCATATGCGATGAAAGATTCCTGATAAGAGAAAATTTTATAATTAAATTATACGATAGGTTGTGCCATAGTGATTGTTCTTACCCGATACTCGTGGCGGTTAAGCTGGAAGAGAAGCTCCTGTCCGCGGCCCTGCTTCTCCGAATAACGAGGGAGTATACCCCCTGGTCCTATAACTAAACGAGGTGGACGAATTCTTTTAGGGATTTCTTTTGATGAACTGCGGCTTGAGTCACGAACAGCCGAGGCTGCTCCAGTGGCCAAGTCCAGCATTCCAACTGCTGGTTTGGTTACCGTTCCCACCAAACCTTTGCCGAAACCGGTAAAGAAACCGCCAATTCCTTCATTAGACATACCTACGATAGAACAAGGGATAAGTAATTAAACGATTAGATCACTTAATAAAAGAAAAAGACAAAACTGACCCTCGTAAGTCTGAGTGAAAATGGAAGTCATGCCGCCAAGTATTCCAAAACCAAATCCTTTCAAGCCGGCGACTAGATGGTCAGCACTTTGGCCCGTATGTTTTAAGAGACGCTGTCGGACTTCTTCGTGTCTTTCATCCATCGTGACGCGGCCAAGTCCATCGGACAGTGATCCCGTGACTTTAGCGGCTGAATTCGACAAACCAAATGTAACGTTTTGAACAAGAGCACCAACATTGCCCTCATTCAAAAAGCCCGAAACTCCTTCAGACACGTCGTTGACAAAACCTAGTGGATTACCGAGGAAATCGGTCGAGCCTAGAATTCTGGCAGCTTGTGATTTTAGCTCATCCTGAGAAACAATGAAATAAAGGATTTAAATCGTATGGCAGAACAAATTTCAGTAAAAAAGTTCTCACTTTATAATGTTTGACAACCGAATCGATAATTAACTGCGCCGTTTCAAAAGGATGCGATCGGATGAACGGATGTAGTTCTATATTAGCATCTTCAAATTTGATTAAAGTCAAACCTAACTTTCGCTTAATAGCTTTTAATTCTGGCGGTAGTTTGCTTGACGTGTAAACACTCAGACGCACCTAGAAAAATAAATGTTTACAAAACGTGAGATTTTGTTATGTATTCAAAGTTTACCTGTTCGAGTGCTAATTTCAATATACCAAAGTAGTATCGTTTGGCATCGATTGAAGTGGCAGCGTTAAGTGATCGTTGGGATTCGTATTCGCTCTCATCTATTCTCTCTAATTCAAGATCAGATTGGTTGAATCCCGCAAATGCAAGAAGCTTGAATAATTGGTTCTCTTCTATGTTGATAGTCAAGTTCTTGAATGTCACTATCAAATTCTTGAAGATATCAGCGTTGAGACCGCTCGTCAAGTGTCGACGTACAGTTATGCGAAGGGCAGGTATATCCTTCGATTGATCCTGATTGTCAGATGGGGAAACGTAGACAACAACCGGACAATGTGGATCCTGCAGACTGTTGTCTATTTGAATGGAATGAACACTGGCATCTATGCTTAGCGTGCCATCTCCTGCGATGAGTTCTAGGGATATGTTTGTCAATCGGCAATAGGCCAGCTCTTCGGGAGGTGAATGGTTCACGATGCTGAGGCCCAAGCCTCCTTTGAACTTCATTTCCACCTTCAACTGTTTATTATTAATCTCCGCATCGCTGGAAGCCGTGACCGAGTTTTCAGTTGAATGAGAATGCGGGGGTTTGTTGAGAAAATCAGCAACTTGAAGTACCCTGGTTGGACCGTCCATGATAGTCTTAACACTCAAGCAACCGGAGCCGGGTCGAAGCCGTTGCCAGTGTATCGCCTGTTCTGCCGGGACTCCACTGGGCAGTCGGTAGTATGTCACAGACTGAGCTGGGCCCAAAACAACGTCATTCCCTACTCCCCCCGAAACCCGTTTACAGAAAGATTAGTAAAGCAATGCATAAACGGAGTTATGATTTTCACAAATTAACAGCAGTCAGATAAACCAAGAAAACTACATTAAAGACAATCTAGCTAAGGCCATGCAAGGCATGATGATTTAAAACCTACGTACACATTCTCCATGTTTTACAGGAAAGGCCTGGGAAATATTCATAGAACCATCATTTGGATGGCGTTTTTAAATTGACAAAGATGACGACGTAAAATGCTTGTTTAAAATACCTTGACGGATGCCGTAAAAGCCATCCTTCGCTTGAACGAAAACGTTTTTATGACCACAACAAAGACGTCCATCGTCTGTGAAGTGCCAGGTCTGGGTCAATTGCCGTCGAGGATCTGGTTTCCGCAGCATAAGATGAACAAACTCGCTGGGCTGAAGCGCGGGACCAGCGATGTCCAAAACAAGTATGCGCGACGGATCAATCTAGAAAAAGGAGGCAAAAGAAAACGAAAGTGATAAGCTGCCTTTAGACCAAATTTACGCTGTTGTACCTGAGGATTTGACGGATCTCGTGGAGGACTACTTCCTTCGTGTTGCAGCATCCCACTGCCAGTCATGCGCCATAGTTGTGATCTTTTACCAGTTTCTTTGCTACTCAGTACGACCCTCGTACCCTCTGGCACGTCAAGAACTAGCTCAACGTTGTTGGGATCGAGCGCACTGCCAGTCGACATGTCATCACCGTTAAACGTAACAGTAAGGCACACGTAAATGAAGTTTTCATAGGTTAGCTGGCTTCCCTCTTTTAATGTCGTCATGTCGTAGGAGGACGAGGCCCCACCAGGAGCAATAATATTGAGACGGGCAGGTTTTGTGGGTTCATCGAAAACGTATGGCACTGAACTACCGGGGCGTACCTTTGATAAGATCGAAATTATGTGCCATGTCTGGTATACAACTAACTAAAATATTTACGGTAGTATGCAAATACGCTTCCGGGACATCAGATTGATGAAACATGATTGGGACTAGGGCCAAGTTGTCGACTCTGAGTGGCGGAGGAAAGCCGGTTGCATCGCTGAAAACGACGCAGAAAGTGCACTCTTGTTGAAATATCTCAACACGAAGGAAATTCGCACGGCTTTCACCATCACGTATGTTAATATGGAACGAGCTGATGTTTTGAATGGCAAAACCTCCCGACCAATGGCAGTTTTTCACGTCTAGTAGCCTAACACAGAGTAACTGATCCTTGTCCAAACGAGGCCAATGGAATGGTAAATGACAACCAGGAACCAAATTCAAATAAGTTGACTGGGCTCCAGGATCGGTAAAGGTAGTTGCAAAATAGGCTTGGGAGACCTAATTTGAATAGTGAAAGATAATTGTTCGAAAGCAAGCATTCTTTGCAATATGTACCTCCAATGTCCAACTTGATTGATTATAAAGCTGGTAGCAAGGTGCAAAGGTAACAATTTGGGTGTCTCGATATCGACCACGTCCAGAACGTATCGAAATCCCAACGAGGTAAACCAATTCCGGACGACCATCTCGAGGCGAGACCAGAAAACTGCGGACTGTGACTCCTTTCTGTATCGGGAAAGGCTGACACCAATGTGGCTTACACCCAAGATGCAGCCCAGTTCCGATACGGGCTGTCAGCGTGGTGCTAGCCTCTCTGTCCGTGAAAGAGAACAGCATCGGTGAGAGGGACCGAGCCATCTCGTGCTCGTCAAATTGGCCTATTCAAAAGAACTGAGCATTTCCAACAAATAAGCTTGTTTGCGTGCAATGCGAACCTGCTGCTTCTTGCTGAACTCCCTCTTGTCGGAAGATGAGTGGTATTCCAGCTTTATTAACTAGCCAATAAGGTGCCGAAATGGATAATTTCACAGATCCAGGAGCTTTGGAACTTATTTTCACCTGGAAAACAAAGTAATCATAAGAACAAATACCACAGGTACAGTAACAAAGAGCACAAACGTACCTGTAGTAGAAGTAACCGATTGGCGCTATCATAGAGCCGTAATCGGGTGGTGAAATTGTAGGGAGACGTTCCAATAACCAAATCGCTTGAATGGACAAAATTTTCGGTGCGGAATGCAATTTGAAAGCCAGCTGAAACGTTAATGGTGTGAATGGACGTTGATTTGCCAGGTTTAATGATACCACTTTGCCCAACGGCTTTGAGTTCCCATAATAATTCGTAAGGTAACAAGTTAACAACAACCAACGGACTCAGAAGCGTAATCGTATGGGCTGGCTGTGCAGTCCACTCCGAATCATCCGTATTTCTGCCAACAGATCAAACGTCGTGATTATCAGCATCATTTCTGAACTACTGGTAAAATCACGAAAATTACATCTTCTTTGGAGGGAAGTTCTCTCGATGGATATCGACAGCGAAGCGATAGGTTAAATCTTTCTTACTAATCACCGGATTGCACTGTCGTATATTTGCAGTTGTTTGGGTGGACGCATGCCATTCAATCGGATCTTTGCAAAAGCTGAAAGCGTGAGGCAGTTTTTCGGCCATTGGCCGTACAAATATCTATGGAAAAATAGCAGAGAACGTGCTAGTTACGTACAAATTTCTAAATAAACTATGAGGGTATTTACCTGAGACATTAAATAGGACATTGGAATGGGATAAGTAGTGCACGGGGGAACACGGACAGTTTTGCTAGGATGAAGGTTGAATGCAGGCGGCTCTAGGCGTAGTTCAACAGTCTCTTCTAAGTTGTTGGTCACCTGTAAAGCTGAACGAACCGTTACCAGACGACGAGCTGACCCTTCCAATGTGACAGCGATCACAACCAAGACGCGTTCCAGTTCTCGCTCAACGGCCACTGTATTGCGTCTACTGGGCGAATTATGCACCTTTAGCACACGAAAAGAAAAGAAAGCGATAATGATACGAAAGGTACATAAAATTTAACCTTATTTACCGACGCATATCGAAAATAAACTCCAACTCGATCGATTGAGACAGGCCCAAATTCCATCCAACCGTCCAGTTCGATAGAAAGCTGGTGAGTTTGCGTCTGATGGCTATCGTGGTGACGTAGTTTGCCTCGATTTTCGAAACTAAATGCAACAACTTCGCCTGCCTCGCAATGTATCCAGCGCGAGCTTTTCGTGGAAGCTGCCGACGGTGCACCTTCGGTCAACAAACTGGCTGTTAATGTCCGGAATTTGATTTTCGAACCAGTGGCGTTGTGCAAGGCGAAAGGCACGAAAGGAGATCGTTGACGGACCACACTGTTTCCATCCAGCTGACTAGACAATTCCTTGCTATTTTGACCATAATAATCTTCCATCCAGTTCCTCTTTACAGTTCCGAACAGTTCAAGCAAAGCTCTGGTGCAAGTTAAATTCACTACGTCTTCTGTGTCAAAGAAGATGGATTGATTTCGTCGATTAGCAATGGATCCATAAAAAGGCAGAAAATTCCAATGTACATGGCATTTGAATGGTTCGATGAATGGCTCCCAACCAGACAGAACACGATTATAATAATCGATGGCAAACTGACAAGTTAAGGAGCCCTCGCCGGTCATTTGGGCGACGTCGATTGATTGCCGGAGAAGGAGCTGAGATGTCGTGATTTCTACTAAAGGCAAATCGGCATCACGACAGTCGTCAATAACGCAAAGGCTAATGCAGCCCGTTCGGATTTCAATGCCACGGATTTGGATTTCAGCCATTTCTGGTTGCCGTTGTCCAGTTACAGTCAACGCATTCTGCGTTAACCAAAGAGCTGCTTCTTCCAAGTTATCGTTACAAGATTGTAACGCTGTCTGGCAGTCGTCTGTGGAGAATCCAAGAGCTTTCAATTTGTTTACTTCATTAACGACAATCGATTCAGTAGATGTTAGACGAGCTTGATGCGGAAGGCTGTCGAGAATCCTCATAAAGAGTTTCATATCATTGTACGAAAGACGAAGAATGACTTGCTGCGCTTGAACTTCAAGGATCTGGTGCAAATCGGAGCTAGTAGCGTCCAAGATGCCTTTGACATCAGTGGCACTCGATTTGTCAACGATTTCGATGCTAATGGTGGCTGGATCTACGATGGATAACGCTGTTTCCTCTTCGAGGTTGAGTTGACTTGAAAATATTTCAACCCGGTTTAGCTGACAAGATAGCGGTTTGCTATGGATTTGTGGTCTGTAAGTCAGCAACGCCGTTCCCTTAAGAATAACTGCAGAAGAATCTTTGACAGAGGTGTCTTCAATGATTACTACTTCTGAGTCGGAAATGTTGATCTTAAATTCAACTGGCACTTTTCTTGTATCTATTAAAGCAGCCCGTTTGCTTATCACTCCCGTTGAAACGATAATAGGGCTGGGCTTTGTTGAAGTTGCTGTCCATTTAGCGTGAGGTTTAACATCACTTTCTTCGAATTTCTCCTAAAAAAGAAAATTGTTTACACCATGTAAAAAATTTATGAATATATTGATGAATACCCTTTATCGTTGTTTGTTCCACGATATTCATCTGGACTGTGAAGAAGAAATTCACGGAATAACGTCCACCAATCGATGATCGCCAACAATCTCATATTGTTGAGGACAACGGTAAATCGAGTGAAATCCTCCGTTGAGCGATAATGGACTTCAGCTTGTAGGGAACCTTCTCCGCGGGCTTTTGTCACAGGTTCCAGAATTTGAGTGAAGACATTCCTCTTTGCAGTTGATTGGGTTGAAGACGATGCATCGTATCGAGTGTCTCGTATGACAACCTGTTGTGAAACGAGGTCGACATCTTTCGACCCATCGCTATTACTCTCGTAAACAAGGCGCGAATCGATGAACTTAATGGTGGAAAACGCTCCTATTCTCGAGTCTTTTACTTCCAGCATGACATCCACCAAGTCGATATGTATCTTGAGCTTTGCCCACATTGGTGGTTTGGAGTCATTCGGAAATTGAATAGGGCTGGTGGGTGGAGGTTGGTCTGATTGTAGGAAATCTACAGGTTCGCCAAGATTGAAGGCTAACAGGCCTCGCACTAATTTGTACTGATGTTCATCAATGGAACATTGTGCAGAGGAGAGCAACCCACAGAGGTCCATATCAGGAACCGGACGTTTTAGATGTGAATCCAAGTTGCGCCGAACTTCCAGTTTCATTTCGCAGGTGTCTTTGAGGAGAGATTGGCCACTTCGTCGGATCAGGTAAGAACCTAGAATCAGATCCCCAACTTGCGAACGATTGGCTTTCTGTCGCTGACCCGTACACAGATCCATGTTGGATAATTCCACTTGAATTACATTAACCAGAACGGCTTCTGGATTGGCGGTAATGGGCACAAGCGGCAAGCATTTTAAGTCCGGGTTTGCGTGATTTGTTGATTGTTGGCAGGTAGGTTGATCCATCAGTCACTACGAACTTGTTCGAAACAGATATTCTACCGAGATCGATCACCAATAAATGTTCCGATGTGGAACATATTGGGACAAGAATAACCGGCGAACCGGCTTCAACGTTTAACAAGATGCGTGTTCCATGACGCCAGGGTTTTCGAGAGGCATTCGCAGCGCCACTCTGTTCGGTAGCGCTGAAAGTGCTAGCTACTCGACGTAGTTCTTGGAATTGTTCCAGCATTGAAAAACACTCGGTGTAGAACAGTTGGGTATGGACGTACAAGACGGAAGCCATGTTGAGGTTAAGTCGGACGTCGTAATCGCGGGCAAGGTGCGGATCATCGGCACTGAAACAGAAGAACTGGAAATCCAGGGCTTCGTTGCCCGAAGTGATGAATCGTTCGCGGTACATTCGTCCGGCTGAAGTCAAATCTTGAACGGTGATGCTGCCCAACTTTCCGGTGATATTCAGATTGCCCCGCTTCGACGCCATCTCCCAAGTTAGGTTGGATATAGTAGCTTCAGCGACTTCGTAGTCTTTTCGGTTAAGTAGAACACTGAAGGAACGGACCTCGACTTCCCAGCGCGAGTTCAAAGTATGAGCGTTAGCTACTTTTGACCAATCTTGATAGCCAGGAGAAGAAGCTGCAACTTTCTTCTTTTGTTGCTGACTAACTTTGGTCGTACTTGTACCAAAAAAATCGAGCACCATGACCCACGATTCCAGGTTGATAATCACGTCCAGTGCGTTGAAGTTGATCTCAATAAAACGATGCGTGCTGAAGTTGTAAACAAAAAAATAGGTAAATCGAAAGGCTCAGATTGAAATGTTATGCATTATACCTGTTATATTTGAGAGCAAAATCTGGACTGTCAGGATCAACTAGCAGGATTTTAATGAAAACCAAATTATTGTCGTCAACTCCGGATCGTGTAAAACGCTGATGGTACATCACGGACGACGATGACGGTGGTGTACTTGGGCATTTTGCAATGGGCTTCTTCTGTGGAGCCTTGGCACGGACGCTAGACTTCCATTGCGATTTGTCGGATTCTAATCTGGCTGGCAAGGATCTTGATCCAGGAGTGTACAGTCCTTGAGCACGTAAATCAGGACAGGAAGATGACATAAAGGAACTTAAATTGGGTCTTCCGGCTATCCTATCCGATTGGCGATCATTCGAAGCTACTAATCGTCGATACTTGGAATCTTCTTTCACCATTAGATCTTCCAGAATCAAAGACTTCAAAGATGTTTGTATTGTAGCAGAGAAGGTGCAATTTTGCTCATATGCTACTAGGAAATCTTCGAAGGAAAGACTGACAATAGCTCGATTTGAATTGTCCAGTAATTCCATGGAAAACCTTGGCAATTGGAACTTGAAATTGAGGATAAGTTCCCGCTGTTTGATTCGTGTAGGTGTACGATTCTTGGTAGACGGATCTGGCCCAGCTTCGAAATTACTGGACGCGTCGACCTTGCTCCAATTGAGATTGTCCAGTGATTGGATTATCTGTTGGTATTGATCTTTGGAAAGCGACACTTGTAGAGGAGAGACAACACATCCACGAACTTGAAAGACGTCGCAGACTTCCAGTTTCGGATAGAAATCTGTCAGCGGGAAAAGGAAAGGATCGGCGTCACTCAGAATGGGTCGATCGACTATGCGATGAAGAGAGAATTTCAACAACGTGTCGTGTAAAATGGGCCGACCATGTGGACTAGCGCAACTGTAAAGCTCCTGGGCCGTAATGCGCAGAAAAGCCGATGGCCCAGTGTAGAAATGACTAAAGGAACTCTTCCACTTTTCGTCGACATTCAGTGAATATAGACTCATGTCGCGCACGTCCACTTCAAAATGCTCCTTGTGCGTCCCACCAGAAAGCTCTTCGGACAACTGTGATGAATGCTCTGATTCCATCTTTTTATCGTTGGAAATTTCAATTTGGCCCAAATGCGCCACCAACACTTGAGGACTCTTGGCGGATCGCGGCAAGACCAGAATAGGACTCTCCAGTAATGCGGTGAAACAAACTCTGGATGGTAGTGATGGTTGCTCTTCGTCATTAGCCTCTTTCATGGCGTTAAGACTAAGGCCTTCAGTCACGGATGTGGAACCACTGATGTAAATGCTTTGGGCTAAACCCTCCGTTCCACGGTGTAGCAAATCAACGGCCATTTCAGCCGCCGTTAATTTCAGAGACATGGCCATATTAGAAACGGACTGTTTGAATTCGCTTACACAGGCAGTAACTTCTGCAAGAAAATGAACCGAATGGCTATAACACAAAGAAGCCATTCGAATTTCGAGGCTCAGCTTGTAGCCATCTTCTTCTTCACAGGGGACCTCCAATCCCGGTTGCAGAAACTTGAAGCTGAATGCTTTGACTTCATTTTTGTCTTTGGCCGTCTCGTAGAGTCCTTGGCTGACCAGCATGTAAAGGTTCCGGTGCTGCTCGACTAATGGGTCGTGGCCAACACTGATGACTCGTTGATGCTTCTGGCCTTCCGGAGTTAGGTCCAGCACTTGAAGTCCGCCCAAGGATCCTTGAACGAGGACGTCGGAGGCTAAATTACCACTTATGTGGGCTTCGGTGACAGTGAGTGTGGCTACTTTACGGCCGACAAGCATTTCTTCTTTGACCACCGATCGAAGAAGTAGGATAGTTAGACGATGGAAATCAAACGTAATATCCGTGCTACCGTCTGGAACAAAGGAAAATGGTGGGAATCGTGATTGACTCGTATGTAGCCCAGTAGACAAGTTTGATTCGTCAGGATTGGAGGGCATTGTTTTTTTGGGCATAACGCGTTGAAAAAAACTGGCCAGTTCCACAACCGTATCTTGGTTCGCTATAACATCTAACGAATTGAAGTGGACTTTGATGATTCGAATGCGGCCTTCGGCTTTACCATCGACCCATGTTGGTTCCACTGTCACAATGTCTATCAATATTAGCGCTTCAGATTTCAAAGCCGAGGCTGCCATTCGGTGACGGGCCATTGGTGGTGACAGGCCATCTTTCCTCCAAGAAGAATCGGTTTGCAGTCAAGTTAGGGCCTGCTGGGCAAGTGACACGGGCGATGTGGCCGGCTGTCCTTTGTGGGAAGACGGATCCGACGATGAAACAGAGACGGGCAAAGTCGGTTCGCTTTCTTTTAAACTTCCACTCATGCTATCCATGCTGACGTGTTTGTGGCTGGCGATCAATAGCTCGTAGTCTGAACCCAGAGTCTGCATAGCGTCAACTATAGCAGTAAGCTATGAACGGCCAGATGAATCGAACTATCCGACGGACGCATGGAATAGCTGGCCTGGACTCCACCCACTTGTAGTTCGGCAACACTTCGTCCTCGTGACTGAACTTCCACTGAAAGTTGTTCAATATTAAATTGGGCCATGAACCAATGTTCTTCCGACTTCTCCGTTTCAGTTATGGATGCATCCGTTTCGTCGGTATCACCATCTTCAGAGGCTGTATCGTAAACAGAAGTGGGTACAACGTTGGGACGGAATTGCTTGGACACAGACAGAAGAGCGTGGATCTTTGGTTCGTTAATATGGGCCACAAGGTGAGGTAGGGATCCAGTCAAAGTCAAAAATGGTTTCTCCAAATCGGGTAGGATTCTTCCGTACTTTTCGACATGGATCAGAATAGAAAATCGGTCCAGAAGGTGGAGGGCGGATGTGCCTTTTAAATGCGCTTGCTTCCAGTTGTCTTTGACGCGACACACGAGCAGCTGTAGATCGGAAAAGTGTACATTATACTTATCCGATACATCATTGCATTCCTTGCTACCACTCGTAAAGCTATTCACGTCGTGAGTGTCGTCAAGTGGTGTGGTTACAGCTGATTCATTGGGCGGCGTCGAGCAAGGGGTGATGTATTGTTCGTCGTCGTCGTCTTCATTGCTATTTCTGGTTGTCGTTTCTAATTCAGCAGCGATGCAATTGACAGTACTGCGCGTCACATGGAAATGTCCAAAATCTATGATCATAAGAAGCGAATCGCGACTCACAACCGATTCCGGTATAAGAATATGGGGCGCAGAGATGTTAATTAGCAAGTCCCATGACTGTAGCTCTGATGATAAATTCACGGATGAGGGCGTTAACGTCTGCGTTAAACTTTCTTTCGTTTTCTGCTTGACGGCTTCAAAACCCGATCGTGCCGCCTGGCGTAGTCGTTGGCCTAATGCTGACCTCTCTTCCGTTGTGTTATGTGGTACGGAATAGAGTTCAATGATTTTTTTAAATAAACTGTGATTGTAAACACATTCAATGGCCAACGACGTTATTTTCAATCGGTGATCCCAATTACTACCGGGAGGATGTCTTTCATAAACCTATCAAAAAGTAAAATTGCAATAACCTCTGGTGATGTTGTACAGTATGAAAGCTTGACTCACGAAATCAAAAAGCGGCGCTTCATCTTGTGAAACGTTCAAATTTGGACTTGACGGACTGCTGCGAAAGAACGGCAGGTTAAATCCAGGTAGAAGAGAACCCATTCCGGCAAAAGACTTGTAAGGTCGCGCATCTTTTCTTTGCGGACACACGATTAGCGGGAAAAGTGAACCAGTGGTGGAACAATCGCGAACCCACACATTCCCCAGACTGAGATGGAATTTATTTGATTTCAGTCTTGGTCTTGACTCCCATTCTTGCAAAACGTTATCAAACTCTATTTCTAGGAGAGTACTCCAAGATTGACCTGTTTCAGTTCTGTGACAGGTGGACAAGCGGATCAACCCTTGTTTCAAAGTTGAACTCAATTGTAGTGGTAGAATATCTCGCTGACGGACTGTATTATCTCTCATCGCATCTTCTAATGTTTCGAGGATCTCGTGTTCCACTCTGTCTTCGTTAGCTGATTGCTCATTTCCATTGGTACTTTCCTCTGCCGACCACCAGGATGAGAACCAACGCTGAAATAATGATGAATTTCCTGTCACCGCATCGCCTAAGATCGATTCACTTTTCGATTGTGATTTGGCGATTTGCTGCATGGCAATTGATCGCAGCACTTGTAGTTCTTGTAGCTCAAGCTCTGATTCAATTCTTTCACGTTGCAGCTTTGATTCTGCTGTCATCCCGATTGGATTAAGAAGATGTTCCTTAAATGATTGAACATACAGAACTATTTCTTTGGCGCGACGAATTACAAATGGCCAATTTCGAGATTGGTTCCTTTTCCGAATTTCAGCAATAATGCAATTCACTGAGAATTTCCATTGACGATAGGATGTGGATTTGATTGAACTTCACTGTCTACGCGCCAACGACGGAACTGGAGACCACGAGACAACAATTCAAGAGACCTGCAACACTGAACCAATTGGTGATATTGAACGTCCCGAATTTCAATATTGACTCGGTCTAGCTGAAAATCGCACGCTACACGAGGCTGGTTGAGTGATCGAAGAGGTTTGACATTACAGTTCCTTTTCAAATGTGCATAACCACTGATAGGAGCCAAGAGAAATTCATTTCTTTCGATGGAGCAAGGTTGCATTAACCTGCTAGATAAAACATCCAGTGGTAGATTTGCAAAGAGCTCCGTGTTTGTATCCCAATACACCGCCAACCCGTCAAGTTCCAGTAGTTTATACATAAGCCCCTGATTTGTTGCTGACATGAACTTTGGTACCCAACTTTCATCACACGTCTGCGCGGTGAGCGAATCGACGCGTATCCCACACGCAAATATTTTTCCTGGACAGGATATACCATCTTCATATCGGATGTGTATGTCTTTAACTTTCAACTAAAACCAAAAAAAGCAAAGTTAAAATTATCAAATTGATGGGATAAATATATAAAACCAAAAACAAAAACAAAAATTCTCACAATTTACCTGTATGTTTTGAACAATGTTGGTGACAAGACTTGCTCCATAGCTGAGCCAAGATGAATAAGTCAACGAGTACAGGGATGATGATGACAACCCTTGAGGGTCATTCTCTGATCTCCATTCAGCTTCCATCAAATCTAGAGCAGCCATCTTGCGCTCCAAGGGCTGCATTTTCCTCTGATTCTTCATTGTAAGGCTAGAATTCAGAAAGGTTTTCAATAAGGGAGGATGGGCATACAAAAATCTCTGAAAAATTACTTCGTTTTTATCCTTTGGGCCAGCAACCAAATAAAGTTGCTCAAAGGATATAACCCATGGCTCACTCCTTATTTTCCTCAGAGGTATCTGGAAACTAATTTTACCAACAAATCCAACATGGATTTGAAGGGGTAGGCCAAGTTGATCTAGGATGTCTTGCTTTAGTGGGACATTTTCTAGCTCAACCTCCCCTATAACAATCGAAAATGAAATAAAAGTCTGAAAGTTTTTCATAATTTTTCAACATTCTACCTTGCAAAAGCGCAACGGAGAGTTGATCAGTATTTAAATTTTCAAGATACCGTCCCAGATAGTTGTTGCAAAACCATGCAACTAGTCTTTCCAACATTTCAGATAAAAATCTATGTTTTGTGCTATTAATCCATCAGTAGTTGGTTTACTCGACTAGTGACCAAAATATGCCATTATTTTGTGATCTATTTTTTTTTCTAGTTTATTTTAAAGAACTAAGACAAGTTACCGCAAAAATGTAAACAAGTACAGAAGCAGACGACAAAGGAAGGAAGGTTTTTAGTGGGGTGGTGGGAATCGAACACTGATCTATATGGCGATAGGTGCCAGGAAATGGCAAACAAGTACAGAAGCAGACGACAAGACTGATGTATGGGGAAATGGCAAGAAGCGCACGCACTCTAGCCAGCAAGGCAACACTGCTTCTGAAGCAGAAGTCCCGAAACAAAACCAAAATAACAACTGCTCGGCCGGATTCACGATTTTTGAAGAATGTACTCACGTAAAGAAAAATTCATAGTACGTATCCGAATTTATTGAATTCCGAAAATAGGCTTAAATGTTCATTATTTTTAAAGAAACAACTTACCGCACTGGTCACTGTCACCTTGGGAGGCACTACAACTTTTGCCGGTCTCTGCATTTGGAATGGCAATGAGAAATTTTATCGAGATTATGTAATGCCTTTCACTCGCCGTCTTGATCCGGAAACATCTCATGGGCTAGCCGTGTTCGCTATGAAGCATTGCCTCATAAAAAAACAACCAAAACCTGATGCTGAATCTTTGGTAAGTAAAAAAAAATATGCATAAGGGTTGTGGACTAAAAAAACCAATTGATTATCCAGTCAACCAGGCTTTGGAACATCAACTTCTCCAACCCTGTTGGCATGGCTGCAGGGTTTGACAAACAGGCAGAAGCTATACAAGGGTTGCATAGAACAGGTTTTGGCTTTGTTGAAATTGGTTCTGTCACCCCAAAGCCCCAAGAAGGCAACCCTAAACCTAGGGTGTTTCGCCTTGAAGAAGACAATGCCATCATCAATAGGTAATATATGCCATTATGGTTCAATTTTGTCTGTAACTAAGTTGTGTTACCAAACAGATATGGCTTTAATTCAGAAGGCCATGAAGCTGTATTCAATCGAGTAAGGCAAGAAAAAGAAAAGCAAGAGAGAGCTATTATAGGAGTTAATTTAGGAAAGAACAAATTGTCCGGAATGGAAGACGTGAAAGATTACGTCACTGGAGTAGAGAAATTCGGTCCCATTGCTGATTATCTAGTCATCAATATTTCCAGTCCTAATACACCTGGGTTAAGGGGACTTCAGCAAAAGGCAGAACTAGAAAATCTTATTTCACGCGTTTTGGAAGCGAGAAACAAATTGGGTACAGCAAATTTGCCACCGCTTTTGGTGAAAATAGCGCCTGATCTCAGCGAAGCCGAAAAGAAAGATGTTGCCAGCGTTATTTTGAAAGAGAAAGTAAGCCACTACCTTCCGCAAAACTGACAGTATCCTGTTCATTAACGTTTTTTATTATACAGTGTCGCGTCGATGGTATTATCGTGTGCAATACCACAACTAGTCGACCACCTGAGTTAAAGAGCCAATGCAAAGATGAAATAGGTGGCCTTAGCGGTCAACCGTTAAAGGACATTTCCACACGATGCATAAGAGATTTTTATCGTTTAACAAACGGCCAGATCCCTATTATCGGAGTTGGTGGTATTGCCAGCGGTCAGGACGCATACGAGAAGATTTTGGCTGGTGCAAGTCTTGTTCAATTATACACTTCCTTCGCTTTGCAAGGGCCTCCTGTCGTCAGGCGAATTAAACGCGAGTTAGACGAAATTTTGAGGTTTGTATACTTGCCGCATCCAATAGCCTTATTTTCCGTTGGGTAATCTTATTTGTAAACTTAAATCTCAAAGGTTGAATGGGTACCAGAATATCGCGGAAGCCATAGGCAAATCCTCCCAAGGCAACTGAGTTTTTGAAGACATCAGTTACGCTTAATTGTGATCTGTTAATTATAATAATTGTCAATACAACTCTAAATTTTTTACTCAGTACAGCGAAGTAGATGCTATATTCCATTTTGATCTAGTTGAGAAAACAATTACTGGTGATGTGTTAAGCTCTTCGTGAATACAGTGAGGGAATTCCAACTGGCATTTACCTTAACTGACTTGCCTACTCTCGTTATTCGTTACATCCAACAGTAACCCGAATCGCTTATTCAATCCCTTCATGTGACGGTTCACAATCGTCATTAGAAAACAATTGTTTTTGTTTGGTTTTTTTTGTTTTTGTTTTCTGAGGAGGAGACGATTTTCTTTTACTTCTTTCTATCAATCAGGTTGCCCTTGCTTGTATTTGGTTGGTCGAATTTAATCTCTCACGAGGCAGCAATTCGTTTTATGGCCCCATGTTAGCAAATGCTGCTTCAAATTTGAAAGCTGTTAAAGCTGCTGGGGAACTTTGTTTGGCTTTACCATAAGGCAGCAACATGTGGTGAACATTGCTGTCAGATGAAACAAGGCGGTCGAAATAGCCTCGATGATCTCGAAGAACGTAAGGACGGAAGCACCGAGGAGCAAGCCCAACGAGCCCCCAATGTCGCACAGGAGCGGTATGGCGGTGTAGCCGTATTCCTCTTCTATGTCGTCGTAGGTCATATCCTTTCACATATCATTATATGATCGTCATTCGGTTGTGCATAAGACAGAAAGCTAAAATAACTTGCCTGATAAAATATTCGCAATTTCCCGAGATTTTCCTGACCCCTTTTCATTTCCGTCGTTTCGGTGTACGTGATGTAAAAGTCTTGATTGCATTGTCTTGGGCAGGATGTACAGTTGTTTTCGGACCACTTCCCGAAGAAGAGGAGATTTTCTACCTTATCGCTGGCGGCTGCGTATGTCTGTGAGTCGTTGCATAACTTAACTGCACCGACTGTGTCAGCTATAGGTGATCATTTAAAAACCAAGCTAGATAATGTGGCCGTAAAAAATAAATAAAAAAAGAGTTACCATCGATGTAGGGAAGCCGACATGTAGTAGCATCGGTAACTGCTTTGCTAAAACACTGTGCGATGCACTTGGAGTAGGAATAATCTTGCTCGTCGGAACACTCACGGCTTTCAGTATTTAACGTTCGAAACTAGGAAGCGACACATACATAACTTGAAATGGAATATTCACGGATTAGCAGTTCAAACCTGCCTGACAAAAACGCGCATATCTTTGGCCCAACCACGATATAAAGTTGTGCCGTGACTACGAAGAATAACCAACGGCGAATCCTTACGGTCGTGAATGAGTAATTTCCATCCGCTTGTGTCCCCTCTGTACGCCAAAGGCTCAACATCGTGCAGCTTCAGTTACCGATGATAAAACTTAGCAAAATAATTTAGCCTCCATTTACAATATCTGTTCACCTACCTTGAGGTAGAAATTATTGAATAAGCCGGTAGTATCCACTACGGAATCTTCTTCCGAATAACGGGCAGAAAGTGCCATGATCAGCTATTGTTTTGAAATCCAAAAATGAAATACATACCTAGAGCATAGGAGTAACACACACCCATATAATTGTATATCTTTGTCCATTTCCCACGTTCGTCACACGTCTTATTCCTTCCAAAGAAACACTGAAATTCCAACAAAGTTTAAAACCTTGAAAAAACAATTTACTAATTGAATAACATCTTTAAATTAATCACTGCTTACTTCGATGATCATTCTCTCAAGTGAATGAGATATAAAATTCCAGAGTTCAAGAACATCATAGCCACGAACACCGACCAAATCAGCTACTAAATTATTTATATTCAATTCTATTAAAATTATGGATGGGGCAGCTAAAATTAGTTGAAAATATCCACATACCATCCCATTTGTCAATCTCTCTCTGCGACAAGACGGTACCGTTCGTGCGCGTGATCAAATTTGCTTTTTCCGTTTTCAAGATCCCCATAGCTGTCATGTTGAACGTGTTCTTGTTGCAAATTGAGAGAATAGGAAAGGGAAGAGTTTCATTTCTCGACACGCGCACATTGACAGTTACTGGCGTTGACATGTAGTAAATCACACGATCGTGAACCTGCAGTAATCATTCAGATAGTTCAGGTTTTGAATAATGCAATTATGTTGTATACCGCACCAGCCTGGTACGGTTGTTTCACAAGCAAACTCACTAGACGTGACGAGAAAATAGAAAATCTCACGCAGTAACGACAGATGAAAACTACTTTAGAGAGTACAACAACGAGATTTTGATGTTCTTAAACTGACACTGACGTTTAGCCGTAACTAGCTTTGACTCACTGAATGGGCTGCAGACGACCCTTGGAAGCAAACACAAAAAGTGCGGGAAAATAAGAAGAAATTGGGCTAAACGGCTTCCGAAAACGATAAGCAAATAATAATAAGAAAAGAAATAGAAAAGCTAACGGACGGAAGAGACAAATAACAGTGAGACGGGCGTTTAGCAACAAATGCGAATATTCGCCGCGCCAATCATTACATAATGAAAGAGGAAATCAATCACCAATACAACTTTTCCTAAAATTTCCTGCTTTCCCTTGAGTGTTGGGCTGTTCAAACCTTATAGCGTAACATTCCCAATAGAAATCGCAATGAAAAGTAATGCGTAAAGAACCCCGAACGTTTTTCCAGGACATTGCACTCGGAGTAAAAAGAGGCGGCTAACGTTTGTTTAGATATATACCATACCTGGACCACGGCAATGCCGAAGCACGTGATTAGGATGACAATCCAGATAACTCGACGGATCATTGAAGAGCCGATTCCAAACACGGCTCGCATTCCCTTGATAGTTAACACAAACAATAAAAGTTCGATGGAGAAGACGAAAGGGGAGGGAAACGCGTCAATCGAGATTAATACCACATAAATGGGAAATCCGTGTAAACGGTATCTAAGGTAGGGTCGGAATACAGAGAAGAGACAGACGTATACGTACGGGAATGGAAATTTCGGCCATCGTCTTTTTAGCATCCACTCGTTTCACTAGGAAACCTGATTGAAGTTGGCGACCATTGCCGCTGATGCCGCAGTCTCCATCGCCGCCTGTTGTTATCGCCTCGGACGATTGTTGTTGGTGCTGACGTTGCGGCTCGTGGTGAGCCATCAAGGGATGCGGACAGAGTACACGATCGGAAAAGCTTTCCATGCCATCCGATGAGTAAGCGATGCCGCCAAAGTTCGTCTCCGTAATCGAGACCTTCTATTCAGAATTCCACGAGCAAATCAAAAAGAAATTCAGTGATGAATTGCTCGCTTCTCTGAACGTTTTGTAGCTAATACTTGTTGTTCCATTGCTTGATAGTTGTAGTCAGGGTTCCAATAAGACGAATCATAAAAGAAGTCGATGACCGATACGGCCGCTGTGGTCGGTAAGTCTAATCTACATAATCAGGTTTAAATAGAAAAATGAACAGTGTAGTGAGTACCATTTTGGAGTCTTTCAGTAACATGCAATCAGAAACACAGACGAGATTTCCCTAACGTTAAACTGTGAAGACCTGCGATTATGACACATCGACGTGTCTGATATCTTCCTTTGGCGGTGTGCTGCACGTCCTCGAAAGCTGATACTCCTCACTGAATTTCCCTTCACATCGTTTCTCGACAGCATTTTGCACTCCAAAAATTTAGACACTGCTTGATTGATTCATGACACGTAAATGTTTCAACTAGTCAATGACCTGCACTCCGTAACCGATGATCAACGAATAAAGTTTATGCTCGGTTTGATACTAAAAAGACACGATAATTCCACAGAATACGACATGCGCATCATCAGCTTTCAGCTACGCAGGGGATGGCGGACAGCTGCTACTCTTTCGCACATTCATGCATGGTCAAATAGGTTATTGTTACCTTTATTTGCAACGTTTGCATTTACTATGCAGCATTAAAATACTTTGTGATAACCACCAGTCGCAAACTTATTACCTGACGCTGATCGGTGCCTTTGCGTTCGTTTCCCACGCTTGTTTGTAAATGCGTTTTGTTGGCAATAGACTTTAGCGTTCAGCCGTTCACCAACATCCAAAGTAGAAGTTGACGGAGCGGCCCGTCATCCGCCTATAACAGGCTCGTATATTATTTGCCATATTGTCGAGCGTGATATATATTCCATTGTTATCTGCCGACCGCCTGTTTCGGTATTATGTTTCTCGCAAGGTCGTTTACGCATGTCCTTTTCTACGGGCTATTTCTTAAAAAGGGTGAATAATGTGTTGACTACTCGCTTGATTGCGTGACTAGTATGAAGGCATCTCTCAATTTCATCGCGTGTTTTTTTTCTCACAATCAACAACCTCCCTTTTTTTTCATAAGAATTGTATCCAGTAGCTAGACAGTTGCAATCGTGTCGAAATCTAACTTACAAGAATTTGTAGTACGAGTTGCGTTTTCTTCTGTTGTTTGCATCTAGAAACAACTGGCGAACAAGTCTTTGATGAATGGCATCGTGAATCACTATACACAATGTTCGATGATTATCTTAAGTTTGCAACCAAATGAGAGTTCACTTGTGACGAAACAAAGGACACACCCGTGCCCGCTGGAAACCGGGTCTCTATCGAGTGAAAATGAACCACACCAAGAACTTCCGTGCGCAACGAGTTCGTGCAATTCGTGCCACCCACACACTCTGTTCTGTTAGGAAAAAGACAGGGAGGCAGCTGAAATACGAATGACGCTTTTATTTGTTATTTCTTTAAATCAAAGATGTCTATGGTACTTCTTTAAATATAACGAATTCGGTTTGTTTCTGTGGTTTGGAAGAGGGCGAAAAGAGCTGCGCACGCATCCGCACGCGGCGACAAGAGCCATTGGCCGTGAAATGTGATTATTTTTACTTAGGAGGAACACACAACATCTAGCACAGCGTCATCTCGTCTGATTAGATTGTTGCCGACGTAATTTCGTGAGCACAATCGAAAGTGGTTGAAGGTTTCCTCGTCTCGAAAACAGACGTCTCGTTTTCAACAGTTGCCTTTAAGAAACAAAAAAAAAAAAAAACTGAAAGAGAAATTTAGAAATGAAAAGAGTCAGCCAGACTTGTCAACCAAGAAACCGTTTCCGTCGGAGGCCAAACTTTATACGACGCTCGAATATTGGTGTCTGTTAAACTGGTTCGATCGGACTGCGCGGCGACGATGGATGCGGGACGTTTGATCACGTTAGAAACCCCACGAATTGATACAAGAATCTAACCGGTTGGCGGCAACTAGTTCATCAACCGCAAATGCCAACAACAACCATTCACAAATCGCAAATACACGCGTTAACCGCCCCACATGCCAATGGAATAATAGAACGTGGAAATTCCAGCTTCATTTCAAAATTATTCGAGCGTTGTGCGCAATGATGTGGGCATCACGATTTACGTCCTCGATTTCACGAGCATGGGCTATGCTAATCTCAACAACCCGGCTAACACACAAGGGGAAATTTTATAGTAAAAGAGAGAAGAGTTTTGGTGCCTTGCCACGCATTAATGAACGTGGTAGCCATTTTTGTTAGTCTTTGTAAGACTGACACTTGTCAGTTTGGGTCAACAAAAACTGTTGGCAGAGCTGAGCCAGAAGAAAAACAAAGAACATGATAGGAAGCATCCAAGCGCAAGCCAAGGCCGACGTCATCTTCAACCGTTGATGGCGAGTTTTCCAGGCTACGATTGCTTCAACCGAGACTGTCACAAAGTGAAAGAAGCGTGACAGAACTCGTATACTCCATTAGCATTCGAGCACTCTATTTTTCTCTTGGGTGAACATATAGGGCTAACGCATTGGCCACGTCAACTGTCGCCTCTCAGACTGTTGGCTCTCCAACGAGTGCGATGAGATTGTGCATTTTTGTCGACTAGTTCAATGAACATTTCGCTTTCGTTAGAAACCGACGTGCATCTCCGACACGTGTAGGACAAAAGAAACAATTCGATTGGACCAACACAGTATATACAAATTCGTCTTTTAAGATTTCTTACCTGAAGTTGTATCTGCAACGGCTGATGGAGTGGCTTCATCATCGTCCACACGAGAATCTTTCACACAGACAGTAGAAAACAGGTTTTTGAATATTGTTGTAAGTTGTTAGGGCTATGGAGTCCTTGCATATCTAGACGAAGCAATCTAAAAGATGTTGGCTTTGATTGCCTCGGAGAAAAAGCTTCTCGATAGGTCGTGTGGCGGGGAAATCAAATCGTGTTGTATTCAACACTCTAGACTAATAAGGAGTTAAAGGACTGCGTGTCGGAGAGACGGGTGAGAAAAAGTCTAGGAGAAATAAAAAAAAAGGGGGGCCCCACGTCAATAACCAGCAACAGGTATGCTGCATTGCATTATTCGGATAAGGAACAGAAAAGCTTTTTTCTTTTTCTGGCGTCCGTATAAAACGTATATGGGAGAGAGGTGAAAGAGCTATAGAAAGAAAGGGAGAAAAGAAAATGAAAAAGAAAAACGAATCGGGGTCATGATAGCCATTGGCACATAGCCTTTTCTGACGTAGAGGTGTTATGGCTATAGCGGGGAGCTGCGGCTCGATCCCAACAGACACGCACACACAGCCATCATTCCTGATAGGTGAAAACGTTAAAGGAAAAAGGAAAAAAGAACTCTTTTCTCTTTTGTTCGGTAAGGGCACTTTCACCCGAGGACCTTGACATTAGCAATGCGGACCACACACACGTTGGCTGTTACAAGAGTTAGTCCCCCCCCCCCCCCCTCTCGATTCTAACCAGACAAGCCCAGCAATCTGTTAGTACTCATTCAGTTCAGTCCAACAGGACCGCACTCTCAGTACGGAGAGCGCCCGGGAGTGGTACCGCAGGTGATTGTTGGGCTACTTGATAAACAGTTGTTGTTTTGTTTTTGTTTTTATTCTTCATCATTTTCATTTTGTCAATAATGATTTTTTTTTGTTTTTGAATTCCTGTGGCCGTCGTGATGGAGAGTTTTGAACGTTCCTAAACGATTTGAATAAGATGAATAACACATTTTGATTGATTGATTGTACTGGTGTATAGGTAATTTGCAGTGATACATCACAACAGATCGATGGCCATTATGAAGAACACTATCGCTGGACACTGGATCGCAACGGTCATCTCTACCGTCCTCATCTTTCAAAGTTCGATCGTCAACAGTTTGCCTCTACCTGACGGAACCCTCTCATCATCAAGTATGTTTAGATTTCCCATTTAATCCCTTGCAAAACTAAAAGCTTTTATTTGTTATCCCGAGTTTATTTTTCTCTCGTTCGGGACGAGCGAAGCGAAGGAAGGGAGGTGTAGTGTTACATAGAAAGCCATCTCCTTGCGTATCAGTTTTTCAGTCTAAATTCAGCAAGTCATTTTGCGGTGTTACAAAGACGTACAAACGCTGAAGTGTTGCCTCTAATTGGTTACGACGTTTCGCGTAGGGCGAAGCTTGTTGATGTTGTAGATAAAGCTAAACAGAATTTCGAAAGACAATTGACGCACGACGAATGTGAAAACAACGTGCAATTCAAACTTCTTCAGGTGTGTAAGTACACAATCCATCCTTAAAAAAAAAAAAAAACGCTGTGTAACAACTCACGTCATGTAGGTATTTAAAAGTATGGCTTGTCTTTCGATGGCATCCCAAAGAAGATTGATGGGGAAAACTCATGAAATTAAAAATGCATTTACAACTTTGGAATTTTGAAGAATGATGTCTCGTTCATTTTTTGTTTTTCATCAGACGAAGCAACTTCATTGCCCATCGATGCCACCCAGAATAGGGCGGATGAGGGCGTTGTTCTTCTAGTGAAGGATCAAACCACTCAGCCGGCTGCAGCTCAGCCTCTCGAGAATCCTTCGCCTAAAGTGCGGGTCCTTCCGCCAGTTGAAACGATGCTCGAAAACGAAATATGGCAATATCGCTATCCACCTTTCGATAACTTGTTCGATGAAAAAACCAACGAGGATTCGGATAACGACGAGGCAACTCCAAGCGCAAGATCGCCAAGATTAAACACGGACGCTCTGCCCAGCTACGTCATTGGAATCTTAGATCCGGCTGAACTGGTCGACGGACTCTTTCAGCAACGCCCGTTCACGTTCGGATTAGTGCGCAGCCAAGCGAATGCCTTCAACAAACGGAACTCGGCGTCGAATGTCGACGATGCCATCAGACGACAAGGAAAAGGCGTTGCAGAGTCATCTCAAAAGATCTTCGATGTACCCAGAATTATCATTGATTCAACATCAGATGACGATCGCTGGGTGTGGCAGAATTAACTTTTTTTTTTTTTAATTTGTTGCTCGAAAGCTTTCTGAAACTCACGTTGCATCTCAAATGGAAGCCACCTGGAGGCTGTAATCGTTTCAATTTTCATCCAGTATCGAACTCCGTCATCCGATTTCTATATAAAATTTTAAGAGATTGTTTGTTCTTTTTTTTCCACTATTCCTTCTCCAATCCATTGTAACCGCTCATGCAATACAAGTTTTTTTTTTTTTTTAAACGAAAATGTGTTTCTTGTAAACAAGTCTGTATCCTACGCATCACTAATCGCTTCGTAGTGAAAACGCACAACTTTCTTTATTGGCGTTTCGTCAGAGTTCGAGATCCGGATGGTGCTGCGCGTCAAGTCAAAGTGTATAATCATTCATTGCATAAATTGAAGATTGACGAACAAGTTGCAGTTGGCATCCGTGCAACTATTGCTGCAATACTTCGACCAGGGCTTTTTTTTTTTTTTTCCTTTCCGACCACATTTCAAAATTTCCTTTTGTTTGCCTCAGTCTTTTTTTTTTTTTTTTTTTTACCTGTCCCGCTGTTTTCTTTCTCAATAAGGCGCGGTCCGTCAAGGTAAAACGTGATCCAGGAAGACGTGTACGTCGTTTATTTAACTGGAAACGATGATGCCGCCAGCTGCGAAAGTCATTGCTGTTTAGTGCAAGCAGTGATAGTACCGTTCCTTGTAATTTCAACAGCCGACTCGTGAAAACAGAAAAAGTCGGGCGTGCAATGCGCCGACCGTCGAAAAAACGTGAAAGTCCAATATTTCGTGCGTCTTGTGTTTGCCTCAATTTTTGCGTTATTAACATTCCGGAAACACGGGGAGGACACGAATGAGTAAAAGTGATTAGAAAAGGCAAACTTTCTAAACGACGTCTGGAAAACATTTTCGTCTGACTAGTTTTGTCCGGCAAAACATTCATCCATACAGAACGTTCTTCTTCTTATCTCCACTTCGATATAGGGAAGTTCTTCTTTCTTTTCGTGGTTATTAGAAACGCTGTCTGCATATCCAACTCGTCCTATTTTTTTTTTCTTTTTTCAGACTCCACATTTTGTTTTCCCATCATTGCCCGTTTTTTTTTGTTTTTTTTTTAGGCACAGTCTTCCGGGAGAGTTACAGCATCAACCAGCTGGCCATGTGTCACGAGTTCTGTTTTATCTCTTTCTCCAAAAAGCACCTGGACAAGCACACATAACGACTAGTGTTGATCCATTTTCGTACTTTTTTTTTTTTTTTTCAGGATGTCTGATGAAACTCTATCTAATCAACGTAACTCGATTAAAAATGAATCTTACCATGAAACATTCCAAAGATTTAGCCCATTTAATGGGTGAGGGCCTTATTAGTCGTGGCGCATTCCGATGCGCAAGTCTGTGCACGGGTTGCCGTCGACCGTCTGTTGAAACGCAACGAAAGTGAAAGTTGTCACGCTACGTAGCGGGGCCGACGGATGCAAATGCCTCGCCTTAAACAGTTTAGTTCCACATAGAAATACATCGCACGCATTCTCTCTCGTCTAGATATGGTTGTCCAAATACTTTCCAGCGTACACTTGTCAAAAATTACAATTGCTGGCGAAGTAAGGGCGACATGCTGAATCAACAAATAATATAGTTTTTCAAAAAATGTGTAAGTGATTGAGCTGAAATACCCTGGCATCGAAAAAAAAGGAAGAAAAGAAAGCTACACAAGCGTAACCCAAGAAATATGAAAGAGCCAATCATTTCAATCATCATGTCATCTTTTTTTTTTACCGAATGACACATATCGGAGTGATGAGCCCGGTGGGAAATGGACTGAAAATCTGAACGAAAAGGTTGGCATTTTCACGATGATGTCTTCCCATTTCGTATGCAAAACATCCTTCAAAGTGGGAATGCTGTACAAAGCTGCGTACAAAAAAATAGAAATAGAAACAGAATAAGCGCATAGAGGTAGTGCCGCCGAGCTATCTGATCCACTGGTTTCAAATCTCGGAGTTTAGCCATTCAACAAATGTACGTGCCGGCAATTTTGAACGCGCATGTCTAATTTTCAGGTAAGAAAAAAAAAAAAAAAGACATGCGGACAAAGCACGAGGAAGTTGAACGAACTGAGCATCAATCGAAATACAATGAGGGGGCACTGTGCTGTATTTTCCACAACGACGTCAAAGGCAAGCGACATGGAACACACATAAAAACAAAGAGAAGAACGAAATGGATCAATCGTACACACGATTCACGCAATACTTGATGGATACGTCATTTTGCAGGTCAAGTATATCAAGTAAAACTAAATGTCACGATATGATTATGGCACATGATATTCACCGAAACTTTTGTCGAAAAAGTTGTTGATTTCTATAGCCTTTAAATAGCTTTGTTTCAACCAATTGTACGCGAGCTTTACAATCAGCCCGAACGTACGTCGTTGTTTTTTTTTAGTCTTGAGGTTATTTGGATGATTCAATCCTGTTTCATATTAGCTAATACTAAACAATAAACAATAAAAATTTATTCGATTAAGGCGATTAGTCAGGTATGTAGGTTATTCCATCTACGATCAATGTCGGCACATGGTTAATGTGTACAACTATAATAATAATTTTTTTTTTTAAACCATTTTTCTTTTGTTTTTGTTTTTTGTACATTAAAAAAAAAAAAAAAGCAAACAGATACGAATGGATGAAGTTTTGAGCTGGCTATGAACCGTCTTAGAGGACACTTAAACGGCTTAAGGCATATGTCACGAAATAATTTGAAAATCTGTACAGACAGCGCAAGCGCAACATAAACGATGTCAGTCAGAGTATTGCATAATAAGTCATTAAAATATAGTTTTGAAATGTACAGGTAAAAATTCGAGTCGAACATCCACGTACGTACACATTCACTCACGCACACACACTTATCCCACAATGATATAAAAAGATAAAAAAATAAAAAATAAAAAATAGAGTCAAGTTAATAATCTGACTTGGTTATACTCTTTGACGAGGTTAGCTTTGAAAAAAGAAAACAATTTAAAAGCAACACCGACCGATGAAATGGACGTTCAATCAATTAAACTTTTAAAATCAATGCGAAAAAAAAAAAAAAAAAAAAAAAAAAAAAAAAACAAAACAAAAGGTTTTCCATTTTCTTATAAAAGTCATATCACCTCGATTGAAAAGATTGAGAGAAAGAGACAGAGCGAGAGAGTGCCAACGTCTGCCCGTTGAAACATCAACGGTACATTATGTCGGCTTCGATGTTGGTTCTCATCTGATTGTGGCCGCCACTGTTGCGCTTGATGGTGGCCGTCGGATAGTCGCTGACGTTGCTGTTGCTGATCTTGAGCGGCGGCGGCCGCAGTCCCCGGCCCAACGTGCTCAAACTGCCGTTGCCGCCACCGCCACCGACATCTTCGATGCCGCTCGTCTTTTTCCAGTCGAGCGACCCGACAGAGACGTAGTGATTCTGCTGCTTGGCCGACAAGTAATGCGGACTGGACGGTATCCGCGGCTTACTGCCCCCTACTATGGTGCCGAATCGACCGAGATCCAGCTGGCCGTCCTTTGCGCGCAGGCACACAATCAGGACGGCTAACGTCAGGAACAAGCCGCCAAAGATGCCCACAATAACAGCGCCGATAATCACTCCTTTCGGCGATTGATCGAAACTGTTCAATGAAGCCACCGCCAACGTGTTGTCTGTTCAAAAGAAAAGAAAACATCATGAAATTGAATGCAAATGAATTACAAAATCGTACGCTAAATTTTCACACGATGACGCCAATAAGGGCAAAATACCCAATTTCGTAACCCAACAGTCAAAGGTTTAACAAGTCAAAGTGAAAAGAATCAAAGGTATCATCATGTCAGACTTTGATTATAGAATTTTCTTCCGTTGAAGAAAACAAAACCCAACGCAAATATTTTGACTGGGCTAATCACGCACGACGTGTACGCGTGCACCTACGCCATATGGTCATAATACGCACCTTCTAGATTAGTGATGCAAACACGCTCTTCTTGGCTACGCCCCTGGCACAATCCTGGTGCGGTGCCTTGTCCAAGATCGCCCACCAGGCATCTGCGCCTCCGCATCTGCATCCCGTCCGCGTCGCACAGCGACCACGACGACCAAGCGTCCCATCCTTCCGTCGCTGTATGTCGTGAAAAAAAAAAAATAAATAAATAAATAAATAAAAATAAAAGTATGATGATTAACATACGACTGTAAACATAAAAACAAACTTGTGAAACAGAAAAACCGCATGTTTCTTACAGCGCAATAATAGAATTCCGCCGTGAAACGGCTCTCACACGCCATAAGAGGGGAAACAGCGAATCACGCTCTTTAAAAAAAATTTAATAACGCGAAGTAAAAACGACCAGCAAATAAAAATTTCACTGATTTCAAAATAAACAAATCAATTCATTTAAAAAACACAAACAGTGAAGACGCATAAAATTATGATGATACGGCTGCTGGACATGGCTACGCTTATTGCGCCATTGCATCACATTTTCCGTGTCTAGTTGCAACGCTAACGGACCATGCTAATAAACAAGCCACACTCGATGCATTTGACATAAATGGTCAACGAATAGATAACGCACAACAGGATTCTCTCTTTCCCTTTTGTTTTTTTTTTTTTTTTTTTTTTTTTTTTTATCTGACTATTGAAACGAATTTTATGCACAGACAATTTCCCTTGCCGGATGTTTTTGCGTTTTTCATTTTCTTTTGTTTTTATTTTATTTTTGGCTATCTACGGTTGTAAATCAATCGAATCCCTGATGGCTAAATTAATATCATTCATCCTGTAGATGGGCACGGACGGCACGCAACTCCTACACGTCAATGCCATTTTCTCTCGTTTTCTATTATGGGACCGGCAGCAGTTAAACCACTTTACTCGGCGCTTTTTATTACGACCGCGAACAGTACTAAAAAAAACAAAACTACATTGCCAATTCGCTCCCATTCCGCTAAAACTGAATGTTTTAGGAAGACGAAAAGAAAAATAATAAATAAAAATAATGGAGGGAATAAAAGTGAGATAAGAAAAACTTACGTTCGCAACTGGGATTATTGCAATATTCTTTCATTTCGGACGGACCGACGCATCCTTCGACGTCCAAGTCGTTGAAGGCGGCAGGGTCGTCACCGCCTTCAACGGAGCACGTCCGTGAACGGGAGCGGGTTCCTTGTCCGCACGTGACCGAACACGACGACCAGTCGGTCCAGCAACTCCAGACGCCTTTGCATGGCTGCAGATTGCAGACGCGCTCCATCAAAGTGGGACCGTCGCAGTCGGACGAGCGCAGGTAACCCGGTCCTTCGCAAGTCCTCGTCCGCTGTTGCCGTCCTCCTCCGCACTGGCGAGAACATTCCGTCCAATCTGACCACTCAGACCAACCGCCTTCCGTATTGCCGGAATCTTGTGTTTTTGACACGTAACAAAAAAAAAAAAAAAAAAAAAAAAAAAGAAAAGAAAGAAAAAGTTAGTTGCAATAGCGGCACGTTTTTGAATAGCAAAGCTTCTGGAATGCCATCTGTTGACATCGTGCTGCACATTAAAGGCGTTGAGTTTTCTAAACAAAAAAAATGCAGCATACGAAAAAGCACAAGGAACGACAATGACCGTGCGCTTTTCAAACCCCCTCCATCTCGTGATTTGTACACGAGCCACTTGTCAAACACAAAAGTATACGGAATGAAGATCAAAGTGAAAAGAAAAACGAACCTGTTCTGATACAGGTGTCGTCCTTGTGGCAGATGCGCTCCTCAAGTTTCACGGCGCCGACTTTGAGCAGGTTCATGTCGACAGGCGCTTTGCAAGAGAAACGGAATCGACGTTCGATGCGGCCGAGATCCGTGTCGTTGGCCAGCAGCCAAGGCGTCCAAGAGGTGACTTTTTTGGCTTCAGAGCAGGCGTGTACATTGCACGTTTCGTATTCTACACCGCAGCCGGAACAATCGGCTCCGCCGTGTTGCGGCGGCGGACTGTCGCAGCGCCTCAGCCGCGAGCGGAATCCACCACCGCACGACGCGGTACATTCGCTCCAGTCGCCCCAGTCGGACCATTGGCCATCAACAGGTGGAACACTCTTGACTGGGCAGGGCGGATTGCTCGGACAGTAAATCTCGTCGCGATCGGGACCGACGCAGAGTCGGCCGCCAAAGGCCGGCTCCGGATTACCGCACGATCGGCGACGGGTCTTGACGGCCAAGCCGCAAGTCTGCGAGCAGGCCGACCAAGCTGACCATTCGGTCCAGCCTCCGTGTCGGGTGCAGTTGGTCACTTCGTGACCGTGACCCAGACATCGCTGGCCACCGTGCGCGGGTGCCGGTCGATCGCACTGGCGCTGGCGGCACGAACAGCGATCTCCTTGGGCTCCATCACCGGTGTGCGCGCACTGCGCCCATTCGCTCCATTCTCCCCAACCGCCATCGACTAAAAAAAAAAAAAATCGAAAGAATTCAATTAATTATTCATGGATTCTCCTTTTGCTTTTTTTTTTTTTTTTTTGGGGGGGGGGGGGGGTATCTATAAAATGTGTTCATGTTACTGCATGATGTTGGCAGTTGGTAAACAAATATTGAAACAGCTGTCGTGGTGATTCGGCACGTATTTACTTGATTTCGAAACGAAAAGCGAAAAACCCCAGAAAACATGTAACGGTTTTAAACGATTAACTAGACTGCAGATTGACTCGCTAACCTTTCAAACTGAGGTTCTATTGCGTGGCAAAAATTGTTATCTGGCAAGTGTCGAAAAGGAGAAAAGATGGCAAGATAAAAGAAAAAAGCGAGGTAGAAAATTGTTACAGCTGCCGTTTTTCTCTGCTCGACAACAGAAAAACATTCGGTCATTTTGGCTGCTGTAAACGACAAACAACAGTCGATAGCTAACAAAAAAAAAAAAAAAAAAAGGATTGTAATCTACCCACTTGTCTAAATATCTATCCCCCCCCCCCCAAACAACATGCATATTCAAACAAGCTGCAGTTCAAATATCGACGAACAAACTCTGCAAACGTTCAATCAATTCGTTATCAAGCAACGTCGTTTGTTCTTTGAACGACCACCAAAACAAAGCGCTAGCAAACCAATAGAACCCCGTGCCCACTGATTTCTATCCAAACACTGTTCAAAAAACAAATGCTAATCTATTTCGAAATTTAAATTTGAAAAAAAAAAAAAAAAAAAAAAAAAAGAAATAAATTTATGTTTGCTCACCTGGAGCGTTGAGTATGGGACAGCTGGTAATGCTCTGTTGCCAGTAAGAGACGAGCGGATTCTTGTTGGGCGGCGGCGAACACTCCTCGAGAACCGACTGCCAACCGCAATAAGGATCCATGGAATTGAGGCACTGCATCTTGGTGGTGAAGCGTCTGCATCGTTGGCTAGCGCCCAGCCGGATCACTTGGTTCTCCGTTCCAATGTAAAGGGCGTTCTGCAACGTTTTTTTTTTTCGGCACAAGAGAGAGAGAGAGACACATGATACCAGTGTTACAAAGAGGCGACAAAGACAAGTAGAAACAAAAGACGTGGCTTAATAGATCGCATTTCACAAAGAAACACAAAAGGGGCAAAAAAACAAAAAACAAAAAACAAAAACAAAAAAAACAAAAACAAAAGAGAAACGATCAAGGTTTTTAGGCGATGTGACATACTTGCTGTCTGAGGTATTGCATCGTTTTAATCTGGCGGTCGGCCAGTTGGCTGGACGACTTGAAAGGATCGATGATCTCGACGAGACAGGCTTCCTGCGTCCTGGGCAAGACAGAGTACTTGCGAATGAGGCCGTCTCGAGAGCTGGCCACGTACAGAACGTGAACGGACGAGTGGATCTTGGTGGCCACCACGTCGACAGCTATGTGGCTGAAACGTTCTAAATCGAGCCGAATGAGCGGGCCGAGTCCGTTCTTGCCGTGCCTGGCCGCCGGTTGGACAGCGCGATCCATCAGCTGGTACTTTTCGGCTTCCAATAGCGAGCTGCTCGTGCTCGGATGCAACGAAGACGAATGGCTCTGATGATGCGAATCGCAATGCGAATGCGTGTGGCTCGAATGGACGCTCTCCCACGTCGACGTCGGGCTCGACTGCGATCTGAACGGGCCGGCGAAAGACTCTTGCATCGAGTCGAGCGTGAAAGAACATACTGCCGATCCGGCAATTGAATTCCTGGTTGGAAGGGAAATGAATGATTCATTTATTTATTTATTTATTCTTGTGCCGATGCCAAAAGTGCCGAGAAACAAAAAAACGCATTCAATTGATTCAAAACTTACTCTGGAGTGGTGAACGTGGCGTAAAAGAGGCGTTCCTCTTCCAGGTAAGTGACGCTCTGAATGTTGTCGTAGTAAAACGGGTATTCGGCCGGCAGCGAACAGTTCAATCGCGCTTTCAAGAACGTCGTCCAAGTGTCTTTCAGCATCAGCTGGCCACCGCCCCAATCGTTTTTGCAAACCCTGGCCACGCGCGAATAAACGGCCTTGCCGCAATTGCTGTACTCGACGGCCGCCTCGCGGAAAAAGAAGTAAACAAAATGATCGGCTTCGACGGAGCCGACGAATTCGGGCACGTTCAGCCACTTGGCGTTGTATTGCATCGTCCTCAAGCGGCCCTTGTTGTGCGAGTGGGACGTGCTGCCGCTAGCGCCAGCGGTGGTGGGCAAAGGCAGCCGGTAGATAGCGTTATCCTGGCCGGAGAAATCCGTCGGTGAGCCGATATACAAATCGGCCGAACCTCCCGGTCCAGTCGACAGCAAACTGCTGATGCGACTGTGAGGACTGTACGGACACCTGTCTTTTTTTTTTTTTTTTTTTTTTTTTTAAATTCCATTAATTTTTTAAGTACAGAACATTTTGGTGAATGATTTATTGCGATGGGCTTTTTTTTTGTTTTGTTTTGTTTTAAAGATGAGCGAGAAAAGGTGCGCAGAAACCGACAAAACGATGGAGAGAGGAAAATGAGAAGAAACCTTACATTAACTGCCATTAAGACCTTTCAACCCATTCATAATTCGTCAGCCGCTCTATTTCAAACTTTCTACCGGTTTTCTTTTTTCCTTTTTTTTTTTTTAAAGAAAATTTTGTTTTATGACAAAAAAAAACAAAAAAAAAAGGCAGCGACCGCTCCATTGTAGGAGTTGGCCAGATCATAAGCGAGATAGCCTCAGCTTCGTCACGGAATGTATGTTAATGCGCATATGCAAAACGGGATTATGACGCCGGAGACATGGCCGTTATTTTCACGAAACAACAACAACAAAATATCTAAATTTTTTTTTTAAAGCCCAATCTCTTTAATCCCCTATATATACTGTCTATATATTTTTTAAAGCTTCTCCCACTGACAAATTTCTTTAGTTAAATCACGTTGAATAATTTCCCCACCGTCATTTCTTTTGTTTGTTTTGTTTGTTTGTTTTTTTTCGAAAAGAAAGCAGCGAAGAAAGAAAAATGTTATCGGAAAATAGCGCGTAATGCTCGTAGCGGGAGGGCTCTAATCTATTATGCAAAGTTATAATAAAAACCGCGTCAGTAGAGAAAAAAAAACAAACAAGAAAAATTATTTTCACGTAACGGTACGTTTCTCCCCCAAAATCAGACGCTGCTGTTAGTTGTTTCAATCAAAACAAGTGTAGAAAGAAAGAGAGAGAGAGAGAGAGAAAGAAAGAAAAAAAAAGAAAAAGAAAAAGAAATAGCGCAAATAGTTTGATGTTACCTGGCAACGCCCGATGACCATTCCGAGACGACGTCGATGGCCTCCACCGGACGCCAGGAGCAGCGCGGCGAGAAGGCGTTGGTCCCGCACGCCAGAACTCGCTCACCTAAGGAGACGACACGCATAAGAGAAAATACATTTCCATATACATAATTATCGAGTGGTTTTTTTGTTTGTTTCTTTTTTAGAGGTCGTTGCTTGTCCTTTATTTATTTTATTATTATTTTTTTTTTTTTTTTAGGGGATATGTTTTTTTGTTTTTTGTTTTTTTTTAATTCTTTTGACTTTTTAATTTGGGCATCAACCGGCTTTTTTTTTTTTGATGGCGAGATTAATAAGGCATTGGATCGAGCCATTTGTCCGTTTTTTTTTTTTTACCGTTCGGGCTACCGACGGGAAAGAATCAAGTTTGACATGACACATGACGTCCAGCGAAATGGAGAGAACAAAAAAAAAAAAAAAAAAAAAAAAAAAAAAAGGGAAAAAAAAAAAAAAAAAAAAAAAAAAAAAGATGGCGAGGAATTTTCTTCGTTTTCTTTCGACATCGCCCTTAAAAAGAAGAAAACAATAAATTCAAAAGTGTTTGAGTCGCATACCGTGAACGTGCAGAACGCGGATGTAGTTGTGACAGTCGTCCTCAGACTGGCCCTTGTCTTGACAGAGACGGACAACTTCGTCGGCGGCCGGCCAGCGCGACTCCTCCAGTAGAGCCAGTCCGTCCAAGCTCAAACGGAACAGGTAATCCCTGAAATGTTGCGGTTTGAATTTGAGGGGAAAAAAAAAAAAAAAAAGAAAAGAAAAGAAAAGAAAAGGGGAATGAGAAATGCGAACAAAAGATTGAAAGTCTGAAAATTAATAACGCGGCGCGGCATTCGTAAATTAAATTCATTTTTCAAAACGCGGTGGATTTTGAAAAAAGAAAAAAAAAAAAAAAAAAAAAAAAACATTTTCAATTCTACCAGCGTATGCAAATGAGTTTTAGTTTGAACTCATTCATTTTCGTTTGTCCATTGAAATCGGTGCCCTGCAGTGAGATCCTATTCTTCATTCCACAATATCAATTTTATATCTTATTCTTTTCTTCTTTTTTTCCCGCAATTTTACGACAGTCCACAACGGCCGAGAATCGAAACATTAAAGAACAGATTTCTCAAACAATAGTCCGTCTAAAAAAAAAAGAAAAAACGATGCACGGAAACGTGAAATTGTGGGGCCGTATTTGTTGTTCCATAACCAAACGCCGTTTCACACCGACTATTAAAAAAAAAAAAAAAAAGACTAAACTAAAAATATAAAATTAAAACTGAAGCTGCTATAAATCATCCCGGACGTGAACACACAATCACCTCAGCGGGTGGTCTTGCCCTTCTTTCTTTTTTTTTTTTTTTTTTGCTCGAATCACACCGACATCTCTCCGTTTTTTTTTTTTTGTTTTGTTTATTTTTTTATTTCCGCTGTGTGGTTCGTTTTTTTAATAGATACGCACGTAAAAGATACGGTCGCACGCATATATCTCCGATTGAATGATGAGTTCAAATCCCGTTCTCTAGTGCCTCTCTCTCTCTCTCAGCCTGCCATCCATCATTCGATTCAAAATGCCGATCGGAGATATGGAAGTGATAGCCAAATAAACACAAATCTTATGGCATTTGAAAGTCAAATACGAAATTTTTTTTTTTGTTTTTTTGTTTTTTTTTGTTTTTCTTTGGGCGTTCTATGGATATATTTTATTCATCTGATTTCGAGATCTTTATTACCGCAGCGGCAATGCAATCACGCGATCGAGGCCAAACAGGAGAGGGGACGCAAATATTTCACGTTTTTTTTTTTTTGTTTTTATTAGCAAAGCGATTTCAAGGAAATGGCGACATTTGCCAATGTCACCCATAAATTATGGCGTGCAATAATCGAAATTAAAACACAAGCGCACGAAAGAAAATGAAAAAAAAAAAAAAAAAAAAAAAATTCCCGAGACGTTTGATATTTTTTAATCCCCCCCCCCTTCTTTTATGTTTTGTTTGTCTTTCGTAACAAAAAAAAAAAAAACAAAAAAAAAAAAACCGAAACATGTCGATCGGCTTGGTTACAACATCTGGGAGTGGAACGAGCCATTAGGACGCCATTGAAACCGGTTGGAATATCGGCGATCAAAAAAACGAGCGAGGCAGTTAAATGACATCAAAATAGAAGAAGAAAAATAAACAATAAATAAATAAAAAGCCAATCGAAAATGAAAACAAGAAAAAAGGGCCCAATTCTATGCTGAAAAAAGTCCAAAGTCCAAAATCATTGGGTTCGAATTTATTTTTTAAATTGACGCCGTATGTTTCAATTGACCTCCGCAAAGAGCTCTCTCATTATTCGTTGCAACAATCGCACTCTGTGTTGGTTAATGCGTTTTTTTTTTTTTTTTTTTCTTTGACGAGAAGAAGGCTGCCTTATTTGTCGTGATGCAATTCGAAGAGAAGAGGTAAACCCATCGCCTTCTAAGGGTGTCACTTTCCCTACGCATTTTCGGTCTGATTTTGATTGATGGGGGACCACGGTTTTTCATTAAATTTTCGAGCGCAATGATCCAAATGTTGATGGTGGGGGGGGGGGGGGGGGGGGGGGGGCGAGTGTGCGCGGCGGATTGTCTATCTTTTTTTTTTTTTTTTAGTGTGTGTGTGTGTGTGTCAAACTGGTTTGATTGATGTTGCCAACCATGTAGGGAGAAAAAAAAAAAAAAAGAACACCGTACACTATTCGCCGTGGACGATGGCAGTGACACAAAATCATTACCGCCTATCTGTATGGAGTCGATGAATATTTATGAGATCCCATAGAGCTGTTTTAGTGTCTCATGTTTTATGGTCCCTTTTCTTTCCTGATTTTTTCTTTTGTTCAAAAATGTTTTTTTTTTTTTTTTTTTTTTTACAACATTAAATTTTTTTTTTTTTTTTTTTTTTTTTTTTTTTTTTTTTTTTTTTGGGTTTTTTTTAAATTTTCTTTTTTTTTTTTTTTTTTTTTTTTTTTTTTTGAAATCTGAAAATTATATGGAAGACTCTTAATAATCAAATTCAATGGGCAGCGCCATCACAAAAGCCAAAACGACGGAGAATTGAAAAAAATAAAAATAAATACCAACCGGTGTAAACGATAATTATTAGTCCCGGGGATTATTACCCGGTTGCATTTCATCCTCGCAATAACGACGTAAAAAATAAAGAAGGATGTCTAGATGGCGTCTACATACTAAAAGAACATCAACGGCGATAAATATTATTTTTTTTTAAAGCGACGACACCTTTCCTTTGAAAAAAAAAAAGGGGGGGGGGGAACATTTACACATCTTCTTTTTATTTTTATTTTTTTTTTTGCATCACGTAATTACGATCCAAAAATGTACATAACCCAACCTACAGCTATTATCTATTAACACACATTTCTCTTGTTTGATTTTTCTTTCTTTTTCTTCCTTCTCCGTAACACTTTTTTTTTTTTAAATTAAACATTAAAAAAAAAAAAAAAAAGACAATAGTCTCTGTCAACATCAAAAGTTTTCATTGAACGTGGTGAAAGTCCTACGAAATCCCCCACTAACAAAATCTTTTTTTTTTTTAAATGGAGGCTATACAGGTAAATAGCTAAACTGTATTTGCCTCTCTCACCTGTGTTTTTTTTTTTTTGCTATATCTATATAAATATAAAAATGTACACACACAACAGAGACAGCGTGCAGCGCACATTCAGCACCACCTGCTGCACCGCTTAATGTCCCCCCGTAACGAGATTAATCCTTTTACGGCTAAGCTCTTAAGAAAAAGAAAAGAAAAAAAAAAAAATGTTCCAAAGAGAAACGTTTTCCTCCTCCCCCCCCCCTTCTGCTCGCCATCAGGATTGTTTTCCTATTCACCTCGTCCCGCGTGATACGGCTTTTCTTAGCTTCCATTGCAAACTCCCCCTTCTTTTTTTTTCTTTTTTTTTAATGATTTCACTTCATCATTGCGTCATATACAATCGCCAGAGTGGCCGCTATTGTTATAGTTTCACGCCGTTTGTATCGCCATTGGTCGTCCACTCGCAACATGCAAAATCACCGTGAATACGCGAGTCCCTTATTTAACCGAAGTGGCTTCTCTCCCCCCCCCCCCCCCATCTCCAAACGCTAAACGGCATATTTTTAGTTTGGCCCCAATTTCGAACTTTTTTTTTTTTTTTTGTAGCTCACATAAGGACTTTGATTTCTATGGCCCGTTGATTGGAATGTCCCGGCATTTATATGGGGCACGGACTTTTAACACGTAAAGATGGCAAGCCCGCCCTCGGGGTTTCGTTCACGAAGATATCGGGACCGTCTACCCGCTTTTTCCTTATAGAGTTTCGTCGGACTTTGTTGGTTGCGACGTGAGTTAGGGAGATATTCAAGACGGATGTGAGAGGGACGAAGACGAGCATACATTTAAATACCTTTGCCCAAAAGGGGTAAAGTGACCCAAACGAGTTGAGGGTCCGTTGCCATACCCACCAATACGATTTTTTTTTTTTTTTTTTTTTTTTTAAACGAAAGAACGGGCTTCCCTTTTAAAGGTATGTGTGACCCGGCCGCTATACTAGACACATACATTTTTTTTTTAAATGAAGAAAAGAAAAAAAGGGAATCGATGATTAGATTTTTGTTTTTGTTTTTACCTGGCGGCTACGATCAGTTGACCTCGCGTCACGTCGAACACCAATGAAGAATAAGTACGGGCACCGGTGTGGTTAAACCAAACCATCGACTGTTCCAAATCTGCAAAAATTGAACCAGGAAAAAAAAAAATGAAATAGTTTTATTATGTAAAAGAAATGTTTTGAAAAAAAATTAAATAAAATAAACATAACAATGAAAATAAAATTGGCAAACACGAAAAAAAAAAAAAAAAAAAAAAAATGAATTGGACCCGTTTCTTTGCGCTTTATTGCTTTAAAGATGGTGGACTCAAACGAATGAAAACGGACTACGTTATCTAACGAAACAAAAGGCATTTCACATTTCGTTTTCGTCTTCTCCTTTTTAATTACCTCATATTAAAATGTATTCCTTTTTTTTTTTTTTTCTTTCGGGGTCAAAGAGAATGGTACAAGGACAGTTAAAAAAAAAAAAAAAAAGACAGGTGTTTCACGAACGAGACGACCGAAAGGGGAAGGGAAAACAAGCGAGAGAAAGAGAAGGAGAGCCTAAATCGAATAGTCAAGTTGGGTACGGTGCTAGTCTTATTGGAAGGGGGGGGGGGGAGAAGCCCGTGCGGGACAGGAAACGAAAAAAAAAAAAAATTATGCAAATCGTATTCATGAGCTGTTTAGAAGCCGATGGTTCGGTTGGAATTCCTCCGCGTTTGGGTGAGGAGAAAAATGGGAGTGGAATGATGAGCCAACAGTTCAATAAAAGAAAATAAAACAAAAAAAAAAAAAAAAAAGAGAGAGACACACAGACATTTTCTCGACTGGAACACAAGAAAAAAAAAAAAAAAAAAAAAAGGGGGGGGGGGGAATAATAAAAGAAAATCTACATTCCCTCCCGGTCCTCACAACTTATTTAAATCATAGTGACGGGTAAAAAATAAAATAAAATAAACAAGTCGTCAAAAAAAACAAAAAAAAAGCCGGCACGCGAATATTTAACAGTAAAAAAAAACAAAAAAACAAATGAAAATCGTCATCGGGAATAGTTCCCTGTTTTGCGACAACTCTGGTTTTCGATTATGATTATCAGTGCTCTTTACAAGCCCTCGCCTCGTTTCCATTTCATTTCAATCGATCAAAACGCACAAATAAACTTTCGATTCTTTCCTTTTATGTCCATTCCTAACAGCCAAGGATATTTTGCGTGAAAAAAAAAAAAAAAAGAAAAAACCTTGCGGGATTCCCATTATTCCACACTGGACAGGGCACGGGTGGGAATGTCAAAAAAAAAAAAAAAAAAAAAAAAACTTTAGGTGGCTCTCTATTTTCTAACGAAACGCGCGCCGAAAAAGTCTTTTTGAACATAACAAAAAACCGGTCCCAGTTCACGAGTTCACATATTTTGTTCTTGACTTAAAGAAAAAAAAAATAAATAAATAAATAAATACATAATTTACATTTCGAGTCGGGGCTACGTCGCACGCATGCGCGTACCTCAATGTAAAGTGACACATCTGGTGAAAATGAGAACCACCAAAAAAAAAAAAAAAATAATAATAATAATACAAAAGACCTCAAGACAAATCAAGTAAAAAAAAAATAAAAAATAAAAAATAAATAATAATAACAATAATAAAAAAAGAAACAGGTGGTCATGGCCAGAGCGATAAGGTAACGAAGCGTCGTGAAAAATAAAGGCGACGAATGACAAGTTTTTGATCTCTTCAACCCGACACGGTAAAAGCCAACACGAATGCGGCTGCTCTGCGATGGGATGTGTTCACGCAGCGGTCGGAGAAGGTCGAAAATGAAACAACACACAAACATCTCGAAAAAGAAAAAGGAAAAAAAAAAAAAAAAAAATATCCTCTTTGTTTGCATAATAATAGGGGACTTCTAGCTTGTCAGTGTGTATACTGTATTTATAAATACCTATATACACAGAGAGCGCGCAAGGGTAGGAAGAAGTGCGTCTGATGAGGACCAACACATTCCTCGTTTTCTTATTCAGGATCTTTCGAAAAAAAAAAATAAAATAAAAAGTTAGACACACAGGTGAAACAAGACAAACAAAACACGAGGCTATATGCTCGTATCCTACATAGTAGCACCGTGTGCTGCGTATGCGTTAAAAAAAAAAGGGGGGAAACATCATGGGGAAACATCATATACACAACCGGACTGTCATTAAGAAAGCTCGTAGCCGGCCCGCTAATTAACGCAGCCGCTAGCGGACGACACGGCCAGAGAATTTAGAGCGTGAACTTTAACCAGGGCCGGGTCGCAATAATTGGACGCGCATCTTAAGGCCCGTTGGGAGCCGATTAGCGAACAGCTGCGCGCTAACACCGGGGCCAAAACAAAAAAAAAACAAAAAACAGATTGGCTTAAAGGCAGACGGGGAAAACGTTGGCCAACGGCGTGAGGCAAAACAACAGCGAAGCGCCTTTCACTCGAATTCGAAGACGGAGAAACAAGAGGAGAAGGAGAAGAAGAAGAAGAAGAAGAAGAAAATAAATTTTTGCTTAAATAAGAAATATTTATGTAAAAAGGGGAGAAAAAAAAAATGCCGACAGTCCCGCGGGCGGCTAATGCCAAGCTGAAAAGGTGACGATAGTCTACAGGTAAAAAAACAAAAAAACAAAGACGCGCACTCGCCGTCCCATTAAATTTCGTCTAAACATTTTTCTTTTTTTTTCTTTTTTACAGTACGATCACAATGTTTAGATTGGAATTGAAATGCGTACGAGAAATTCACCCGTTCTAAATTTTTAAAATATTGTTGGACATTGTCATTTTTTTTTTTTTTTTTTTTTTTTTTTAAATTTGGATTTAACATTATTTCGATTTCTTTTAGGGGGAAGGCGGTTCAATCAAGAGAAATTCGAGTAGTGTTTTTTTTTAATTCTTCTTGTTTTTATGTGCGTTTGCGCAACGCGATAAAGCCCGCATAGATCTTGCACGCAAAGCGTAAAGGTTTACAAATGGTGGACATTTACCGCTATTTAAATAAAATTTAATACGTTAATGAGGTGGTGGTGACCTCTTTTGTTTTTTCTTCTCGATTTGCTACATTTATTTTTTTTTTTCTTACACGTTGCACTTCGTTTCAGATTGAACTCGAGAAAAAAAAAAGAGGCGCTCGCCGCATAGGTTGAGATGTCAGTTAAATCAAATGGCGTTAAAAAACAATTGGAGGGGAGTGAACTAAAAAAGAACGATTTCACTTTTTGTTTTGTTTTTTTTTGTTTGTTTGTTTTTTTTTAACTTGAAAGTTCCAGTTAAAAAGAGAGACAGAAGACATCGAAGAGACTCGAGAAGTGAACGCAGGAGAAGTCCAAGAGTAAAAACACACACAAAAAAAAAATTTGAATAAGAAAATGGCGTTCTCCATTTCTATTCGACTCCATGCATGAGAATAATTTTTACTTAAAAAAAAAAAAAAAAAAAAAAAAAAGTTTGAAGAAAACGGGGTCGTTTCTTAAGGGGCTAAGGAAAACACACACACACACAAAAAATCATTAGACATTCTCCAGACGTCGGGGCAAAACGTTACAAGAAGAAGATGATCCATTCTGTTCATGCGTCCACAATTCTTATGCTGCCCCTCTAAACACGACTCGAAAAAAGCAGATGGCCTTTTCTTTCCCTCTCCCCCCCTTTTTCTTTTTTATTCATTTATTTTAGGAGAAAAAAAAAAAAAAAAAACAAATTCAAAATTCAGATAAACTGCCGTTTTGGAGAGATCTCGTTCAATTTCCCATTTTACGTGGAAAAATCGTGATCTTTACAAAAGGTTTTTTTTTTTATAGACAATTTGATCGCTACTGGCCCTGTCAAATGTCGGCCGTCAGGTAAAAGAAAAAAAGAGAGAATCAAAACATGTTGGTAAGGGGAAGAAATTTTGTTTCGAAAATGATTTTCAGAAAAAGAAAAATAGACTATCTAAAGATCCATATTAGGAAAGTCTAGATCTTTAAAAAAAAAAAAAATATATCAACATTTTAAAAAACAAAGTGCCGTTTTACAATTGTCCCTAAATGATTTCCATTTTTTTTTTTTTTTTTTTTTACATCGCTCTCTATTTTGCCTCGTAAACGAAACGCGGGCATCGCAAAAAAAAAAAAAAAAAAATAAATAAATGGCGTGACGAAGAAAAGCATTTTCTATGGGCGTGATATGACTCTCGTCTAATATTTCACCTGTGGCCAACGGTGCGTTGAAAGTGGCGCGTTCAATGACGTTCATTCCGCACGTTTTCAAAGAAGCTTAAGGCGGAGCACCCATTTCGCGTGAACCTATGACGGTAGTCGTTCAACTTGTTTTTGTTTTTGTTTTTTTGTTTTTTTTTATCCCCAAATGTTCCATCGTGTCATATCTAACGGGGCAACGTCATCGACTAAAGAATTGGATTTTTTTTTTTTTTTCATTTAACCAAAAAAAAAAAAAAAAAAATGAAAGAGAAAAGAAAAATGTTATGCCCTGGATATTAGCCTGGAGCAAACGCAAGTCATCAAAAAAAAAAAAAATCTTTTTTCAGCACACGTTTCCATTTTTTTTTTTTTTTTTTTTTAGCCCGACGCGCCATACGAGTTATGCAAATGTTTGAACGTTTGGGTTTTTTTTTTTTCAGACTGGCTATATACATTTCTGTTTGCTACCACTGCTGTGCTATTCTATTCACAAGTCAAACGTACGTGATGCAATTGACGGGTTTTCTTCGCTTCTGGACTCTACTTGATCAAAAACTGGCCCCCTCTTTTTTTTTTTTTTTTAGAGCAAAAATTGATAGATAACAAAGTGGAATCAAAGAACCAAGGTGAAAAACATAAACCTCCCTCCCAAAAAAGGAGAGAACTCTAACCAAATAATCAAAAGGTTTTTCTTTTTCTTTTTTTTTTTTTTAAAGCTTTTCCCCTCCTCTATTTTGGTCCACGTCTTCTTAAACCGGACACATTCATTTCAACATTTTTCAAAAGCAAACATTTTTTTTTTGGTTTGTGTGCGCGTACTCCATCCGGGTTCGCATTTTTTTTGTTTTCTTAAGCCATTCGGCATTCCGTTGAAAACGGCCATCTTTAAACGTCCCGAACTCATCATCGTACCTCTTTCTCTCTTTCCCCCCCCCCCCAAACTGTGAACATATTCCAGGACTAAATTCAATAACGTTTTGCACGCAACTGACCTGCCGTCTTTCAACATGTCGTTAACGACTGGGAAATGTGGACGTTTTTTTTTTTTTTTTGTCTCCCGATGCCGAAGGCGAACGCTATTTCGGAGGGAGGGGAAAGCTTTAAAACGTATGGCATAACACCGTGCGATGAGCTTTAGGGGGAAAGAAACGAAAAATGCAGAGCACATATAAATATACATTTATAGGACTATATCAAGATTTATAATAACCCATAAAAGTCTCTCTCCCTCTTTTTTTTTTTTTTTTTTTTTTTTTCTTTTGGCATGTTCTGTGTTGATAATCTACTCAGCTATGGACGCACACGTAAGTAGCCTAACCGTAGAGAATTTATTCCCCCCTCCCTTCTGCCTCTTTTTTTTCTTTAATGTCGTATTTATAAACAAAGCTGTTTCCCCTCTTCTATTTTTATGTAGTGGTACACATTTTCATCGTATTTTTTTTTTTTTTTTTTTTTTTTTTTTTTAATAGTCCCGATTAATTTTGTTTCTTTTCTCGGGGCTTTTTCTTGACAATAACGTCGATTTCAGCTGCCCTCTTTTTCCCTCCCCTGTCGACTTGGGAATGATAGATCAAAAAGAGTTCATCACTCGACAGCCGGGGTCTACAGAATGAGCTTCAATCCCAGGTGTATCATCACGCACACACAAAGAAAAAAATAATTTAGAAAAAAAAAAAAAGGAAAAAGAAAATGATGGGATTAAAGGGAGGATCCCGTTCGTCCCACTGAATGTCAGCAACTAAAAAAAAAAAAAAAAAAAAAACCTCATCGCCCATTCAAATCCTATTGCAACATACGCGCAAGAAAGAAGAACTTTGAACCAACAAGTGGATGCAAAAAGGCAATGAAACTATCAAAACAATTTTTTTTTTTTTAACGGATAGTCAGACACATCCGTCACGCGGGAGGAGCTACCGCTTTCAATGTTAGCCCATTAATAGATCCGTCTCGCCAAAACCGCATGCATTCTCACGCTTTTCACCTGACTAGTTAACTTGTTTTGCACCTACACGGACATTTTCATTGAAAAAAAAAACAAACAAAACAAACTTACCTCGCTGACTGGGTTGACGGAAATCGTGCTGTTCATCGCTTCGATGATGATGATGATGATGATGTTCAATAGCCGAAGATAAGTCGAGCATCGCCGTCATGGTCAAGGTCGTCACGAGCAATCGAATAGCGGTTCCCATATCCGCCATCATTTTCATCCTTTTCGTGATTTCAAAACAAAAACAAATCGAAATCTGTGGCGCGCGCGTTCTGGGTGCGGTTTGAAACGAGGCGAACGCTGACACTCCTTAACGTGCCATTGGGGCGTATCTTTAAACCAATCCGGTCCGGAGGCCCCTTTTTTTTTTTTTCTCTCTCTTCTTCTTCTTCTGTCAATAAAAAAAAAAAAAAAGAACAAAAAAAAAAAAAAATGAGTAAATTTGAAAATGAGCAAAAGGAATCACAGGAAAGTCAATGTCCCCTCCCCCCTTCAGAAAACACATTATTCTGATTTGCTCTAACTAGTTGGGCATTAGGGAGCGGTCAGTTTGCACGAAAACGAAGCGGTTCGAAACGCTTGCGGGCAACCGTTGTCAAATTTACAAGTGGGAGCGAGACACAAAATAAATAAAAAAAGACAACGAGAGTGCAAAGATTGCGCTAGGGAACATCGTTAACGTGTTTTTGTTTTGTTTTTTTAACCCAAAATCTAGCCAATGAAAAATTACATTTAATGAACCATTTTCTTTTTTTTTTTAACCTTGCGGCATTTCAACATGAAATGAGCAAAAGTCAGCCAAATAAAATCTTAAAAACGTGATTGATATGATTCGACGGTTGTCCCCAAACAAATTCAAACAAACTAACAAGGGGGATAATTCTTTGTTTTCTCCTTTTAACATGAATGCAACACTTTATTTATCTCGTGTAAAGTTTTGAAATGGAGGGCGGGCATTTTGAAAATGGGGTGCGTGTCCGTGTCAGCTTTGATTTCGTTTGTTGTTTTCTGTTTCACTTTTTATTCAAGCAAAACAAGATTGAAATTTTTCATTTTCTTTTCCTTTTCTTACAAAACGCGCACCGCCAAAAACAAAAAAAAAAAAAAAAATGATGTTTGGCTAGTAGCGATTCGCCAGTTAATAAACAAGCGGGAAACATAAATAATAAGAGACAGACACACACACACACATGCGCGCGCGTGTGTGATGAGGTGAATAACACACACACGCATTAAAAAAAAAACGACCTACACAGACAAATGGCTAACGAACATTTGATAAACTTTCTTTCCACCTTTTAACCGGATACATTGAGCCAAGTGTGTTCTCCAATTATTTTGTCTTTCCGCAGCTTCGCGTGTGTGTGTGTGTGAAAAGAAACTTTTTTTTTCCGGAGTTGGCAATGCGATCGGTTTCATCTCACAATCGTTCGATGTTCGTTTCAAATATCCGTCACGTACACAAGACACAAACGTGACCGGATAACAGTTTTACAATTAAACAGAATTTTTTTTTTTTGAAAACGTCGTGATCGGAATTTGCGATGCAAACGCGCATCGATTGTGAATTTCATCAGCGAAGTGAAAATCAAAGTAAAACATGGGCTCAAATGACGACGATTGAGTGCCATTTTCGAAATCTTGATTGGAGAGGGGGAAATAAAAGGAAAGCTAAAAGAATAAACTCTTAAATTTTATTCTCCTTCCGAGATGGTGACGTCCGATATCGCCGGACATGCCCTCCCTCTTTTAAGAGAAAAGAAAAAAAAAAACAAAAAAAAAACGTTGGGACAAAAAGAAGGGAAACAGTGGCCGAATAATAATAAGCTTCTTTATTTTTTTGTGTGTGTGTGTGTTTTTTTTTTTCAGCTTTTAATTCATTCCTCCCTCTCTTTAGAAAATAAGAGATTTTTATTTTATTTTCAGATGGAAAACGTTGATTTGGGGAACAACGGTTACCTACATGCCGGACCTCAGTTCCCCTCGTTTTTATAATGAGGTGAAGGCTATTCATTAAAGTGGACGCTAGGGCCTGTAGGGGGCGATCGACTGCTATCGTGTCAGGTTTAACGAACTGCTTGGCCTACTCTAAAATTATTTCTTAAAAATAGACAAAACATTTTCTTTTAAGAGAAAATACGTTAGATAGTCGAAATACATTTTTCTTTATGTTTTTTAAACGTGAAATGCATTCGACCAATAAGAAAAATAGGGGGATCGTGTGACGCCTTTTGAAAATCGCGCGATCCTAAGATGCAGCCATGCAAACGGAGCTCTTCCTTCTTCTTGGCCGTCCGTTCGTTTTTTGAGAGAATAAAAAAAAAGTCTCAGAGTTCAGCTATCGGTTATCAACGGCGTAGCTCAAATTCACTTTGAAAAAAAAAAAAAAAAAAAAAAAAAAAAAAAAATTGTCGGTTGCGTGAAAATCGAGCCGTACCCCCATCCTTACACGTTTCGATCACGATGACGAAATCGGGAATAATCACGCAGAGGTTTATCTAACCTCTCCTCGAAAGGGCGTGGCTTCTTCGATATTCAAAATCCGCAGCTGCGGACAACGATATCATTATCAAATGATATCGTGAGCGGTACGTGATGTGCGATCAACGTGAGAACTAAACAATTTTCCAATCATCGATTTCTCCTTCAATTACTTTCGCACAACAAAATAGTCAAAACAATGTCAGACATGTCCCATTATGTTTGACGTCACAAGTTGGAAACAACAACGTCCGAAATCAAATGTTTTGGTTCTAAAAGTGCACCCCTGTTGCGTAGCCCAGGTAAACGTGTTTACCTCTCACGAGTCTCGTATTCCTTCTTTTTTTTTTTTTCCTTCTAAACTTCCTACAATTTCCTTATCAGATTTACTGCCGTGTTTTTCTTTTATCGCACCTGATGATAAAGACAATAACAATGCCGGCCTCCGTAAGAAGACGGACGATAGCGCATGCACCTAGTCATATAATTACCTCAGCATGTCGAATAAGAAGCCCAACAATGAAAACTAGCCAATGAACGCTAAGAAAGAAAAAAAAATATACATAGTCACACTTTGGTGGTATAAGTTTGAACGCTAGTCACGCTCAGCCTTGTGTAGCCACCAGCTTTGATTTCAAAAAAAAAAAAAAATGGAGTTGTATAGGCCGTCCTTTAAAAGAAGAAAGAAAAAAAATGAATCAACAAATAATTGTTACAAAAATTACACTAACAATCCAATTGCTACGTAGGGAACGAAACATGTCGCCCGGAGGGAAATGATTCAATGATTTCACGATGATGATGTTATGAGTTGCTATGTCGGAATAAAAACACAAAAAAAAAAGGAAAAATTTCAAACGATGAACTCCCGAGTTCGTTGGTGGCCCTTGATGATCTCTCTTCTCCTTTAATCCGATTGATTGTAAATATTTTCTTTTTTAAAAGAAAATGACGTCATTTTAAACGCAAGTTTAAATGCCCAAGAAAAACAATGGGTGTGTGTGTGTGTGTGTGTGCATTGGACATTTAAAAACACGTGCAACATTTTTTCACAGAGGAGGTCCTTAAATAGTGTCCCTCTTTTTCCTTATTTAGTTTTTTTTTTTTGTTTTCCAAAAATCTTTTGTATTTTTCTCTCTCTCTTTTTTTCAATCAACTCCCGTGTATGTGTGTTTCAGACTTTTTATTTAAAAACCACGGCCCCTTGTTATCTGTATAGGGTTTTGGGTTGCACGGTGAGAGTCTGCTGGAGGTAGGTCGTCGTCCCGACAACACTAAATCGGGACTGTGTGTGTGTGTGTGTGTGACTCTCTTACTTGTGTTCCCCCCTGAAGCACATTGCGTCGTCAGCCCATACAATGGCCCCGAAATTGGGAAAAAGAAATAACCAGATTTTTTTTTTCCTATAGCGCAGAGAGAAAACTTAAAAAAGATAAGCGAACATGTATATGAAGCTATATAAGGAGAAAGACGAAAAAAAAAAAACAAATTTCTTTCTTTAAATAAAAAAAAAAAGATAAACAAGACAAGTTTGTTGGGGTGAGTGTGTTCTTAAGGTCTCGGCGGGAGTGACGAATGTCACGTGCTCCGGAATACATATTGGGTGAGATTTTTTTCTTTTAAACTTGTACCACAATTTTTGTTCTTTTTTACACGTCGTCTTTCTAGTGTTCCATGTAAGGGCAAGTGACCAGACCCCCTCAAAAAAAAAAAAAAAAAAAAAAAAAAAAAAAAAAAAAAAAAAAAAAAAAAAAAAAAAAAAAAAAAAGGGACGGGCAAACTGAAGGGAGAAATGCGTGGCCATAATTTTTTTCAAGACGCTGATTTTCTTTCTTTTTTTTTTTCCCTTTCAGTACAATTGTGTTTTGTAAGTAAGCCCCTCCGAAAGTCCAATCGATTATTACCTGTGCTGGACCTAAAGGTAAATCATCCAATTGTTGTCTTTAGCCACTACGAGTCTGAGACCTTGAACGCCAAATATACCAGTAATAATAAACAGATCAACATCTATTATCTTTTTATTACAGTATGCCCTCAACGATAGAATTAAGGATGGGCAACAGGTAAAAAAAAAAAAATAAAAATGGCTTTCTCTAGAGGGATGTACCAGCCCCTTAACGAGTGGAAAGGCTGGCGACGAACCCAAGACATTTTTTTTTTTTTTTTTACTACACCGGAGTCAAAAAAAAAGGGGGCAGTGATGAGAGGCCATCATCATCATCGAGTCGCCATCGCCATTATTTCAAAACTAAAAAATTGGTGGTGTAACTTCATTTTTAATGTCATTTTGACTTCAACTATTTTCCCCTTTAAAAAGAAATTAGAACAAAAATTAAACTTATTAAAGGGCTTGGAGACAAAGAGTCCTTTTAAATTTGGCCTTTTAACAGAGTCTAACAAACCCGGCAGGAGGAGAAAGAAAGACTCCCGCCGAGCGCTCCGGTGTGCGTTTAACAACGTGTTCCGTTCCTCTCCCTTTTTTTTTTGGTCGCTCCTACGTAAAAGGGAAATAGCAAAAAAAAAAAAAAAAATGTGCAAAGGAACGGCATAGGTGCGTCAAAAATTGTCCGAGTGTTCGCCAAAAAAAGCAATTAGCATTTGAAATTCGTTTTCAATCAATTTGCTATTACCCCCCCCCCCCTATTCATTTTCTTTACGGGCAAGGTGTGTTTTTTAATATCAACATAATGAAAGGAGAAAAAAAAAATGATTGTTTATGATCTGGTCACGCATTTCTCAGCTAAAAAAAAAAAAAAATGGGCGGCCATTTGGTTTTTTTCTTCCCATTGCGCATCACGAAATTGCGCAGCGCGGGAAAAAACACACATTTGAATAAACAACTGCGCAATGTTGTTTACACGACAAGAGATACCTTGGCAAAAGAAGAAAGAAATCCCTGTGTGTAGATTAGCACGTTATGGCTGAAGTGGGACAGGGTTTTTTTTTTTTTTTTCTACAACAAGAGAATTTTCAAAGTAAAAACATCGAGAAAAAAAAAAAAAGATGACGAAAGTCGAGGAAGAAGGCGCGGTCAGAGGTGTCGTGTTCTGTCCATTCCAACAAACGCTGCACCCTCAAGCCCGTCTGTCACACAAAAAATTGTTTTCAAAAGAAGAAGAAGGAAAAAAAAAAAAAGGGAAACGTTGTGCTTTCTCGTATTGTTAAGTCAGCGTGCGTCTGTGATTTTCTTTTTTTTTTTTTTTTTAAATGCTTCTTGTTTTCTGTACGAAAAGGGCGACAGTGTGAGATCATCTCTTATTTAGATGGAGACAGTGGACGCGTCTTAACTAACAACACATTTGGACGTCAATAGCCAAACGAAGGGGGAAACGAGGAGCATCTGAAAAGAGGCAGAATCAGCTGGAAAACGATCGCAGATAATGGGGTCTGACTTTCAGGATGAGAAAAGAAAAAGAAAAAAAAAAGAATCTCGTTTTGTGCTGATTCGTGTCACATACGCACGTAGGAAGAAACTTTAGACGCCGAGTGAAAGAGACGATTTACGAGCCTTTTTCTTTTTTAAATGGGAGAGATAAACGTAGAGAGAAAAAAAAAATGATGAAATATACAAAGACACGTTCTTCTAAAAATCTTGCAAAAGAATTTTTTTTCCGAATGCAAGCAAAGAAAAGGTAGCCGGCAATGATCCAAAACATTTCATCTGTTTTCATTAGCGTCAAATAGCGGCAACCTCGCTATTGAAATTGAATGGGGGGGGGGGGAGCCTATTGACCAACAGATCGTCAAAAATCGCCACCAAAAAAGGATGCCAACACGCCTCGAAGAAAAAGAAAACGATGAAACAAATATTAAAAGAGTGTTGAAACATCTGAAAAGTTCGTAACAGTTAACGACAGGTGTAAATCCTTAGTTTCACCGTTTTCTTCCTGATTTGATATCCCCTTTCCCCCTAAAAAAAAAAAAAAAAATCTGTACCGAGTGAGTAATGGATTTCAACTGTGAAAGATCAGCGTCCTACGAGTAACACGTTACACGCTGTTTTAAATGGTCATTTCAGTCCGACAGCCAACTGTTGGGGAACAGGAGGATCTGTGAACAATCGTCTACGTGTCGGGCAGTCGTCGGCCGATATTAGTGACGGTCTCACTGACCTTTTCTTTTCTTACATTTGCCCCCCTCGTGTCCAAGCTTTCTACATAATCTCGGCATTACCCTCAACTAACTTTATTTTTTTGGAATTTCGGAATTTCAAGATGGACTCGCGTTGGCAAAGTATCGTCTTACTTTCAACAACCTTGGCGACTTTTCCGAGAAAAAAACACGATTCTATTTCATCACCTAATATCGTAGATGACGGAATAGCAGATAAACTCACAAATAAAAACAAGAAACAAAATAGAAATTGGCTATTTTGTTTCGCGAAAATCAAAAACTCGACTGACCTGGGATGGCGCCAAAAATTCCACGTGGTTGGCTAATAGCCAAAACGTATCACCACCTTTTGATGTAACAGTCAATTTCCAGAAAGCCAACCAAAAAAACCAAACTAACAAAACAAAACAGCTGCAAATGTAATCCGGCGAGAGTGAGACGTGTAGTTCAAACTTCCTCCAAGATGAAACGAAACGATAAAAAAAAAAATGAAAGCGTCCAGTCATGGACGTCCGACTGCGGTCGAAGCGTAAAATTTACTGAGCGATGGGATGCTTCCCCTCTCCTATTTGATCTCTCATCTAATGCTGTGTTGCACGTTTTCATTTTTTTTGGTGTGTATGCGCACACGCGCCAGCCCAAGGCTCCCTCTGTCGCTAGGGCGAAACCTATAGCCGCAGGGAGCCATCAGAAGTTGGGACGCCGGACTGCACAGAGATTGCAGCAGCCCTCGCTCTCAAGCGCTCGTAGAACGAAGATAAGAGCCGCCTTTTTCATGTTTTGAAGCCACCAGAGCTTTAATTTATTTTTTCTTTATTTTTTTCTCGATCGAAGGAAAAAAAAAAAAAAAAATTAAAAAAATAAAGAAAAAGCCTGAAGCCATTCCGATGTTGAAGACCCTATAGCCATCAACGCAACTATGTTTCTTCCCCCCCCATTCGTTAAGACTTAGAGTCGTAGAGAGGGATAGACGTAAGACCGTTTGAGGGGGGTGGAAGAGTCAAGACGATGAAAAAGTGGAGGATACCGTGTTTTTAGATTATTCTTCATAACATTTTGATTCTTAACGGGTTTTTTTTTCGGTTGAGAAGCAAGGGGGCGAGAGTACGAACAACATCTCCGCAAGATTTAGGAAAAAAAACCGAAATTCTCATCGCATGGCCGTCCGTTTTGTTTCTTTAGCGCTTTCGGCTTTTAACTTAACAACAACGAAAGCGTTTTCTTTCTCCCTCCTCCAACAAACACAAATTTAATTCTTTTTTTTTCCGTTCCAAAATCTGTTTGAATGCGATTGGCGTCTAATGTTACAGTATACACAATACGCGCAGCGACGTGTCGGATTGAATAACAAAATTACATGCCTATAGTGATTTTTTTTTTCTAGACAGTTATTATTATTTTTTTTTTTTTTAATTTCTTGAAATGTGTTCCATCACATCTGATCTGTCCAAAGTTCACTCGTCCCTCCTTTTCGATTTGAGAGCGGCTTTTTGTGTTGTTGTAACCAGTTGGTGGCAGTCATTTTGCTTCCATAAAAACATGACATCGTTTGTAACTTTTAAAAACTACCATTTTCCCACTTGTCTCAATGGCGGGAAATTCTTTTTTCAAAAAATGGTGTGTCCAGGCACAGGAAAATTTTTTTTGAAAATCAGTTCCATATGCGCGTCTTCTTTAATATTCCATCCGACACTTGAAACGAAGAGATCAGAAAACAACAATAAAGGGACGTGTGTTGGGAGGGGGGAGCTAGAAATTGAAAAAAAGAGTGAGGCATGGCAAATCTAATTGCAATGGATGTGGTTAATTCTCCGGTACCACTCGACTAAACAGATGCTGCTGCAGAGCATTGCGGCAAAAAAATTTAAAAATAAATGCCGGAGAGAGAAGTGGTGGGTTATATAGTTTGGCTCCGGCAGCATAAAAGCATAAAAATATGCATCGTCCAATGGAACAACATCAAACAAGTGACACGAAGTTTTTTTTTTTTTTTTTTACTTGTTTCGCCCTTTATGTTAGGGCTTGCCTTGATTTTTTACGACACAAACCTGATGGTATCGAATTTCCCAAGAAAACGTAGAACAAGAAGAACAAGTCCAAGTGTTTTCATTTTGACTTTGTGATGGGCTCTGCATGTGTGGATATAATCACTCATTCTCTCAGACGTGTTCCCATAACTTTATTGTATTTATCTATTCGACTCACCCCCATACAGAATTTTATATTGATTTGATGATTGAATTTGTCATTGATAATATTTTTTTCTATTTGCATTTAAGCTTCGGTATTTTCCTCCAGTTTGGAAATCCCCTAAGGTTTATTGTTCGTTTATTCGTTTAGACCGTCGCGAAGGTCTTCAGTAGATATGATGTGCGAAAAACCAATTGGCTTCAACAAATCCGCATTCATTAAAGTGGCGATGACGGATTTCTTGTTGGCCAAGTTAAAGAAGCGAACAGCGACTGCGCCATGCTTTTCACTGGTAAAATTGCAAACAAGAGTATACCCATATTGGGTCCAGGTAGGATTTACCATAGGACCCGAGCTCAGATGTGTAGCTATTTTGATATACTGTTCAGGCGACATGTTATTGTTAGGATTCATTTCCGGAAAATGGGGATGTTTATCGTAGTGGTTTGCTGCCGCCATGGAATTGCCGAATCTCGGGTTTCCCGTATTGAACGTTTTGCAATCTTTCATGAAATTTTTAAAGCTATTGACAGTGGCATCACTCGTTTGCAGATTGCTAATAAACTCGTCCGCAACTAGGATCGCGTAAAAATCTTCTGGTTTCATTCCTTCCGGTCTTGTTGGATTAGGATTCTGCATTCTCGAACTTACGGCTGAGTCCATTTGGCGGAAAGCATACTCTGCCGCATCAGTGAATTCTGTGGCGTTGGAACAACCCGATTTCCTGGCCATTTCCATGGCAACTCTGAACCGATCAGGATGGTAATTCTTGCCGGCTTGTGCCATTACCTGATGCAGCCTATCCAGTTCATGGGGTTTGAGGTTCTCGAATATATTTTTACCATCTAAATTGACTTGTGACAGATGCCAGACTCCGAATAGCTCTTGGAGTTGGTTCGTCGCAAAGTGTTGCTGGCTTTCGTGCGTGATTCGGTACTCTTGCCCTATGGCGCTATATATTCTATTGAACTCTGCTTCATCGATCTTGTTGTTCCTTAAGTCCTCGAATATCTCTAATAGTTGATTCTGCTTCTCTTCGCTCATTTGTAGAAACGCTTCGGAGTCGATGACGACCTCCTCTTTCACGTTCACTTGGTTACCCTCGACCAGTCTGAAAGCGCTGAGGAACTCTTGCTTGTTCTCAATGATTTTGAGGTCTCTAATGAACTCTTTGTTGTCACGTATCTCTCTTATCTTAGCCGGATCCACCATCTCCTGCCTCGGATGGTATATTTGATCGAAAACGGCTTGCTCTTCGGTATTAAGAGCACTTCTTATGCTTGCCAGTTCGTCGTGTTGGGTCTCCTTGTCGATGGTGCTTGCCAGTTCGTCGTGTTGAGCTTCGTTGATGATGGTGCTTGCCGTGTTGGAAGTGATGAGCGAGTGCGTAAAGAAGAAGAGGCTAGTTGTTAACAGGAAAACTTCCAATGGACTGACCTCTTCGTTTTTTTTCAATTTCTTAATGACTCTGTCGAACGCGTTGACGACACCCATTCCGCTTGTCGACAACGCCGTGACATTGAGAGCCGAACAAAACGCTCGGGTTCCACTACTGGCCAGTTCACCAGCTTTTGCCGTAGAGGTCAGAATCTTAGCGCTAGCCATTGCTCCGATGCTGAGCGCTGTAGCAACAGTTGTCAGCCAACAACATCGAGCATCTGCAGATACGAATGGGTTGATCGACTGGTCATGTGCACCTCTGTCTATCAGCGTCCCAACGCTTCTTCCGGTTACGTATAGCGCTCCTGGAGCTCCAGCAATGCTGCTGCCCGCCACAATCCACCACCCGACTGGTGCAGTAAATGGAATGACAGACATAACGACTCCAGCAGCCAAAGCCACACTCGTTGTAACATTTGCAACCGTCGACACCTTGTCGAGCGCCTGGAGTACGTTTCCCCGTTCTGATTGGTTGTAGAACTCGATTTCTACTGAATTCTCATTCGAAAACGTGTACTCGGCATTTTTCGGAACACAGATCCACCATCCGTTGAACATGTTGTTCGCCAAAAAGTTTTCGTACCCTTCATACACACGCCCGTAATGGTCGATAAAGTAAGACAATCCTGTTTTAATTCCATCACCACGCTTTAGCCTGATGAGCGGAGCAACTCTTTGCTGTCCTTCGCTGTTGTATGCGCATACGAAAATCATGGCGATGTAAACGTCCTTCCATCCTTGCTTCTTGCAGTACTCGATACATTTCCCTTTTATTTCTGAAATGCCTTCCACCTGATCCTTAGTATATCCATAATTTTCAGTCCGATTTGTTGACGAGGGCGGACCTGCGATGGCGAACGCAATTTTCTTCCAGAGGTACTCGTCGTGTTCGGGTATACTATATTTCTCCCATTTTCTATCCCCCATACAAATTGCGAATTCCTGTTGGGTGTATTGCGCTGTAGTCCTCCACTTTTCCATGGCGTTGCAAATTTGAGGCGGCGATGTAAAAAAAATATTTCTTTTTGTTTCGTTGTTTTTGTTCTCTGTATTCTGAAATGCTGAAGAAAAACGCAGCTTTTCTAACCATACGTTTTCAGTACCACCAGGTGTGGGTGTGTGGAACGCCCACGGGTTTCGTTAAGTCAGCCGGAGAGTGAGGAACAGATTCTAGGCTTGTGACAGGGTTGTCTTTCCAGTTGCTAAGTTCTTCGTCCAAAGTCTGCAAGCTCTCTGATTCTTCGATGAGTTTGAATGAGTGTTCCAGTACTTCGTCGTCGTTTACCGGGAAACTGTTGAACGTGTCGAAAAGGAATTGAATCCCTGATCGCAAAATAAGATAATAACGACCACGATCTGGATCAAAACGTAAACCGAGATCGAACAAGAAATGTTCCAATGGCGGAAGGATTTCTTTTAGTAGAGGTCCAATGGTGGCACGCTCCTCTGTCGTTAGTTCTTGTCCAGTTATCCCGAGGTTGTAGATGATTATAAAAATGTTTTCTGACAACTTATTTTGACTAACAAGTGTTAAACGTCCTGTTTCGTTTTTTAGTTTAGTTGCAGTAACTACTAAATTGTGGACTAACCTGTTCATAATACGAGAATCCTCGATCGAATCGCCAATACCTTTTTTTTTTGCAATTACACAATAAATTTGTTTAAGGATGAAACCACAAGTGGTAAATTTGATTTCTAAAGCTCACAAATTAGAGCAATCGAAAAAGAACGTGAATTTCAAAGGAGGGAGCATTGTAACGCAATACTTTGTATTATAGACTACATCGTAACGCTACATGCATATCTTATCGCATTTTTCTTGCTGATAATAGATAGAAAAAAGTAAAGGTGAGTTTACAGAGCCAACAGCGTTAAGCAATGGAAATACACATTGCGTAAATTTTTGGAAGAAGCGTAAAAAAAATCAAGTTTTAATTGTTTTCGCAAGTTAAAGTACGGCTTCTGTTAAGATGTCTTTACTCTATGGCGTTGGCTTAACATTTTTTAAAAATATTGTTTGCATACACATTTTCGTTACGGTATTTCACTATAGATGAGAAATGCACCCATGTTTACGTTTTAGGTTTACTGAACGCATCACCTCAACAGAATTCGTAATATAAAGAATTACATTTATACATCTGTGTATGTACTGTAGTTCCCCAGCTGATGGACAATTTTGCGGTAGTTTTTGGGTGGTGGAGCTTCTTGGGTTTGGCACCAAACATCCTGGTGCAGCGTTATCAACCTGACAAGTGTGAGGTATTAAGCCCTGCAGAATGTCAGGTTTACTTATGTATGTTCAATAAGCGCATAAACGGTACATTGAATACATCGCAGTATTTAACGCTCTGAAATGACCTTTTTTATTGGTTGAAGTGGTTCTCGAATGATTTGCACTGCGAACTTTGAGTTGAGACGTCATTGCCCGCGCAGAAATATGAAAGTCTTGCCTCACTGGGGCGTCTTTTGAATCGAGTGACAAACATTTCCTCGCAGCCACGATATGGCACTATCTTATACAGTGTACGCATATGTACAGTACATAAAATATAGAGCGTTTTTACTTTTATGGCATCGCGACGTTCTTTTTTCCGGGACGGAAGATTTGAAAACAAAAAACTTGCCTAACCAAATATGCACGAAAATCAAAAATGGAAGTTCTAACGTTGAATGACTCGTCACTAATCAAATGATTGATTTCACTTCACTGGAAAAATGAAAATGAAGAAAAAAAAAATCAGGTACAATCAACAACAATCTTTTTGTTCACTCATCATTGGCTGTAGTAAATGCAATAAAGTCTGGAACCCCCCCGCGCATAACTCCTTGTCCAGCAACGAAAAGAAGTTAAAAGAAAAAGAACCTCTTTTTCGAAGACACACACCGTCAGCACCCTTGTTTTTTTTCAGTTCGGTCTGGAAAAGAAAGAAAAACCTTGTGTCCAGTGCCCTGTTGAAACCCCTGCTGGTCAGTGAATGGGTGGTAGGTCCCATTATTTGGTGTGTCTCTTCGAAGCCGGGCCTTTCATCCTGTTCGGACCTAAAGAAAAATAGCGAGCCACATCACCATTCAACCAATAGTTTTGAAAGAAGAGGACACCCCTCTCTCAAAAAAAAAAAAAAAAAAAAAAAGGAAAAGCAGACAATGTATTTTGTCAAGAAAATGTTTACGACTCTCCGTGTCTCTTCTTCGAACTTTGGATTCTTAGATTTTTTTAGGGACGTCGTCTCCGGTGTCGGGCGTTTTATATTCTCGAAGACTAGAGGACACATCAAAAACTGTTTTGATGTGCCATTCGCAAGAGGCAAAAAAAAAAATGTTATGCTATTGCTTCTTTACTTGTATAGTTGCTGTGATCATAAATTATACGCAAGGCGAAAACTCTTCGCTTTGCATGAGCAGCAAACCCATTGAATGTTTCACAAAAGAGGCACCTAACACGGACAAGTCTTTCCCCCCCTCTACATTTTTGTGCTTGTTAAATTGTAGACTTTTTTTTTCTTGAATATTTCTGTCCCGGCGCCTTGAAAAAAAGAAAATTCTAAACATCTCGCCCCTTTTTATTATATCCTCCCCCATTTTTTTCGAACTCTTCAAAAGAAAAAGGGGAGACCCCAACGTGAATTGACGGGAACGTATAAATATTGATACTTTCGTTCTTCCCTATACGTGAGTTTAGGTATATACCAACTTTTAAAAATAAAAAAAAAATGCTTATTTAGTCGTGTGCGTCTGGACACCGGGAAACCAGTCGATTCCAGCATGACTCCTCTTTTCTTTAGCCTTTCAAAGTTTTCTTTCCCTTCCGGGGACCTTATATATATATTTGGGTCGTGCAGAAGAGAGAGGGGGGGTATGGCATAACAAACGGAGTCTGAACGGTGGAGTATTTTACACCCAAAAAAAAAGCGACGACTTGTTTATTTCACGACCTTCCCACATATATACGCCCTCACGAAGAAGTCGAGTCTATGGGGCGCTAACACGTGCGTAGTGTTAGCGAACGTTGTTTATGAAATCGAACGAAGAGGGCAAATGGTAGAGGTTAAACACGCGCCATTTGGCCATTACCTCACGAAATGTCCCAAGTTTTTCTTTTTCTAATAACGTAATCATTTACAAGGTACGTATATAACTGTGTGGCTTTCATAATACGAATAGAAATAAAAAATGGGGACATTGTATAGTTAGATAAACATCGATTATAAGGAACTTTCTCTTGCCCATAAGTGATGGACGTAATGCAGCGATGGCCATTGTCATTCTTTAATAGTCTGCCTGTACACACACATATATATATATATATATACATACTTTTTTGTGTTATTCGCCATTCAGGCGATCAGTGCGCATAAAGTGGCATTCCAGTGATAGCGCATCAAAATGGCCGGCTGCCAATCCAACGACAAAACAACGGCACTACATCAAAAAGGAAAAGATACATTTTTTTTGTTGTTGTTGTTTAGTAATGCGATGAAACATGAACGTGACTGCCTCGCCCGTCAAGACAAATGTCAGTTCGAGTTATGAATTATTTTGTGTCTGGTAAATTCACGGGATGTAAAAAAAAAAAAAAAAAAAAATAGATAAAAAAAATATTGTGTTTAAGACTGGAACATGGAATAGTGGTTAGAAAAAACGATGCTGGTTCAAATGGGGTTATAGATAAATTTTTTATTCGAATGTCCGGTGTGTATTACATGTCGGCTCATTACAATAGTCGGCCTATTTGTAGGCATTTTGGGTGTCTACTTCGATCATCTACGATTTGAATATTTTTTGGAATGAATTTAGTTTTTTTTTTTTTTTATCATTTCTTCAGTTTGGATGGGTTATACCACATTACATGGTCTTCTATCCCCCCCCCCCCTTTCGAATGATGGATCGTCTTGTAGCGATTTAGGTATATGTATAAAAACGAAAAGAGAAAAGAGCCCCAAACGAAAAAGAGATTGAGAAAAGGTGACTGAGAGCTTATATGGTGGCATCATTTGGCATTTGATGGATCGATTTGTACTACCACAAACTCTTAAGAGCGCATGTACTATGAAACGAACAATCGAGTGTAGAAGAAAAACGGTCGGCAAAAGCTCTTTACTAAAAATTATTATTCAAGTCCAACTGACGTTGAGATGAACTCTCTTTTTTCCCAGCAATTCTTTTCGGGTTTTTTTTTTTTTCTTATTTTCCATCAACGATACAGACACACTAAAAGAGCCGGAGAAAGCGGACTGGCGTTATCGGACAGTTCAAGAAAAAGTGCATCGACAAAACAGAGCAGCAAAAAAATAAAAGGGAAACTGATAAATTCTTTTTTTTTTTTGAAGACTGGAACGAACAAAACAAAAGACTCTTTCAGGAAAAAGGGGGGCATGCTTTTGCTGTGACACAAGATCGTGTCAATATTTGTCACTGTATAGTCTAGTAAGAAGCCAATATCTTTTCAGTTGTAAGTCACAGATTTCTGTGTCTTGTAGTTTTTTGACTTGCGACTCTCATAGCCCCGAAATGCATTGGAACAAAATGGCCTTTTTTCCTCCACTCCGACGAGACGTCTGCCAGGCGCCTTCTTGACCATTCTCCCTTCTTTTCTATTCTATTCATCGACTTGAGTCTCAACAGAAAAAAAAGTCCTCCCCCCTCCCCCTCATCTCGTGTTGTTGGCTCTTATCTTTCCCTCTTTTCACCTGACCAGTGTGCCTATACAAACACAAATAGTGTGTGTGCACTATATTTCTGAAAAAAAAAAAAATTGTAGAAGGCAAGAAGAAATAAACATATCTGTACAATGTACATACACACACGCTGTTGTAGACACGAGAAAAGAAAAGAAGTGTTCCAGTTGATAGGCATCTGGTGGGGGCCTTTTCTTATAAATGAAGCCACATGAGCCTCTCGCAACGTCTTTGGTTTATTGAAAATGCTCATTTTTCTCTCGCCCAGTTATTGTTATTGAACATCGTTATTCCTACCTTCTGGTCCAGTTTTTTTTTTTTCCAAAATCCCCGCCACGTTTAAATTGAATCCGTTTGACTGTTCAGTCCAATCCACGTTATCTCTAACGTTTTCTCTTGTTGCTGTTTTTTAACGGTATATTATACGTTATCTTAAAAAACATGTACAATATCTAGCTGCCTATACTCTTCTTTCATTTTTGATTTCACTGGTGAACTGGTTTTCTTATTAAATTTTTGAGTTAATGAGAATGCAAGAAGCCCCTAACTGATACACGGCCGACTTTGATTAAAATCCATGTTTTACGCAATCGGTAGATTGCAAACAGCAAAACTATTTGAATTTATTATGAAATATTTGTGTGCCTTTTGATTGCCACTGTGAAGAATGGCGAAATGTTTTACGATTGTTTGGGCTCGGCACGTCGTTCCGAAATTATGAGAAAGGCAATTGGCGATGTGTGTTGTTGAGAGAACGCCACCAGGATAGAACAAGGTCTTCTTCGCCATAATTCGAAACGACGGCAAGCATATAATAATGAAAACAAATCACGAAATTGGCCTAGAAATGGACGCCAAACAATCATATGCAAATGAGTCGGTATTTTCGAGGAAAGAAAAAAATACAACAGGAGGCGAAAGACGAAGGAAGGTGTGCGTGTGTACATATAATCTTGGGCGATATGCACTTACGGATGGAAATCATCCGAATATGCACATATGCGATTGGTCTGGAACAAACAACAATTGATGCCTGCACAGATTGGTATAATGTGACTATTACTGGATACCGGCGCGCTCAGCCAAAGCTGTTCCTATACAGACGAGATCTTGAACACAAAAAGAAAAAAATGGGCGTCCTCAAATGAATATGCAAATTCTAATCATTGGAAATTAACCTGTCGCTGATGACGGCCTTGCGCTGTTCGCTTTTTCATTGCCGACTCTCTTCCGCGGCTTATTTTTATTTTTATTTTTTTTAAATCAACGACTGACATTCTTGATCAATCTTGAAATTGCGCATGACCGGAAGGGCATATTCACAGTTGTTGTTGGCCAACCATCGGATTGAGTTGTGCCAAAGATAAATATCGACTGCTCGCTAATGAGAAATCGCGCTAGCCTTCCGGCTTTGCATATTCACCAACCTTGTCTATCGCACTACGTTGTAAAAATAAATATATTTCTACAATATTTTTTTTTTATTCTTGCTTGTTCTCTCAATTTTTTTTTTGTGTGTCCGTCTCGAAACGTTCAAGGAGAAAACAACAACACGAACGCGCTTGGCCGATTCCGTACATCCTACGCCCCAACACACCAGGATGAAAGAATATATATAAAAAAAAGGGGGGATTTGAAGAAGAAGAAGAATAGGAGGGGGTCGGAGAAGTTCACTTTGTTTAGCAGAACACTGACGTTTCCTTTCTAGCCGTCAAGTCCTCAAGAGCTATAGTTTCATCCATCTCCCCCCGCAGAGTCCAAAGAAAGAAAAGCTTTGCCACCCGCCGGATGGCACCTCATCGCAAGAAGAAGAAAATTGGGGAGGAGTTCGAAGGTGGGTACACACACTCGGTTGTGACTTGACATGACAGCTTATAAAAGAGAAATAGAAGGGGGGGAAAAAAAAGAAGAGGGGTACGCGATAACTCTTAACATATTCCCTTATTTTTGAATATAGTATACAGCCGTCTGTCCCTTGGTCCAAAAACATACACACATGGAATTTAATGAACCTTTTTTTGGGATTTGATTTGCTCTATGGGCATTATCAGTTAAGGAAATGTACTACGCGCAGTCGGGTTTGAAATGAAAAAGTGGTCAAAACATTTGATAAATCTATCCGATGGATTTAGTAGGAAGGTCACATTGCTCAAGTACAAAAACACGTACAAGGTTTTGCACAGAACGTTTGTTTCTTTACAATCAATACCTGTCCCAGTCAATCAGCCAAACTGCCATTAATAAAACATATTTATTATTGTTTTTTTGTTTTTTAACATCAACGTATGCAAATCTAGTTAGGCTTGATTGAACAATCGTCAAATACGGCCTTCCTCAATCCATACTATGTTTTGTTTTGAAAATTATTCATGGCTTTCGCAAGGCCAATGCAAACAACTGACACTGTGGGAAATCGTTTTAAATGAGTCTTTCAAGTGACAAAACAATCGCCATTTTTGGTTCAAAAATCAAACGTTGGGGCGGATATGCTGAACCCGCATATCATTTTTCATGTGAAAAAAAAAAAAAAAAAAAAAAAGAAATCGGGTCGTCAACGTCTTTGACTGCTGATCGTGTGTTTACTCTCCGACTGAAAGAATAGCTGCCCCATGACGAATACGTAAAACAAAAAAATGATGCGATAAGTATCTTCTACTGTGTAAGAATTGAGTCATCGTCCGCACAAGGGCGCAACGGAGGTTATGTTTGTACCATTGAAAGAGAGAAACGATAACAATCAGCAACGACCCATGTCGACTTGCGCTAGTTCTTACGTTTTGCTATTTGAAGTCATGGATTTAATTTGTATTTGATGTGTTTCTGAAATATAAAAAGGAGGTTTTCAGTGGATTTAAACTTTAAGGTTTTGAGTCCCATCGCAGAAATTCCGGTTATGTGGATTATAATGTGGTACAGTCGAGTGAATCCGTCAGCGTTGGCTGCGATCAAAAAAAGCGAGTTATGATAATTTTCTTATTGTTCTTTTCTTTTTAATTTTTTTTTTTTTGTATTTAATTTCACGTTCTTTTCTTAATCGAAAATAAAAGAAACAGACATGACTCCTTAGTATATAGCCTCTGCACGGTGAACTCTCAACTAATTCTTCAACTGGTAATTAGACATGAATCACTTTGCAGGGCATGCCGCCAGTTAACGATCAGAGCTGAGTAAGTGTTATGCCTCCTCCTACCTCTTTAACCTGGGCCCCGCTTCCTATTTTAGCAGCCCGTACGGGGGCCTCGATGCCATCCATCTCCTCCTCCAGCCGTATCTTCGATACACCATACTACTAAAGATGTGTCCACGCCCACATCTTAATGATGAAATTTTGATTCTTCGCCACTCTTTTCTTTTCTTTTCTATTTTTTTCAAATTTTATTATTATTACTTTCGTTCTTCCATGAATTGATACATTCAAATGCCGGAAGGATGGCTGTCTCTTGCCGTTGATGGTTGAGTTGGCACGGTGCGTTAGCGCGGCTGATTGTTGTTGGACTGGGCGTCAACCGCTTGATGGATTGACATTATCACGCCAACGTGCATAGCTCGCTGACGATGATTCGCGCCAGCTTCCAGACTCGGCGTCTACGGCGCCAAACAGTAGAAGCGCCACTTATGGATGTTTGGACGTTACGATCCCTCGTCAAGGTAAAAAGGAGATAAAAAAAGAAAGGAACAACATTTTTTTTTTTTAAATTCTTTTTCTTCTTTTTTTTTTTTTGTTGATTGTTTTAGACATTTTTTTTTAGCAGCTCGTACCCCCGTCTGAATTTTAGAACCGGATTAGCTTCTTCAGCCATGGCCAGTCTTCAAATGTCACCGTTTCATGACGCACTTGTCGCGCGAAAAGGTCGTGAAAAATGAAAAGAAATGAATAATAATAAGCCGAGGTGTTTGTCACGTGCCAAACTTTTTTTTTTTTTTTTTGGTTGGCTAATTGGAACTCGTTGCTTTGCGTAATTGATAGTAGAGCCAGTCACGGAGGACGTGCGTGCATTTTGCTATTTGTACTGTACGTACATACGCACAGGCTAATCACTGCCGACGTGTGTTAACTGGTAACGTCTTTTTAGCTGTTTGAATTGAACCGACGGCTTTATCTCATTAACGTCAAGTGAAACCATAAGTAGCTGAATTATTCGTGAGGGATTCACGGCTTGGCGGACAATAGAGAAAGAGCTTTGGTGGCTTGATCCAGTTCAAGATAACAAGGTCATTACGGTTGAGATTATAGGATTAGAGCTTTATGTTGGGGAACGTTTGTAATAAAAAATAAAATTTCAAACGAATAGAAAAAGAAGAACGTGACTTGCAAAAAAAAAACGTGCGGGAGAAGAACGATAGTAGCAATAAGCGGTAGTCTATTACGCAATACGTGCGAAAAGGCGGGCGAGATGTTAAGAGATTTCAATCGCGAAAAGAGACGCCAACAACAATTTTAGCCGCTTTTTTTTTTTTATTGCATCGCTCATATAATTTTTAACGACGGCCGGGATATTGCTTGCAGCTATAGTTACTAAATAGATAAACAATAGGTCGTGGACTTGTGGCAACAGTCGACCCAGTTGGTATATACCTTGACATTTTTATCGGACCAGATAAAGAGCCCGGTTTTTTGTTTCTCCTTGTTTCCAAGTGCAAGTCCCAGTTAAATCGCTCGAGTCAAATACTGGTATCCAACATCCGGATGCAGGTAGCCTATTTTTTTTTTTTTAAATACATTTCATATTCAAGCCATCTGCTGTGTCCGCATTGAACTACCGACTCTGAGAAATCAATCGAGCTTTTTCTTTGAATAAATCATGGCCACATTTATAAAAAAAATATATATATGTCGTTTGATTGAAACCTAAAGCGCCAGATTTTTGTGGTGCTCAGATATCGAATAAATCGTAGAGAAGGCGTCGTTCGTCCCTCGTGATTGGATTTTTCTGCTATTGCGGCGAAGAAGAGGGCGTATTTTTTGTTTTGTTTTATCAAACATTCCTTTGCGGAGGACACGCTAACTGCATCACAATCAAAAGAAAAGGCTACGCTTTTTTGTGTGTGTTGTTTGTTTCCAAGAAATAAGAACCTGATGGCGTCGTCCCACCGGCTGGAACCTATACGATGCTGAGAAAAATCATGATTTTCCTTTTTATTTCTTTTTTTCGTTTTGCCCCAGAGCGCCGATCCGCTTGCCTCTCTAGCTGTTTCTCTTTGCCCTTTTTTTTTTGTTACTCAGATCGATTAAGATTAAGGCGAAAGTTTCTTTTTAGTATGCTCAAAAGCGAAGCTGTGTTGGATAACGCAAAGTTTCGATCCCCTAAAAGGAGCTGAGACTAACAATGTCTCCGTGATGTCGTCTCTCTTGCAACATTCCAATATAAAAACAAACACGGGGACACGAACTCTCCGATGGCCACATTTTTTTTAGTGGGTCCTTATTACGCAACATTGGTTCAAGGATGAACATCTGCAATAAGGCCTTACGCTATCAACTGACCGTATCAAACTCGTCTTTCGCAAGGGCGGCGTTTTTTTTTTTTACAGCCATTGGTTTATTGTTTGAACGTTTCGCTGGCTACTGCGTCAGTGGCATCAGCAGAAACTTCGTTTTTGCCAAAAGCCAATTGAAATACGAACGATGGAGATTGGATGATTGCCATTTGTTGGGTAACCTACGGACACCGGAAACTCCGTTGAAATGTTAGCGTAATGCTCGTTAGGGTCGTCTTTCTCTACTTGCCAATAATAGTTTAAAACACAAAGCGTTTCGATTGAGGTCGCGTGAGAAAATTGTGGCTCAGTTGCTAACCATTTGATCGCTCCCTATGAAAATTGCCAATCATTTTTTAAAACGAATGAACAGTATTCAATCCTGTCTATTTTACACCTTCATTTGATGAATTGAAATTTGTTTGAGTTTGATTTCAGTTGAAAAGAGGAAGGTGCGTGGGTTCTCACGCCATTGCGGACGCCACGCAATCATCCCGCGTTTATCGTGCACACGTTTTCTATTTTTGGCGAGGTGCCTATTGCCTGTCACATTCGAAATGTCAAAAGGAAAATGATTAGATAACGAAAGCGGTGCTTTGGCAACAACAACAATTTATGTAATTTCTCACGAGCAATGCAAACTTTTCTTACACAAACTGGTTAGACACGATGCAGATTTTCATTGCGTGTAGACGTATATATATTTATAGAATAATAATCATTAAAAAAAAGGAGAAGCAAATAAACGAAGAATGTGGCAACACCCAGCGCCATTCGAACGTTTTCGCCAGCGATGAAAATTTTTTTTTGTATAAATGCATTGAAAGTTCCATTGTTGCGATTTCCGTGCAGTTCGATTCAACCCGAAATGTTGATAGAAGTAAATCAATCCCCCCCCTTTCCGATTTCGACGATTTTAAGGCAACCATTTGAAAATATAATAATGTCAAAGCCGAAACATTCACGATGCTCTAAATGCATATAGTTTTCTTTTGTAAGTAGTAAGCCGTTGCGTGTTTGAATTTAAGCCAACACTTTGGCTTTGATCCAGTCGGAATAGGAAGTCACTCGAGTATAAACGCCCGGTTTGTCTTTCTCGGCACAACGGATACCTGTTGAATGTTCATATTTTTAGCCAAAATTCAATTGAAAATTAAACGATTTATACTCACCCCAAGAAACGACACCCACTACGGCCCATCGACCCGTAGACATTTGGTACATCAACGGCCCACCGGAATCACCCTGCAAGTTGAATTGAAAAAAAAAATTGAACTGCGATGGACTTCACTTTTGTTTTTTATATGAAATTTACCTGACAAGAATCCTTGCCACCTGCTCTGTATCCGGCACACAGCTGCTGTTCGCTGATGGGCTGAGTATAAGCTTTCTGACAATCGGCCAACGCCCAAATGGGTAGGATCACTTCCAAAAGGACGTCGCTAGACTGGCCACTGTACGAAGTTGTGCCCCATCCTATTTGAAACAATTGGATTTTAAATACACTCCGAAAGGTGGGACACAATGAAAAGAAATACCTGTAACAAAGGCGCTTTGACCCTCGAGAACAATGTTGGACGGTGGCAAACAAATGGGCCAAATATCGTTGTTGAAAGTGGCTTTCGTTTTCAGTTTGATCAGAGCTATATCGTTCTTGTACGTCCTGCGATCGTACGACTCGTGCATGTAAATAGCCTCCGCTGCGAAATCACGACGAGCTTCGCTCACCTGAGAAAAGTCGTATTCGCCCAGCCGCACCGTCAATTCCTCCGGTTTGAAACTAGACATGCAAATTCGTTATTCACGTCCCGTACGAAAAAAGAAAAGGTTTGCATACTTGTCGACGCAGTGGGAGGCGGTGAGGATATGCTGGTCAGTGATGAGCACTCCACCGCAATACTGGTCTGTCATGTCGCGGAGCAAAGCGGCCATCCATGGCCATTCACCCTTATCAGCCGGTTGACCACCAACGATCCTTGTCGTCTGTTTCATGTGCTCACCGCAACCTATTCGTCAATTGTTTAAACGTTAATGTCTAAAAGAAACAGATGAAAAACATCAAGGTATGTTTCGAGAATAACCTTTTCTAACCGCTGCGACTGTGGTGCTGGGCTCAGTTGCGACAGCCGTGGTAGTCGGAGGCGCTACGGTGGTGGTCGTGGTTAGAGGTGCAGCTGTGGTGGTCTCTGGTGCGAGTGTAGGTGGAGGCGGGGGTGGAGGCTGAGTAGTAACGACAGTTGGCTGGGTATTGTCTGGACAGCAGACCCCCATATAACTGTCGACACAAACCAAAAGTTGAAAATGAAAGGGAGAGTTAAACTATGAATAACAATGTCCGATTTTGTTTTGTCTATACAAGAAGATGGCCGGTTTCTAAAAAACAGCTGGACACTTTGTCTAAAGAATGTTAAGACTTTTCAATGTTTCAAGACGTTGACGTGTCTGAACAAAAAGCACTCACTCGCTGCCGATGGGACAGGCATAACTGAGGAAGGAACTCAACGAGGCAATGATTTCGGGCCGGGCACAATGCTGGACAAACCGACAACGGCCCGTCGCTCTCAGTGGAGTGAAACACGTCTGGTATGCGAAATCCGGCTGCGCGTTTTCCATGGAATTGGTGTAGAAAGTTTTGATTAGAATTTGAAAAAAGTTAAGAAAATCACGTGAGTTTTTCGTTACGTTGCCAAATCCCAAATAATAAGCCCGGCCGGGAATGAATCCTGGTACGTTCATGTCGTATGGGAGCCACAGCATTGACGAGCTGTCGATGTATTGAGCCCACGTGATGCCTTTGAGTTCTGCAAATAAAAATTCAGTGCAATCAGAGCAATTTCAACTACTGATACGTTTAAAATTGATCAATTAACGTCAAGATACTACAACAATCTACGTGCAACTAAGAGGAATTCGAAAACAAATTTTTTTATCCAGTGAAAATCACGCGGATTTCTTGTTACTCTCAGTTTTATTGACAATACCGTCAGGTAAGTTGACAGCCTGAGTTGGACGACCTTGTCCGTTTCCGGGTCCCCCTCCTGGCCGACATCGTCGATGATGTGGACGTTGGCGACAAAAGTCTGAATTGCCCGGGAAGAAGTTATTGGGTCTTGTTCCTTCATTTTCATCCAATCGATCCGAGGTGACAGTAAAGGCACGCAAGAAATGATTATTCATTGCAAAAAAAACAAGTTAGCATGTTGTTGTTGTTTCAAATTCGACTGTCGTCAGGTTATCCGTCACCTCGTCATTAACGCTCTTCATGTCGAAGGGGAAATGATCCCGTCCAACACCGTCCAGTTCCAAAGATGACAGTGAGGATCATTCACACATTAGATGTAAATATTAGAACACCTTAGGAGCCGCGTGTTGTGCAAATTAACATCAGCTAGTACGTCAAGTAGAAGTCAACAATTTGTTAATGAACTAGGGCTTTGCCTTTGCAATCAGGTGGTTGTTGAATGAAAAAAGTTGTGCTGTTATTAGTTAAGGAGAAAGAAGAAATAAATGGGTACAATTAAAAAAGAGAGAAGACCTTGACTTTGTTAGTTTAATTCAAGTGAATCAAATAGAAAGCCGCAGAGACCATCACCAACCTGGCACGTCAGCGAGACTCGTCAAGCTTGGTACTATGACGTCATTCGACGGTTGTTTAGTGGTTGTCGTTACGGGTTTGCTGTTTGTTTTAGGTTTTTTAGTAGTCGTCGGTTTGTTGGCGGTTGCAACTTTACCGGGAAAACTAACGTCGCCTCCATGTGGATTCGGCGGTGGGAAGGTAGCGCCGTTATTACCACCGAAATTGGCCCACGTTTGCGGGTTGGCCAGCGCACCCAGATCGATGTTGACTCCTCCGTTTTGAGTCGGTCGTGCGAAATTGCTCAACGCTTGATTGAAAATCCCACCAATCAGGCCACCGAACGCGTTGTTCCCGAGGTCCAATTGCTTCCCGCTACCGCTTCCGCCCGGAGCGGCCGTAGATGAAGGTCCGGCAGCTGCTGGCCGGCTCAGCGAAGAAAGTAAACTAAACGCGTCCGTTTGACCAACTGAAATATAATTAAATTTCATTTTTATTTTTGAGTATATTTCTCGAGATCAATGACGTTGTCCTTGGGCAAAATGTTCTAATACGATTATGTTTTTGCCAACGGCTTACTACGGTATACCAAAGGTATTAGAAAATGTGCGAGCATTAAAAGCTCGTTAAAAAAACTTAAAATTGCATTCCACTTTTTTCTTTAAAAAGATTTCTTTTCACAGAAATAGAAGCTATTTCGTAATACGCGTTTTGAAATGAAGAACAAAAAAAACGTAATGCCCGAACTGGCAGAGGCATTTTCAGGAATCGAAAGCCGACAAATCCAAGGATATCAGCTTCTCACATGAAGGAATATGTCGTCCCTCAAACAAGCAAAAAGACCGTGTCCAGGTAGGTTGCTAAAAGACCTCGGCAAAGCAGCTGGCCGACAAAAATGCAAGGGCGTCGTTTATCTTATCGCTTCGTTCAAATGGCTTCCACCTTCGCTTCTTCTTCCTGATTCTCGTGACAAGGCACAACATGGAAAACTGTTTCTTTAGGGAAAAAGAAGACAATCAGGCAACGCAGATTCAAGACGAACGACAAACGAAAAAAGAAGCGGATAAAATGAATAAGAAAGAAACAAAAAAATTGACCGCCGGCTGTTCTTTTTTCTTACATTGCGCCATACTCTGTTCTCTACCTTCCCAGGTAGAGAGTTTAAACCCCCCCCCCCCAGCTGACTCTTCTTCCCCCTTTATGAACGTTATTGTTCAGACAGATTTTGCATCAAACGATTCGTTACTTAAACTGGCTCAAGCTCGTGTGCTAAATCAAATCGATTAACGTTTGAATCGTTCGAATCAAATGAAAAGACACACCTTGACGTTTCCTGCGTTCTTTAGGTCCGAAAGACGATTGATAATCAATGTGACCACGGCCGCTGACTGTCACTAATTCAGCCATTACAATAAGGCCGATAATTAAGTAGATCCCCTTCCAACGTGATGCACCTGACAACTCCGTCATTTCCTGGTTTTCTTTTTGTACACGGTAATCACACACGAGGCTGAATCGCGTTAATTAACACTAAAAATCAGGCCACACGTAAACCGCACCCTTTTGAAGTCTGAAAAATGTTACACGCAAAGTGAAATAACAGGCCGGTGGTTGTATGAAAATGTGCTGAAGGGCCTGAAAGAGACGCAGTGCGGTCCACCTGCGACACCTTTGGCAGCTGACGAGAGACTGAGGCTGGTCAGCATCAAGGGCTTTACGTGCTGAACAGAAATGGCCGCTTCAGCTAGAACCTTGGCTCTCTTCATTGTATCCTTTCTTTTCCCGTACACCCACATGCATGATCGCTTTATACCTGGCGCATTCGTCAGAATTTTCAAGGCCTGTAGAGTTGGGCTCGTAGGTTGATTGAATCACCAGGTGTATTCCAGAAACTACATGTAATTCAAAGACTAAAAGAGCGATGATAAAACGAAGGAAGAGGAGGAAAGGTGAAGGAAATTGAGGTCAGTGAGAATTTTCACGGAGACTGTCAAAAGAGACGAAGAGAAGAGGTTAGGTGAACAAATTCAGGTGTGACAGGTAAGCAAAAAAAAAGGAATACCCTTACTCTTATTTTCAGGGGTGCTCTAATGGGATGGGTTTTAAAATTGTGCAGACAAAAAAAAAAAGAAGGGGAAGTTCCCTAATATTTTTGGGTTCAGTGCATCTTTTTCCTATTTTTTTTTTTAAATAATTATTGACGTAAAAAGAAAATTGCCTCTCCGTTTTTACATATTTTTGGTTGAAGGTCGTCGTTTCGAATCCGGGTTTCCCCCCCATTTTTCGAGTAGCCGTCCTATATCTGCCTACCGGATTCTGTGCGTCTTGGTGGCTCGAAAAAAAGTGAAAGTTCTTCCATTCCACATGTCTTCGTAGTGCAAAACGCTCGGGCTTTTCCCAGTTCTGAAAAGAAAATGGAGACGAGGCAAAGAAGAGAAAAAAGGCCTTGACGTCATTTTGCTTTATTAATGAACTGTTTCCGGTACACCTGACGCACTTCAAAAGTAAGAGAAGCTTAAGTAAAAGAGTCTTAACGTCATCACACAGATGCGCAAACGTAGGGAGGCTTTTAATCGCTGGCGACTTAAACGAAAGACCGACAAACTACATTTACGAACATCACCAATTGGGGTTTAGTTATTATTCTTTGATTGATCATTGTGGTTAATAATACAATTTTATTTGGTTATGACGTATGAAATGTGTATCTCTCTCTTTTTTTTTGCACAATTCATGACGCTTCAGGGTTTTCAACGTAACAGAAAGTTGGGTTGAATGTTGAAATCTCTAACGCACGTTTTGATTCTTCGGGGTTTCCCAAAATTCCGGGATTTCTGATGAATATGCGTCGGGATCCGGTCATGATAGAAACGCAAGGCCATTTCGAATTTGGCAAGTTTCCAGTACGTATCGGTTTGGACGATTCGATTGACGCATTTTTTTTTTTCATCCAATTGATTGTTATCAGTCTTAGGTTACCTCCGATTGGCCAAAAGGAATCCTATACAAACAGCGCATTGCTATTTCCGAACCTGTCCGGCCATCCGCAAACTACCAGCTCCAACGCTCATTCAAATTGGCACGCGAAGCTATGAATAAAAATTTGTTTAATGATATTTGATTCTTGTATGAAATTTGTTGCTTCATTTTGTTCATTGTCATAATTACGTTTGCTGTTGTGTTTAATCCAGTTTCAAGGGAAACTATCAGACCCAACGGATGTTGCAATTTCCTTCCGGTTTTCAATGATCGCAGGTGAACCACACCCGATGCGAACTGAGTAACGTGAAATGTCCTCATACAATTTTCGTTGTCGATTCAAACAGCTAATATCATAGAGTTTATTTCCTTCAGGTTTCGGTATGTGGCCCCATCTCACGGTTAGCAGCGGGATCAATTTCTTTTCATTTTGACTTTGAGATTAGCTTATTTCAGCACTTCGAACCTATTTTTTTATTGCGCCCTTCGAAATAGGTCGTTAGTAAATCATTCTTCACAGATGCTCTGATTACATAATGATCACGTACACGGATAGCGCTAAATCGTAGACATTAACCGGTGGACTCACAGCTTGAAAGTCCATTTGTGCTCTGTAGCATACATGCGCCGTTTATCAAATAAAGCTCGAAACAACAGGTGAAAAACAAGAGGTAGGATATCATCGTTAAAGTTCACTAAAGCAAACAAATGTTGAAGGTTCAATAGGACAAGCAGAAAATCTGCTCGTGACATTATGTATGACATCTGACAAATCCTAGCCGATGAGAGCAGAAAGATCGAGAAATGTTTGACCAACTTATCATCATATGACGCAATTCGATTTCGATACAAAAAGACCCGCAACCAGCCAGTTGGCCGTGAATCTGCAAGAAAAACACAACTAAATTCCTACCAAGCGTGTCCGACTTCTATTTTCAAGGTAAATTCGTAGGAGGAAATTATAATAATGAAAAACATTTGATTTGAATTCACGATGGTTTCATCTCACTCCCGTAACCAACACAAAAATGCTAATCGAACTCTTGTTCAAATTTCAGAATGAAGTTGTTCTTGCTGGTGATTGGGTTGCTGTTTGGCGCAAGTCAGAGCAGGGTTCTCTTGCAGGGCTTCTGGTGGGATTTCTCGAACGACAATTACCCTAATGCATGGGCCGATTACCTAGCAGAGCTATCGCCCAGACTTGCCGAAATGGGAATCGATTCTGTCTGGGTACCGCCGACCATCAAGAATTCCGGCTATGGAGTAGGTTACGCACCATTCGATCATTACGACCTCGGAGACAAGTATCAGAAAGGCTTCACTGGAACACGCATCGGCACCAAGGATGAACTTCTCCGCATGGTGGCTGTCATGCACGCCAACGGAATCGACGTCATCCAGGACGGGTATTTAGCATTTTCCTTTGATTGTAATATACAGAACGCATTTCTAAAAATTCGACACGCACAATCAGCGTACTTAACCACCTCATTGGAGCGGGAGCTTCAGACGGTTCCGGTGGATCTGATCCCGCTGGATGGAACGATAAATACACCAATTTCCGTTACGTCAGTTTCGCCACACCGGCCACGACGGAAACTGCCAGCGATTACCTTTCGCGAGCTGGACGATTCCCAAAGAATTGGCAAAACTTTCACAACAACCCCGTAACCAATTAAAAATCAACATAATAAAACAAAACAATTACGAAGACGTCATCCTTAATTCTTGTTCTCCTACAGGGACATGATTGCAGGGATGGGGACATCTGCGCTGGATATTGGGGCCCCGACATTTGCTATTATCCGGGCGCTTACGGCCAAAGTTCCAACGCCGCCTACAATCCTGCGCAGTCATCCGATTACATGCGTGACAAAATGCGCAGTTGGCTCATTTGGTACAAGAAACAAATGGGCATCGATGGGTGGAGATTTGACGCTGTCAAACATTTCCTCCCGGAAGCGATGGAAGACTTCCTCTGGAACCTACAATTTAATGCCGGATGGGCCAGTGGAGGAGTCGGAATGTTCGCCGTAGGGGAATATGTTGGAGGAGGTAACGAACTGGATAATTGGTGCAACAGCGTACAGAATAGGGCAGGAACTTTCGATTTCGGACTGCGCGGGTCGATTTACGGCATGATAACTGGCAATGGCTTCTTCGACATGGGGTCCATTCCAGGATCTCAGCAGGGAAACCGATTGCGGACCGTCCCTTTCGTTAACAATCACGACACATTCAGACCGATCCTCACGCCGGAAGGCAATTACAACGGCTGGGATTCATCTCACGAATTGGCCGCTCACATCAATCCTTATGACGGACGCCTCTCGGCTGCCTACGCCATCGCGTTCGCTGTGGATGGCACCCCAACTGTTTTCATTGAAGATCTCTTCGATTTGGGCGTACTAGGCAATCGTTTCACTCACGATCCTAAAGTAGCCGCTCAGTTGCCTATGCGTTCGGACATCGCCAACATCATTTGGTGTCATCAACACCTTCGTTTTAAGGAAGGCGTTTACAAAGTACCGCACAGATCAGCTGATTTGCTAGTCATTGAACGAAGTGCTAAGGCTATCGTCGGAATCACCGACAGCTGGACAGTTTGGCAGACGGCCACTGTATCAACGGATTTCCCGGCAGGAACTGTGTTGAAAGATTATTCCGGAGCAACGGTCGAAACGGCCACAGTCGGTGGAGATAGGAGGGTTACCATCAAAGTTCCACCTTGTAACGGAGAAGCTCCGGGCGGAAGGAGATGTTACGCCATTTGGGGCCCTCTTACGCCGCCTGGCTACACACCTGCCCGACGTGAAACGACCCAAGAATGGGAAATGGCAGACGATTTGGGTGACAGTCATCCGCTTTCTTTGCAACAAGGCGGAAAGCTTCCAGCCAATTCCACTGAAACGCGCACGGTCGGAAGGATCTTCGTAGCCGCTTCCTCTCCCGTTACTTTCTATCTTTTCTTATCCGACCCTTTGAATCCAGTTACAATTGAATTGTACAATGATAATACGCTGGTTCACAGTGAAGCACCGAGCACCGAAGGAAGTTATACTTCGAATTTCACCGGATGGTATATATAGATTAAAAGACGTTTCGAATCACATGATTGTTTAATGTTACGCAAAATTTTTGATTTTGTTCGTATTTAGGCTGACCGTCAAGGTTAGAAATTCGGAGGCCACATCACCCGGCCAGGTAGTTTGGGTGGTCATGACATACAAACCACCAGCTCAAGTCACCACAGACCTTTTCGACGCCAAATTGAACGCCACCGGTGACTGGGACCTCTATCACCGAATGGTTAATCGACCACGATCCAAACTTTGAGTTTAAACGCAAATCGTTTAGCTGTTGAAGACGATTACTTTCTTAGTTTGTCGTTGAAACCAGTAAACGACATGCCACCTTTAAAAGATATATAAATACATTTAATGTTTGAAATTGACCCTTTCGTAGTATTACTTCGTTTGAGGTTTTAGAAAGCAAACAAACATCATCATATTGAACTGATATCCTTCACGTTTTCACTCATCCGGTGAACAATCGACATGAATTACAACTCAAATTTACTCATAGAACATGGCGTAACTTCCCTTTTGAGGTTTGAGACTTTAGCTGAGGAGGCTGCTATACTTTATTCGATGATACATTAGCGTTCAAAATCTAGTTTTTGCGGTTGAATATACGTCACCATTATACGTGCCTGTTAATGACTGCCCGTGCGCAATCACGGCTATACACGTAATCGCTAATAACCGTAACGGGCATTATCTTTTGCCAATTTTTAACTAAGGATAATAATCGTAAAGACTGGTGTAAAAGCTCTAACAAAACTATTTCAGGCATTGATTGTTGTGGTTGATTTCCTTTAGTAGAACTCCCCGTAAGGGATTGTGCTCGATCGATATGAGTTACCTCTTTGGCTTGCACTGGAATCAAAGTGTATGCATAACAATTCGACAAGGCAGAGGCGTTTATTCTTGAATTTTACCTGAAGACAATGACCAAAATAAGGTTGACCTCTCTACGACGTGCCGCTCTTTTTCAAAGGCGGTTCCACATTATGTAATAATTCGGCTTACGCGAGGCTGACCGTCAAGGCTAAAAATCCCGATGCCAGCACTGCAAATGGTTACGATGGTCATGACACACAAACCGACAGCACACATCATAGGGGAGCTTTTCGACACCAACTTCTACGTGACAAATTCAACTTAACTGCTATTTAACGGTGAATGGATGACACTTTGTCACGTAACTTTGTGTGGCTAATTTATTATGACTATTGGTTTCGTGTGTTCATGCATAGCGCAAACATTACCTGATGAGGTATTTGGACTCAAGTGTCCCTAACAGTTTTGAATCGACTGAGAGTAAATATTCAAATGTAAATATGCTTAGTTATGTGTGTCGAAGTTTGTATGGTTCAGTCGACTTTGTTAAGGTTCGCGTGCGCTACGTCTATGGATTTGAACCGGTTTCCTCCAATCTGTTTAACAAAGAATATTTTATCAACAATCGTCACGTACGAAGGACGCTTTGGAACAAAAAAAAAAAGTAAACAAAGTGAAAACCACGTGCTGAAAACAAATGTTGGACTGTCTATTGGCCATCAGCCGACTTCCACAGGTAAACATCGGAGCCTAAGGTAGCCATGAACATTAATCTCATCTAAGCTGATGTTCAATTGATTTCGCCATTCGCGTTCCGTGGATTGCCCAGTAACTTAACCATTCGTTCCCAAGGACCTTAAATGTGGATCATTTCAAAGGTCGCCCATTCGTTTTCCCGAAATCATACGGAAATGTAGGTCAGTTTATTTTAGCTAAGTTTAGTGGTAATTACGGTTATCTTTCCATGGCTTTACCGAACTTTATTAGAATTAGTTTTAGGTCTCTCATTGTCAGTTTAAGTGTTTTGAAATCGTTCGCCCAAACAAAACCGTTTAGCTCATCCCTATGCAAATACGTCGTGACCGTCAGCGTGTACCAGGAAGGTCACGATCAAGGCGATGCGTCATCATTTTAAATATTTCTGCGAGAGCAATAACTTCGATCGTCCTTGAGTTCCAAAATAACCAGTGCAGGTAGCTCACATTCCCAAAATTATGATCATTTTTCAGAAGGCAGGAAAGTGAAAGCTATAGACTATTTTAGTCGATGACAAAAGAACGATGTCGAAGAGTGCCCTAAATATCACGTTAACTAAACTTACCGGCGTTTGTCCATTGTTACAATTCACACACTTCGTTATCCACCCATCGCATGCTTTAAAACTTTATTAGTTTATTTTTTCACTACAAAAAAAGAAGAAAAATATTTGAAAGAAGGATAGGCGTTTATGAAAATTGCTAATGATGAGTACGACAATCTATAAATAACATAACAGGGAACTCGTACTGGCCATGGCAGATACGAACATTTAAAAAAAAAGCAAATTTTTGGAAAATTGAATTAATATTCCATTTCCCAAACATTAATTGGATGATATTTGGCGATAGATCCAATCGGAATAAGCCGATACTCTTGTGTAGACACCTGGTTGTCCAGCCACCGCACACTTTCCGTCGATACCTGTTAGTTCAAAGGATGACTTACACTACTATTTCAACGATTTCAAAAACAATGATTGTATTCTGTACCCCATGAAACGATGCCGACTACCGCCCACTGACCGATTCAATTTTGTACACAAGAGGTCCACCTGAATCCCCATCTCACGGTTAGCAGCGGGATCAAGTTCGTTTCATTTTGAATTTGAGATAAGCTTACTCCCGCATATCCAGCCTATTTGTTTATTGCACCCTTTGAAATAGGTTGTTAGTAAATCATTCTTCACAGATGCTCTGAATACATAATGATCACGTACACCGATAGCGCTAAATCGTAGACATTACCCGGTGGACTCACAGCTTGAAAGTCCACTTATGCTCTGTAGCATACATGCGCCGTTTATCAAACAAAGCTCGAAAAACAGGTGAAAAACAAGAGGTAGGATATCATCGTTAAAGTTCACTAAAGCAAACAAATGTTGAAAGGTCCAACAGGGCAAGCAGCAAATCTACTCGTGACATTATCTATGACACCTGACAAATCCTAGCCGATGAGAGCAGAAAGATCGAGAAATGTTTGACCAACTTATCAACATATGACGCAATTCGATTTCGATACAAAAACACCAGCAACCAAACAGTTGGCAGTGACTCTGCAAGACAAACACAACTAAATTCCTACCAAGCGTGTCCGACTTCTATTTTCAAGGTAAATTCGTAGGAGGAAATTATAATAATGAAAAACATTTGATTTGAATTCACGATGGTTTCATCTCACTCCCATAACCAACATAGAAAATGCTAATCGAACTCTTGTTCAAATGTCAGAATGAAGTTGTTCTTGCTGGTGATTGGGTTGCTGTTGGGTGTTGGTCAAAGCAGAGTTCTAATGCAAGGCTTCTGGTGGGATTTTTGGAACAACAATTATCCGAACGCCTGGGCCGACTATTTGGCGGAGCTATCGCCAAGATTGGCCGAAATTGGTATAGACTCTGTCTGGGTACCACCGACAATCAAGAATCCTGGCTATTGGGTCGGCTACGCGCCATTCGACCATTACGACCTCGGAGACAAGTATCAGAAAGGCTTCACTGGAACACGCATCGGCACCAAGGATGAACTTCTCCGCATGGTGGCCGTCATGCACGCCAACGGAATCGACGTCATCCAGGACGGGTATTAGCATTTTCATTTGATTGTGTTCCGCATTTGTTTTTAATCTCTAAAAATTCGGTACGTACAATCAGCGTACTCAATCACGTCACTGGAGCTGGTGCTTCAGACGGTTCCGGTGGATCTGATCCCGCTGGATGGAACGATAAGTACACCAATTTCCGTTACGTCAGTTTCGCCACACCAGCCACGACGGAAACTGCCAGCGATTACCTTTCGCGAGCTGGACGATTCCCAAAGAATTGGCAAAACTTTCACAACAACCCCGTAACCAATTAAAAATCAACATAATAAAACAAAACAATTACGAAGACGTCATCGTTAATTCTTGTTCTCCTACAGGGACATGATTGCAGGGATGGAGACATTTGCGCTGGATATTGGGGTCCCGATGTTTGCTACTATCCAGGCGCTACTGGACAGAGTTCAAATGCAGCCTACAATCCGACACAAGGATCCGATTACATGCGCAATGAAATGCGCAGTTGGCTCATTTGGTACAAGAAACAAATGGGCATTGATGGGTGGAGATTTGACGCTGTCAAACATTTCCTCCCGGAAGCGATGGAAGACTTCCTCTACAATCTGCAAACTAGCGCCGGATGGGCCAGTGGAGGAGACGGAATGTTCGCCGTAGGAGAATACGTTGGAGGAGGTGGCGAGTTGGACAATTGGTGCAACAGCGTCCAGAACAGAGCAGGAACTTTTGATTTTGGTCTTCGAGGATCTCTTTACGGCGTCATCACTGGAAATGGATTTTTCGATATGGGATCCATTCCAGGATCGCAACAAAGCAATCGATTGCGAACTGTACCTTTTGTCAACAATCACGACACATTCAGACCCATTCTCACGACTGATGGTAACTACAACGGCTGGGACAGCTCCCAAGAATTGGCCGCTCACATTGATCCCTACGACGGGCGACTCTCGGCCGTTTACGCTGTGGCCTTCGCTGTCGATGGAACTCCCACCGTCTTTATGGAAGATCTCTTTGATTTGGGACAACTGGGAAATCGTTTTACTCACGATCCTAAATCGGCCGCCCAGTTGCCCGTTCGGTCAGACATTGCCAACATCATTTGGTGCCATCAACACCTCCGCTTCAAAGAAGGAGCTTACAAAGTGCCGTACGGATCAGCTGATTTGCTGGTCATCGAACGAAGTGCTAAGGCTATCATCGGAATTACCGACAGCTGGACCGTTTGGCAGACGGCCACTGTATCAACGGATTTCCCGGCAGGGACGGTATTGAAAGATCATTCCGGGGCAACGGTCGAAACGGCCACAGTCGGCGGAGATAGGAGGGTTACTATCAAAGTTCCACCTTGTAACGGAGAAGCTCCGGGCGGAAGGAGATGTTACGCCATTTGGGGCCCACTGACTCCACCCGGCCACACTCCTGCAGTCCGAGAAACGACCCAAGAATGGGAAATGGCAGACGATTTGGGTGACAGTCATCCGCTGTCTTTGCAGCAAGGCGGGAAATTGCCGGCCAATTCCGTCGAAACGCGCACGGTCGGAAGGATCTTCGTAGCCGCTTCCTCTCCCGTTACTTTCTATCTTTTCTTATCCGACCCTTTGAATCCAGTTACAATTGAATTGTACAATGATAATACGCTGGTTCACAGTGAAGCACCGAGCACCGAAGGAAGTTATACTCCGAATTTCACCGGATGGTACATGGATTAAAAAGACGTTTCGAATCACATGATTGTTTAATGTTACGCAAAATTTTTGATTTTGTTCGTATTTAGGCTGACCGTCAAGGTTAGAAATTCGGAGGCCACATCACCCGGCCAGGTAGTTTGGGTGGTCATGACATACAAACCACCAGCTCAAGTCACCACGGACCTTTTCGACGCCAAATTGAACGCCACCGGTGACTGGGACCTCTATCACCGAATGGTTAATCGACCACGATCCAAACTTTGAGTTTAAACGCAAATCGTTTAGCTGTTGAAGACGATTACTTTCTTAGTTTGTCGTTGAAACCAGTAAACGACATGCCACCTTTAAAAGATATATAAATACATTTAATGTTTGAAATTGACCCTTTCGTAGTATTACTTCGTTTGAGGTTTTAGAAAGCAAACAAACATCATCATATTGAACTGATATCCTTCACGTTTTCACTCATCCGGTGAACAATCGACATGAATTACAGCTCAAATTTACTCATAGAACATGGCGTAACTTGCCTTTTGAGGTTTGAGACTTTACCTGAGGAGGCAGCTATACTTTACCCGATGATACATTAGCGTTCAAAATCTAGTTTTTTGCGGTTGAACATACGTCATAATTATACATGCCTGTTAATGACTGCCCGTGCGCAATCACGGCTATACACGTAATCGCTAATAACCGTAACGGGCATTATCTTTTGCCAATTTTTAACTAAGGATAATAATCGTAATTACTGGTGTAAAAGTTCTAATAAAACCATTTCAGGCATTGATTGTTGTGGTTGATTTCCTTTAGTAGAACTCCCCGTAAGGGATTGTGCTCGATCGATCTGAGTTGCCTCTTTGGCTTGCATTGGAATCACAGTGTATGCATAACAATTCGACAAGGCAGGGACGTTTATTTTGATTTTGACCGGAAGACAATGACCAAAATAGGGTTGACCTCTCTACGACGTGCCGCTCTTTTTCAAAGGCTGTTCCACATTATGTAATAATTCGGCTTATCCGAGGCTGACCGTCAAGGCTAAAAATCCCGAGGCCAGCACTGCAAATGGTTACGATGGTCATGACACACAAACCGACAGCACACATCACCGGGGAGCTATTCGACACCAACTTCAACGTGGCAAATTCAACTTACTGCTATTTAACGGTGAATGGATGATACTTTGTCACGTAACTTTGTATGACTAGTTTATTATGACGGTTGATTTAGTGTGCTTATGCATAGCGCTACGTCACCTGATGAAGCATTTTGACTCAGGTGTCCCTAATAGTTTTGAATCGACTGGAGTAAACACTCAAATGTAAATATGCTTAGTTATGTGTGTCGAAGTTTGCATAGTTCACTCGACCTTGTTAAGTACGCGTGCGCTGCGTCTACGAATTTGAACCGGTTTCCTCCAATCTGTTTAACAAAGAATATTTTATCAACAATCGTCACGTACGAAGGACGCTTTGGAACAAAAAAAAAATGTAAACAAAGTGAAAACCACGTGCTGAAAACAAATGTTGGACTGTCTATTGGCCAACAGCCGACTTACACAAGTAAACATCGGAGCCTAAGGTAACGATGAACATTAATCTTATATAAGCTGATGGTCCATTGATTTCGCCATTCGCGCTCCGTGGATTGCCCATTAACTTAACCATTCGTTTCCAAGGACCTTAAATGTGAATCATTTCAAAGGTCGCCCATGCGTTTTCACGAAATCATACCGAAATGTAGGTCAGTCTATTTTAGTTAAGTTTAGTGGTGATTACGGTTAGCTTTCCATGTCTTTACCGTACTTTATTAGAATTGCTTTTAGGTCTGGCGTTGTCAGTTTAAGTGTTTTGAAATCGTGCGTCCAAACAAAACCGTTTAGCTCATCCCTATGCAAATACGTCGTGACCGTCAGCGTGTACCAGGAAGGTCACGATCAAGGCGATGCGTCATCACTTTAAATATTTCTGCGAGAGCAATAACTTCGATCGTCCTTGAGTTCCAAAATAACCAGTGCAGGTAGCTCACATTCCCAAAATTATGATCATTTTTCAGAAGGCAGGAAAGTGAAAGCTATAGACTATTTTAATAGATGACAAAAGAACGATATCGAAGAGTGTCCTAAATATCACGTTAACTAAACTTGTCGGCGTTTGTCCATTGTTACACTTCGCACATTTTGTTATTCACCCATTGCATGTTTTGAGATTTTATTAGTTTTTTTTCAGTACAAAAAAGAAAAACAACAATATTTGAAAGAAGAATGCGCGTTTATGAAAACTGTTGATGATGAGTACGAAAATCTATAAATAACATAACAGGAAACTCGTGCTGGCCATGGCAGATACTAACATTGAAAAAAAAGGCAAATTTTTGGAAAATTGAATTAATATTCCATTTCCCAAACATTAATTGGATGATATTTGGCGATAGATCCAATCGGAATAAGCCGATACTCTTGTGTAGACACCTGGTTGTCCAGCCACCGCACACTTTCCGTCGATACCTGTTAGTTCCAAGGATGACTTACACTACTATTTCAACGATTTCAAAAACAATGATTGTATTCTGTACCCCAGGAGACGATTCCGACTACCGCCCATCGACCAGAATCCATTTTGTACATAAGAGGTCCACCTGAATCACCCTAGATATTGCCAATATTTATATCAATATCTCTTGAACTGAGGCTGTATAATTTGTTTTTGTTTTTTAATACATCACACGCATCTTCACCACCGTCTTTTGGGCCGGCACAGAACTGGTATCGATAGTCGATTGGATCTTGTCTAATGTGGAACACTTGCTCACATTCGTCACGTCTCCAAATGGGTAGATTGGCGTCCAGTAAAACTTCGCTGGGGTAACCCCCGTGCGAAGTCTTGCCCCAGCCTTTTATATGCCAAAGAATATGACACAAATCAGGAACAACATACAAATTTACGTAGGGACGTTTGAAAGAGAAATTTTAAAACAAAAACCTACCCGCAACGTAACCGTTCTTGTTTTCTAATTGAACTCCCGGAGGTGGTAAACATATGGGCCAAATGTTACCACTACGTCCGGCTCTGTCACTCATGTCAGCTCTATCCGAAAGTTTTATGACGGCGATGTCGTTGTCGAACGAGGTTTTATTGAACTTTTCGTGCAGTTGAAACGTTTCTACGTCGTGATCCCGCCGGTCGTTGTTTGGCCATCCGAAGTGAAATTCGCCCAGTCTAACGGTGACTTCCTCTATGCGTTTACTGCCGTAAAACAATAACGAGAAAATGCGTCATCAAGCTCAAAATAACACAGTAAAACAAAAGACAACTCACTCGTTTAAGCAGTGGGCGGCTGTAAGGACGAACCACTCGTTAATGAGAACTCCCCCACAAAAGAGTCGGTTGTTTTGATTGGACGCCAACAATGCGACCATCCATGGCCAGTCGTTTTGACCTCGCTTGTCTTCATCTCGATTCTCTCCGCATCCTGGTAACGATTGGTAAGCGGAAGTGGCAGGGGAATAGATTTGCATTCAACGATGAGGTAAACAGATGAGCTAACCGACCTTTGAATGGCAACTTGAGACCATTGGCTTGACTGAGCTTCACGGAAAAATCCACCGCCACCTGTCGCTGATGGATGAGGTCGCCCCCTGCTTGCTTGGCGCCCACAGTAGAAGTGAGCATCTTAAACACATCACCACCGCTGGACAGAACAAAGAAGAGGGCCGTAAGCTCGCGCAGAAAATCGTCTTCTTCGTCTGGCGATAATGGCTCGGAATGCTTGGCATCCGGCAGCCGGATAAAACCGGAATTTTTGCTGAACAAAACGAAACAGGCGGCCATGAAATCAAGAAGACGATCATCGTCGCTGTTGCCTTTTAATTTTCTGCCAGCCTGCGGTGGTTTGAAACCGTTGTCTTTCAGTAAATAATACGCAGCCACTAAATGCGTGGCCAGACGGATGTCTGGCGCTTTCCACGCAGGATCGCGATCTTTGGCCGAATCACTGAAACCTCCATCTTTGCGCAGCATGCTGATCAGCGTTACTAAATGAGAACGAAGCGCGTTGGATCTCTCGACGGATGCTCCGACGGTCGCCATCCGATCCTTCATCGCTATCGAAGATGTCTTAGTGACGATCCTTTTCACTCTCCACAAAGCGTCTTTCGATAAAGAAGGGTCTTCGTCTTCGACGGGGAAAAAAATAAAACAATGAAATGAAAGGAGAAACTTGTTGTGGAATGATGGGAAATGCTAATTAGAAATACTCTAACCTGGTTGCTCAGAAGTAGATTCTTGTTGTAACCAGTGTGTCATTTTGCTACCGGTGGTCGCTACGATGAACAACAACACCAAACACACACAAGACCTGGGGCTGTCTAATTGCATTGATCGTTTCGATGTGTAAACAAGTTATTTGACTATATCAACCACAATCGATGGAAGTGCTACGTAGAGCGCAATGTCGATGGCGATTCGGCCGGAGCAGCGGCTCACGAGCGACTGAGTCGAGTGATCGACCGAGAATGCCCAAATGGAAAGTGAACTGGCTAGTTGATTTTTTTTTTCTTTTTTTTTTTATCAAGGACTTGCGTTTGTTATGAACAGCGTGTATAGCGTAATAGATGAATACTGGTTAGTCTCGTGCACGTATGCTGTAGCAAGGTAGATGTCCTTGACTGCTTCAGCTCTGTTTGGCTTGTTGCCGTCTGCATCCAATGCGCCCGCTGGCTTATTCGTTCAGCAACTAGCGGATTCATTTTGCACACACACACACAAAAAAAAACCATTTTACACATTAACAAAAGAACATTGATTAGATGACTGGTTATTTTCCTTTGTTTGTAATTACGAAAACAGGTTCGTCTTGCTGGTTGTCGTACGTCGCGATTGCGGTTCACAAAATTCAAGGTAGAAACTGTATACGCAATCCATATGGAAGAGCCTCAAAAGTATTTGGCAACTGCGTCCTGGAATTCATCGTCTTCCATTCGTCGAATGACGCTCAAAAACATAAATTTGCATGCGGTATATTCTTTGTTACATGGCTGCAGATGTTGCTGCAGTTATCCATCTTATCTGCTATTCACAATAAAGGGACGTTGCCCTCTCTCACTGTATACATTTAGAGAGCTTCTTTATTATTTATGATGCCATATTTTTTTTAGTTAATGAAGTACTGTAGGCTATGGCAAAATATAGGGATAGAGGAATTACGGTGTGTCTCTTATACGATTACTTTTACAAGTGAACAGACCGTAAAAGGAATTGCTTAACAATTGGACGCCAACGAACAGATTCGTTTTTGCGTTTTTGTTCTTTGCGGTTTCTTTTTTCGAGGGAAAGACATAGAGAAATGAAGGGAGTGAAGAAGAAAAAAAAACGATGCATGCAGCACTTTATTTCGTATGAGTCACGCATCGGTAATGAGACGTCATTAGATGATTGTTCTCCTACTAAGTCACGATAGTGCGGTTCTCGCTTTTACTCTTGCGCTGTACAATACGCAAAAAAAAAGATGCAATCGAAATTAATTGGTTCGAAAGGTTGAGATGGTGTCAAAATAGCCAAAAGCGTTTTAACCTCCATACCGAGAAAAATAAAAGTGAGATTTTAGACTGATGCGATTGCCAGTGAGAGAGTTGAATGTTCGGTTGGAACCTTGGCCTTTATATTTGGCGCATTAAACGCGTGGATTACCGTGAAATTTGGCAAACGATTCTAGATATGCAGAGCAACGGGATAACGTTGCTAAAAGAATCCCTGAGTGCGTTCCTATTGATATAAAGATAGTCAACAGCGTAAAGAAAAAAAAAAGGAAAACGTGCTTGGGGAACGTTTTTCCGAAAGCGAAAGGGCAAAAAACCTGTTTCTTCTCCGGCTACTCAGTTTGCTCATTATTCATTTGGAATTGTGACAGACGTTCCCTTTTATGCGAATACGTGTTGGCTTGACAGTCATCGCCTGACGCAGCGTAATATTTTTTTTTCTATTTTTCTTTATTTGCTTTAACGAACGAAATAGAGACGCACGTAAACTTGTGAGTGGCCACACGGAAATTAAACGGATTCTTATCAGCCACTAATGACGTGCGTCCTTTCAGTTCTATCGAAAATGATTCAGAGTTTCTATTGCGCAGAGAGTTCTATTGCGCCCTATATGGTGCGGAAGCAATGACGTTGCAGTCAATTGACGATTTCATCAACAGCTCTGTTACCGATGAAGTTAGTCCGACTTTCAAGCAGGACATGAAAGAGGCTCAGCTGTTTGTCAACAAAGACTAAAGGAATTGAGGTAAAACAACAATTTCAAGATAACAATATTTATGCATTAAATCACAATGACAACTGACGCACGGAGGTATTTGAAAACAGGCTAATGAAAACAAGACAAAAAAAGATGTGACAATATAAGATAACGCCCGAGTTAGTCCGATGAATAAACTGCCTGGATCCGGAATTGTGATGAGTCTCGTCCCACAAATATTAAACTGTATGCCTATGGGTGGCGCAAGATCCAAACGCAAATGTAGAAACCCAAATCGATAAGCTCCGAAGTAGATTAAGAAGCATTGGATACTTATAAAATGACAGTCGGTTCTCCATGTCAAGCAGACAGTAAGACAAGACTTTTCCAAAATGAAGTTCATTATCTTGGTAGCCCTCTTGGCTTGCGTTGCCGGTAAGTTACAATCAAATGCGCTACGGAAAAAAACTATTGGTTTAAGCAAATGTTTTCAATTTGGCTTTTTAACTTATAGCATTCCCAAACACTCGGTTGACCTTGCCTCGCTTGCCTCTTTCGGTGTTGATGAGCGGCAGATTCCAACTGATTCCGGATGAGAAAATCGTTGGCGGAACCCAAGTCGCCCCCAATTCTCTCCCGTTCCAGGTGTCCCTGCAGAGACGTGGACTTTTGGCCAACAGCGCAGTAAGAACATAATTTTTAACAATTTTAACTTCGCAGATTATTATTAAAATTTCTTGCAAAATTTAAAAGTATTCGCACATCTGCGGTGGCTCTATCCTAGACGCATCCATCATTCTCAATGCCGCTCATTGCGTTGATGGGTATAACCAATTATTAAACAATTGAAAGTGGAATTTGTTATTCAATAAGATTTGTTAAAAATCCTTTAGTGCCAACATTGCCAGACTACGTGTCGTTGCCGGTGAACACAGCCTATCACAAGTCAGCGGAAATGAGCAGATCTCCGCCGTTTCACGTTTCACCATGAACGCCAACTACAACTCAGCAACTTACGAGAACGACATCTCTCTCATTTTCGTAAGTATTTTGAAACGAAGCATGATTCTATGAAATCAAACATTGACTTTATACAGAGGTTCGTCTGAATTTAAAATTTAACTTTAGTTGACTACGCCTTTTGACCTGAGCGTTGCCACTGCCAAGCCCGTTAATCTACCTGCCCCTGTTGCCGAATTCGATCCACCTGCTGGAACCATCATCACCGTTTCCGGATGGGGAACCACTAGCGTAAGTATTCGACTACACTCTAAATTCAGAACTTTATATGCATCTTTAATGGGGTTTCATGTTTTTACTGAATACGCAGGAAGGAGGCAGTATCTCTGATGTGCTCCTCAGCGTCGATATTCCCGTCATCTCTGATGCTGATTGTAGCGCTGCTTACGGAGGCTCTGTCACCTCTTCCATGATGTGCGCTGGAGGACCAAACGGTAAGTTCATCAATCCCAAACAGGGATTTAATCATTTTTAAAGGATAAATTGATTTCAATGTTTTTGCTCAGGTGGTATCGACTCGTGCCAAGGTGACTCTGGCGGCCCACTCTTCACAGGCACTGGTGCCTCTGCTGTCCAGCACGGTATCGTTTCCTGGGGTCAGGGCTGTGCCCAGGCCGCTTATCCTGGTAAGACTCTAACAAAATCACGAGGCTTTATTTTTTTCCTTTGTTTCATCGATGGTCTCTTTTTCCTTCAAACAGGTGTTTACACTCAGGTGTCTTACTACCTTGACTGGATCGCCGCCAACAGAGGTTAAATACGAACGAGGCTGCATCCTCCCTGTAGCACTTATGTTTCTGTGGACAACATTTTTTTGAAGCGTGAAATTCTCTGCTTGTTAATATGAATACAAACAATAATGATAGTTGCTTCATCTTCGTTGCTGGTCGATAAAGAATCAATCACCGTCACGTAGGAAAGTTTTCTTAGGTGATCGTTCAAAGCTATTCAATTATTTTCCTCGGAAACGGCGCGTATAATTGCTCCTTTAAATGATGTTGGGCTGAGAAACCAAGAAAATGTATTTCCATATTTTCGTTTTGTATGTTCGTTATGTTTGTTTGTCAATATTTTGGCTATTGATAACGGAAAAAATGGGACCGCGATAACCGCCTGATGAACGAACGTGAGTTTAGGGGCACCTCACAAATCGAGGTCTTTTTAAACTTCACTTGAGATTGATACGATGGTGCATTTTATCACCGTATCATCCAGATAGTTTAAGCCCGTAAGCTACCACTCCGAATGATAGACGTATCTTATACTGTATATTTTTTTAAAAATAGGTGAACAGATGTATAGCTTGCCCAACCCTCTTGAAACGCAAACATAACAAACTCACGAAATGCAAAAACTACCACAGGGGAACCGCCATCTGTCGCCTTACTGATCACAATTTCTGATCGCATTCGCCATGGTGTCTTTACTTCTTTTCATAACGAAAAACGTTCCCCTTCAACAAAACGCAACAGCCTCGTTTATTCAAATAAGCTGTAGGAACAAAGTACGCTTGAACTAAACGTAAAGATATCATTGCTGATAAAACGCCTGGTTACGTGCACATATAAAAATATGATGAAAACGCAGCACGAAAAACAAGCCGGCGACAGTGTATACAGCTGATTTCAGCCAAGATGAAGTACATCGTTCTAGTCACGCTATTTGCCTATGGATGGGGTAGGGTCATTATGCATTACAAGTAACAGGATTCCTAAGAATTCTTTATTAATAAAAAAAAAAACGTTAATCACATGAAACCTACTTCTCCGACAGCTACAGTATATGATGCACTAACAAATATGTTCTTGTGACCTTATATCGTTACAGCTGCTGCACAAGGCAGAATTCTGCCTCGAATTCCAATGAAAGACATTATGGGCGGTTACAAGATCACATCGTCCGACAAAATCATCGGTGGAACTGAAGTTGTCCCCAATTCGTTGCCTTTCCAAGTCTCGATACAAAGAGGAAGCGCTGGTGTTTATACGCAATCATGTGGTGGATCCATTTTAAACGAAACCACCATTTTAACCGCCGCTCACTGCGTCGATGGGTAAGTTTGGTCAAATAGGCAAAACAACAAAGTCATTTTTTTAAAGAATATAAATGGGCACATAATGCTCACTGTAGTTGATGCGAATCGAAACTCACAGGGTCGCTAAACATTTCGTTTAAATATCCCCAGAGCCGTGGTGAGAGCTCTTCGCATTGTCGCTGGTGAGCACAGTTTGAGCGAAGAAAGCGGCCTCGAACAAAACAGGGACGTTCTAGTCTATTTAATGCATCCTCGCTACATTGCATCCACATGGGAAGATGATATTGCCCTTATTTTGGTAATACTAACATAGATTTGGACATTTTCCTTTCTCTTCCATTCCGTTGAACCAAATCACCAATGATGGAATTCTTCATGCTCTTCGCTATTCTGACTAGTGCAGTAACCAACAAGGAGATTTTATGAATATAATTGATTGTGTCTTTTAATTGAAAGTTAACCGAGCCGTTGGATCTGAGCGTTCCGTCTGCCAAGCCGATTAACCTACCACCTCCTACGGCTGAATATGATCCTCCCGCTGGAACCATTTTCACCGTCTCAGGATGGGGAACTACCAGAGTAAGCTGTTTTGTATTTGAGCCATTGTAAACTGTATTATTGCACCCATTTACATGTACGTCCATCAACGAATGATTTTCACAAATGATATAGTACGGAGCTCTTTTCGTCTCCGACGTTCTTCTGAGTGTTGACGTCCCTGTTGTTGCTGACGTCGATTGTGATGCTTATTACGGAGGTACACCTGCGGAGCCCCAAGTTTATCCTTCCATGCTTTGCGCTGGAAATACAACTAATGGTAATGTTATGATTGTGTTGCTAAGGCTGGCATACAATCAGACTTTAATGAAACTATGTTCATTGAATTACATTTATTGTTTTGAACTGGGCGCCATAGGTGGCATGGATGCATGTCAAGGTGATTCCGGAGGCCCACTCTTTACCGGAACTGGCGAAACAGCCGCCCAGCACGGCATTGTCTCGTGGGGACGTAGTTGCGCTGAACCCCAATGGCCAGGTAGTTATTTGTCATTGCTTATTAGAATGCATGTCATCGATAGTTTTCCTTCCCGTTTCTCTTTTTGCAGGTGTTTACACCCAGGTGTCATACTTCATCGAATGGATCGCACTCGTCATGCAATAATTTGTTGCAATTCGTGTTACCTTTTCTCTGTTGCGTACCTAAACTTGTATTGGTGTTACATAATCACGTTATAATTCCATGTGGGTGGCAATAGAAGCATATGTATAAGTGAAATTATATAACACTAAAATTTCGAAGTAGCAACGTTTAGACTTGAAAAAAACTGTAGGGATTTAGAATCAAGATTACGCTTACGTGTCTGTCATAGAGTATTAACAAATCGACCTTTGAATTAGATTCTAACTGGTAGCTCTCGAAATGGATAATATCGCTTTTTGTTTAGAAAAACAAAAAAATCGACCTCTGATTTCGATAGCTTACCCAACCATGTTGGGTAAGCTCCCTAACTTACGCAAGCAAAATTGCGCTTGAAATGTATGATGAGTGAAACGAGAGATGATATGCGCAAAGCGTCGCCTCGCTCATGGTTTAATATTTTCGAGTGTAGAAGACTACCAGTTGTTACACAATAGCCTTTCAATTGACGAGAGCCAATCATGTCAAATCGCCCTCATACTCACCTTTTTGTCTATGATAACAAACTTCAATCTGTTTGGAAGAGTGCAGATGCTGAAACCAGGGACTTTGTAACAACACTTGTCAGTAACTGCAACTAGTTAAGATGAAGTTAGTCCTTTTCGCTACCCTTCTAGCCTGCTCTTACGGTAAGTCCCTCACTTCTTACTACTTACTTTTACAAGTTTCAAAATGTCTCTTTTCTGAAGAAAATTATTGATTCTGTTTTGCTGTCGTGATTACAGCCGCTCCTCAGCGGATGCCACGGCTGCCGCTGGATGTAATCTTAAAAGGTCGGATGCAAAGACCATTCTCTTTTGGTAGGATTCTCGGTGGAACTGAAGTGGCCCCCAACTCGTTGCCCTTTCAAGTTTCATTGCAGCGACGAGGTGTCAACGGTATTTACTCACAAGTGGGCGGTGGATCTATCCTAGATGAAACCACAATTCTGAACGCTGCTCATGGGGTTGTCGGGTAATCGGCAGTTGAAAACAAAGAAGATAATGCGATTTGATTATTGGATTACTCTTATGCAGAATCATGAGCTTTGCCGATTTCCGTATTGTTGCCGGTGAGCACAGTCTGTCCGTCGATAGCGGCCTCGAACAGATTCGCCAAGTGTCGGCCATTCTACCACACCCTGGGTTTGATGATATCACTTATGAAGATGACATATCCCTTATTTTCGTAGGTTTAATTATCTTAATACTTTTACGCTTAATGTCTTTCGCAACTGCTAGGGCTGTCTTTAGTGATCTGTAGTTAAATACCAATGGGTGTGTTCGATAATATTTTCAGCTGGCCGAGCCTCTGGACCTCACTGTTGCCTCTGCCAAGCCAGTCACCTTACCACCCCCAACTTCTGAATTAGACCCTCCTGCTGGTTTAATGGTTACCGTTTCTGGGTGGGGAACTACGACAGTACGAGTTCGCATTATATAACATTTCATCACATTCAGAATAAATTCAGACTTGGTTTCTAAAGGCTGATGGAAGTATTTCGGACGTCCTTCGCAGCGTTGATGTTCCAGTCATTCCCGACACTGATTGCGATCTTGCTTACGGTGGAAATGAAAATTACATCGCTGTCTTTCCTTCCATGATGTGCGCCGGTGAAACAGTCAATAGTAATATCTGTAGCAACACGAAATAGATAACTCATCCGCAAGTGTTTCATCCCCATTTCTTTTTACATCTCGCTATAGGTCGTATTAACTATTGCCCAGGTGATTCTGGAGGACCACTTTTCACTGGAACCGGTGCTGATGCTGTTCAACACGGAATCATTTCATGGGGACAGGCTTGCACTTACTCCCAATTCCCAGGTAAAATGTTTATAATCACCGAAACTGAACGTGTTTCTTTTGGAATATAACTTTCATAACATCTGATATGGTTGTAATTCGCTTTTTCCAGGTGTTTACACTCAAGTCTCTTACTACCTCGACTGGATTGCCGCTAACAGACGCTAAACCTGTTGTGTATTCCATACATTTTGCCTGAATACAAAAGTCTGCTAATTCTGAATTACTCATTTAAAACAAAAATGTATGATGCTTTTTTATTAACTGGCTTATGAGGAAATGAGTGACGGACCTATAGTTGTAACGTTATGTTGGTCGAATGTCCGTGGGAACAAACAATGGTACAAAATTAGGATTGTATGTCAGGCGTTAAACTGAAACAAATCGTCCTTTGAACGATACGTTAAACTCGGTGACCGTATGTGATTTTTCATGAGTTTTTTTTTTGTATTCAGTTGTTTACCAAGTGACTGATGACGGATGGGGACTCGTGGCGGATCCAATGCTCTGTCCAAAGGTCTGCTCAAGACCTGTCGAAAACAAATCATCTCCTGATAGGTTATCACTACCTTGTTAGAGCAATAGGTATCATAACATGTCGTTAGAAGACGGATGTGTATAAAAAGATAATGAGATAAACAACAACAAACATTGAAAAGTGTACCAATACACACAGCTCTTTTCCATTGTACAGAAAACGAATAATTTTTTTAGGTGAGCATACTTTTAGAAATGTTTATATAAAAATGCCTGCATAAAACCATGGGTTTTTTTTTACAAACCGTCTAGATAATTCTGAAACTCTTTCTACAAAAACATTGCACCCAACAAATGCTGGTAGTAGCGTTATATTGGCAATGGCATGTATAAGTAACTTGAATGCTATATCGAATGTTTATATAGAATACAGCAATTAATTTCTATCCAATATTGGATTGATGTTATAGACCTGCACGACAACATTCCAAACCATAGGGCTGAGTAGAGGCATGAACTCAGTGTATCAGTTAATAAAAACTTAAGTTAATATCAAAGACAAACAATGAATCGATCTGTAAACTAAAAAATGGGATGGTTTAAAAATGGATCTATTTGTAAATAAGGCATTGGAGATAGAACAAATCATATGAAGACGCAAACCCACTGTCCGTCGTGTCCCCGATAACAATCGAAATTACCGAGGGGTATAAATATGGAAACACGCTTCGGAGACCAGCACTCGTCCATTGCTCCTGCCAGCCAAGATGAAGTTCATTATTCTAGCCACTCTCCTCGCCTGCGCCTGGGGTAAGTTGAAACAAAAACCTATTCCTTGGAAATCATTAAATTCATTTCTCTCCCTTTGTATTCACAAACCAATGTATTGATCTATATTTAAATGCAGCTGCTCCCCAGCGCATGGTTATGCCCCGTCTACCGGCTTCGGTCATCATGAAGGGCAAATACCAGCTGATCCCGGAGAACAAGATCGTCGGTGGAGCTGAAGTCGTCCCCAACTCACTTCCCTTCCAGATTTCCCTCCAGCGTAGAAGCCTTTCCGGTTCCTACTCGCAGTCGTGCGGTGGATCCATCCTTGACGAGCTTACCATCCTTGATGCAGCTCACTGCATTGATGGGTAGGCAATGAAACTAGACCTCATGTTTATCTTCCTGGTACTTGCCGACAGGTTTTAGCAGGGATTTTAGCTTTACCTGTTTTACACTAAATCATCGATGATGCTGTTTGGGTTTTATGTGGAGGCTAATGAACTTGTGTAACATTGCAGAGCCAACATCGCCAACTTGCGTATCGTCGCCGGTGAACACAGCCTGTCCGTTGAAAGCGGTCTTGAGCAGAACCGACTCATTTCTCGCACTGCCACTCACCCCCGCTACAACAGCGCTACATACGAGGATGACATCTCCCTGATTTTCGTAAACGCTTCTTTCTATTTAATTTATTCGTACAAAGATTGACGATTAACGAGTGTATGTTTTCTTTAATGCTGACTAACGAAAGTAATTGTTCTAAACTGTTTTACAGTTGGATGCTCCATTGGACTTGAGCGTTCCATCTGCCAAGCCCATTGCTCTGCCACCACCTACCAGCGAATTGGATCCTCCTGCTGGACTCATCATCACCGTTTCCGGATGGGGAACCACTAGCGTGAGTACATGAATCACGATGCTTGTGTAGTTCATTATCAATATTTATTTTGGCCAATTTCTTTTCTTATTCCATGTCATCTACCGTAGTCCGGTGGAAGCATTTCTGACGTCCTTCGCAGTGTTGATATTCCCGTTGTCTCTGACGCTGATTGCGACGTTGCTTATGGAGGTAAAGATATTTATTTTTTAGGTTTTTTTTTTTATTTTCCCCTGTGAATTCATAATTTTTTTTTAAAATTTAGGCACTGCTTCCTCTCCCTCTGTCTTCCCATCCATGATGTGCGCTGGTGACACCACCAACGGTAATACCAACTTCCTGTCAAGTTGATAGGCTACGTAGTTACAGCAACTTGAAGGGGGAGGAATTACAAAACCTTTCTTTATCGATGCCAATAGGTGGAATCGATTCTTGCCAAGGTGATTCCGGCGGTCCCCTCTTCACTGGCACCGGTGAGGCAGCAGTTCAACACGGTATCGTCTCCTGGGGTCAGGGATGCGCTTTTGCCCGATTCCCAGGTAAAAACTCATTTCGATTTTTCTTCTGCAACTATCCTTTTCCTTTGGGTTACTCTTAACTTAATTGCTTTCTTAAATTCGCGTAGGTGTTTACACCCAGGTTTCTTATTTCCTTGACTGGATCGCCGCTGCCCGAGGTTAAAGAAAACGACTCTATGTTTAAAAAACTTAACATCAAAACACCGTCGTCTCTCCATAATTCTAGTTTTGAATGACTGTTTTTCTTGTTTCTTGCGAAGAAAGTATTCGTTGGAACGTTGCCTTGGTCGGACGAAATAAACATGCAAAAACCACGTACGGACATCTGTCTAAGTATGTCAACAACCGTTTGGCATATGGCATTACTCATGAAAATAACAGGTTGCTTAAGCTTGGTACAACATCGTGAACGCAAGTGATAAGGACTGATGCATCAAACTACATGTTTTAAACGAAGTGAATTCTAAAAAAAAAAACTTAAAGCCCACGGTTTACATCCATTAGCTCTTAACGCTTAAGGAAGCCTTCAATCGTGCTAAAAAATTAGTTTTTAGTTTAACAAATTCTTTAAAGAATATTGTGCATATTACTTAAGAGTCTTCTAGAAAAAGCTACAACAGCTTCAGCATTCTATTTCAATCCATAAGCTCTTATCATTAGTGGGGACATGAAAACATCCCACTGGCTTTCGTGCGCAATTTTCAATACATTGGCATCAGGATCTAAAAAAAAAACGACCACGTAATATCGAATATTTTCTGGCATATGCGCGATCGCAAAATCCGAATTAGTAACCGTAAAAGTATCAGAACATAAGGATCATTTGATAAGAAACTAAAAATCACCATACGTGGCAGCGTTTCACTCAACGAGAGATTAACCATGACAGTAAAAGACGTTTTGATTGACACGCTATATCGTATGGGATACTTGGTGAACCGATGAAGCAACCGTACAGAAGTGTGTAAACAAATCTAGGTCGAAATTGTCTTATCATCGTAAACGCATGATTATGCGTGACACATTGTATAAACCCAGAGAAAACCCAATTAAAGTTTAAGATGTTCAGTTGGTAATCATTCGGCATAAAAAATTTTTTAATGCTACACACAATGGCGAATAATCAAAGCTTTAATAGCGTATTCAGTGGACAACATAAAAAGCAGTGCAAAGGAAAATGCACGATAATGCCGCACCGAACAGAGTCGAAATAGATTTCAAATGACGCAAGGACGCCTCTGATATAAAGAGTGACAAATCAAAGTTTACCAGCAAGAAGGACACGTTAACGTCACGAGATTCATGCGATAAGGAACAGGATGCCACAAAAAGTATAAATGCCAATGGTGGTCGAGGTGAATATTCGTCAGTCCGCAACTGTTACAATCCAAGATGAAGTTCATCGTTCTTGCCGCCCTTTTCGCCTGCGCTATGGGTAAACTACCGATTGTATCAAATGTATCTATTAATGATTTCATAAAGAAAAAAAAACAATATTCATGTGTCCAATATGACGTATGTTGGCATTTTTGAATCTCAATTAACGTTGGTCATTTTTCATATGTTATTACACAGCTATGCCACAGCGCATGATTCTGCCCCGCTTGCCGGCTTCGGTCATCATGAAGGGAAAATACCAGCTGATCCCATCCAACAAGATTGTTGGAGGAACAGTTGTTGAGCCCAACTCTCTTCCCTTCCAGATTTCTCTGCAGCGTCGTGGTGCCACTGGTTCCTACTCCCAATCTTGCGGTGGATCCATCCTCGATGCCAGCGTTATGATCGATGCTGCCCACTGCGTCCGAGGGTGAGCTTCTAAATTATATCATCATCAAATTAGATTTAGCCATCAGTATTTCGATCTGTATCACGTAAAGCTTGCAAATTTTCTCTCATTTGATTGATGGAAATTTAAATGATTTTGGGTGTTCCCTTCACAGAGTTGATGCTACCATCTTCCGTGTCGTCGCCGGTGAACACAGCCTCCGTACCGATAGCGGTCTTGAACAGAACCGTGATGTCGTCAGCTTCACCATGCACGAGAACTACAGGTAAAATTCACACTACTCGTTTTCATTCTTCTCATTAACAATAAGTCGTTTTCTTCTTGTACAGACCATTGACCTTCGAAAACGACATCTCCCTGCTCTTCGTAAGCAAATTTTTAACAATTGAGCCAAGCCGTTCTGGAAATGAAATTCATTAAATATTCATATTTCTATTTATTATTTAGTTGGATGCTCCATTGGACTTGAGCGTTCCCTCTGCCCAGCCCATTGCCCTGCCACCCCCAACATCCGAGTTGGACCCACCTGCGGGAACCATCGTCACCGTTTCCGGATGGGGAACCACTAGCGTGAGTTCAATATCTCTTCACTGTCCAGTTGATGAGTATTTTGAAATTGATGTTTAATTATATGTTTTTTGGGTTTGACATAGTCCGGCGGTGTCATCTCCGACACACTCCGCAGCGTCGATGTCCCAGTCGTTGATGATGACACCTGCAACCGTGCCTATGGTGGAACTACTGCCAACCCAGAAGTCTACCCATCCATGTTGTGCGCTGGTGACATCAGCAACGGTAATATTTGAGAACATTATCTCATTTATCTGTTAAATTTTTATGTTTCTTTTTTTTTCAACTATTCTAAACTAATAAGTGTTTCATTTTTAGGTGGCATTGACTCTTGCCAGGGTGACTCTGGCGGCCCTCTCTTCACCGGCACTGGTGCTACTGCCGTCCAACACGGCATTGTCTCCTGGGGTCAGGGATGCGCTTTGGCTGGTTACCCTGGTACGTACAACCATCTAGAATTATAATAAAATTAGCTAACCTTTTCCTTGTGCCTTTCTCTGGCGTGATCTGCGCAGTTTGATTGGCTAAATCGTTTTATTACATTGTCTTATTTCCATTTGCTACAGGTGTCTACACTCAGGTGTCCTTCTTCTTGGACTGGATCGCCGCCAACCGAGGTTAAACGTTATTAATGTACCGTGCACAAACTTTTCCTATTCCCATCCCCATAAAGCATTTGTAATGCGCCATCCTATGCCAATGTCATCTTTAATACTTTGTTCGCATCCGTACACTGGCATCAAGTACTAAGCACAAATAAACTGCATAGGGACGCAAAGCTTTGTTGACTGTTTATTCTCCCTTTTTGATTTACTTAATCATGATAATTCAAACTTTCTATATCGGAAGTATAAATGTACGATACGTGTTGAATAGATGGGAAGCGGTGAAGAAGAATGGAGTGAAAACTGTGTGAGTTATGGTACGGTTTTCTTTTGAAAATATATAGACAAAATTGTTTGGTTGCCGAAACACCGTATTTTCCATCTTCGAAAATGAAACCTCCTGTAGGCAATATCGTGGCTCCAGCAGGTTTCAGATAATAGCAATAATCATCGTTGCTTAAAAAAGCAATAATATTGGTCCAAGCTATAACGGCTAGTAAAACTTTCACAACTTATCAGATATAGATGAACGATTACGACCGTAAGGTGCTTTCAAGTGCATGTGTACTGTGTCGCTATACATGGATATGGCTAAAAATACAAACAAGTGAACACAAAGTACGCTCATTACCGTATCTGAATACCAAGGCAAATATGAAATGGTTTCAACAACGCAAAGCTTTTCTTAGCCGATTGCTTTGACCAATAGGAAAAATTAAAACACACATGTCAATCAAACTTGAACGTACCGTAAGTCGTTAACTGACAAATATAATAAAGTGCAATGATAAAAAGTCCAAGCTCGAGATAAGAAAAAGATGCACAACAAGTATAAATGCGAATCACGATGAGGATTCTTTATTCGTCAACCCTCTACGTTGTTTCCTCAAAACAAAGATGAAGATCATCGTTCTTGCTGCTCTGCTCGCCTGCGCTCTGGGTAATAAACATTCTTTCATACACTTAAAACAGTTTGTCCAACACTTCATTTTGAGCGAGATCACAAATAATTTCTTGTCGTTGTAAATGGTTAGCTATGCCTCAGCGTATGGTACTACCTCGGCTGCCGACCTCCGTCATCTTGAACGGCAAGTACCAGCTGATCCCAGAGGGAAAAATTGTTGGAGGAGCTGTCGTGCCTCCCAATTCGCTTCCCTTCCAGATTTCCCTGCAACGTCGTAGTGCCTCTGGCTCCTATTCGCAATCTTGCGGTGGCTCCATCCTCGACGCCAACGTCATCATCGATGCTGCCCATTGTGTCAGGAAGTAAGTAGTTGTTAAAAAAACAGAAAAAACATTTTCAAAATGTTAAATGAGTTTGATCGCATTGTGTTTAGCACTAACGTTGACGTCATGCGAGTTGTTGCCGGTGAACACAGTTTGTCGCAAGTCAGCGGACTCGAGCAGAACAGGAACGTTGTTAGATACACCATGCACGAGAATTACAACGCGTGAGTTTTGCATGTTATGTTCTTCTATTTTGCTAGTTGTCATCATTGTTGGTTAGTTTAGAAATTGAAAATACTAATACTAGCTGTTTTTCCCTGATAGCCAAACGTTCGAGAACGACATCGCCCTTATCTTCGTAAGACAATTTCTTATACTTTAACAGCAACGGGTTGCGATGGGCTTAATTTAATCAAAATGTTGTCTATTTATTTAGTTGGATGCTCCGTTGGACCTAAGCGTTCCGTCTGCCCAACCAGTCAACCTGCCACCCCCAACTTCCGAGTTGGATCCCCCCGCGGGAACCATCGTCACTGTATCCGGATGGGGAACTACTAGCGTAAGTTGCGTTTACATTTCGGTTTAGAGCTTCAATTAGCTTAAATTGTTCTCAATTGGGGGCTTGGAAATGTAGTCTGGCGGCAGCATTTCCGACAATCTCCGCAGCGTTGATGTTCCAGTCGTCGATGACGCTACTTGCGATGCTGCCTACGGTGGCACTGCCCAGAGACCACAGATCCTTCCTTCCATGCTCTGCGCTGGTGACATATCCGACGGTAACAATTGTTCAATTCGCTCTAACTATCAAACGCATTCGTTTTTATCATTGACTGCGTTTTTGTTTATGGTTGCCCAGTGGAAAGCCAATTAATTTTTCTTACTCTGACGATTTCGTTCTGTTGTGGTTTTGTTTTCTTTTAGGTGGCATTGACTCTTGCCAGGGTGACTCTGGCGGCCCTCTTTTCACCGCCAACGGTGATGGCACTTTCGTCCAGCACGGTATTGTTTCCTGGGGACAGGGATGCGCCCTCGCCGCTTACCCTGGTAAGAATTCGAATGTCGTGAATGCATGTGTAAATGAAAACAATATTTTGACGCTATTTTTGTTTGCTACAGGTGTCTACACTCAGGTGTCTTATTTCTTGGACTGGATTGCTGCCAACAGGGTTTAAGATAAGTAATACCCAAAAGAAATGTTACCAGCCTTTGCCATCTTGAAGTACTCACATTCGCAATGACTTCCTTTCATACGGTTTAACCATTTTTTTTTTCTTTTTCAAAATTTATTACGTTCAAAATATATAATGTTAAACTAAAGACTTTTGCATTTGCGCTAAGCATTTTATTTCATTAGTTGAACCGAATTATGAACATAAGAATTAAACTGAGGCGTTATACATCGTGAAACGAGTTTATCTTCACGCTACGTCAGTATCAGCAGACGGGCTGCAATCTATGTTATCAACCAAAATAACAAAAGTCAATAAATAACATGGCTTTATAAATCAGGAGTAAACTAACTCAAGGATGTTTAATCTAGACGTCGATAAAACATGGAACTTTTCACCTGTGTTTAGCTTTTTGAGGTGGATTACTTCCCATAGGCTAGACGCCCCTTTTTTTATTCAAATGCATTAAAACCTCTTGCCTAAACGAATTTGAATCGCGTTTAGGCAAAGGCTCCATATTATCACCAACTGTCTTGAAACCTTTTTCAGGCAAAGTCACCCGACGTTTTTCTATAACGCCATGTGTTTAACTTTTCAGCACCCATTTTTATGCCCATATACGGAATTGTACACAAATAGCAAACAACGGACACAACAAACAACGAGCACTGTTTGTACGAGATAGCGATTCAGTAATGTGTATCAACAAACAATAAAGCAGTGATAACATCCTGTAGCGCTGGCGAGCCACGATCAATCTTCTATGCTGCACGTCAAACAGATGTCCTCTACGTAGTTTTATAATTTCAGTTGTCAATTAACGGATGCGCAGTGTTGTTTATAGTAACAACAACAAAGAAAATGGACAACAACATCTACTCAAATGCTATACCGTATACGGCATAAATTATAAGATAGCCTTTGACAAAAGATACAATATATAATCGGTCTGTGGGATTAGGGTTAACCAAACAACCAATGAAATATGATATTTATTTACGTTGTATACTCAACGTTTTTCTTTCCCCCGATAAGAAAATCGAGACTGAAGATAAACGGAACTAGACTCTTAGAAGATAGATCGTTATTGTGTTGGCTTCATCCTCTCAAGAAACACACTACCGAAAATGAAGCTGATTATCCTTGCTGGGCTCTTCGTTTGTGCCTTTGGTAAGCCGGCCTAACATACATTGTGTGATACAATAGATAACATAGTAATTGACTCATAAGATAAATATGAGATCATTAATTTTAAACGTAAAATGAATGGCTGACTTAAATTATAACTGCGACTCAACAGCCGCCCCGCAGCGGACGATGGTGTTGCCCCGTCTTCCCATGTCGGTCATCTTGAATGGTAAATACCAGCTGATCCCGGAGGACAAGATCGTCGGCGGTACGGAAGTGACCCCCAACTCGTTACCCTTCTTAATCTCATTGCAACGCAAATTTTTGAATACGTACACGCACTCGTGCGGGGGCACTATCCTCAGCGAGTCTACTATTCTCACCGCTGCTCATTGCCTTGACGAGTAGGTCGTTTTATTTCTTTTCTTTGAATTACCAATGCAATGAATCACGATCAAATCGAAATTTTTTCCAATGCCTTCGAAACGTGATGATCATTTATGTACTGCTCCTTATCATAGGGTGGACCCTGATCTGTTCCGTGTGGTTGCTGGAGAGCACAGCTTGTCCGTTGACAGCGGCATCGAACAAATGGGCAAACTGGATAATTACACTATGCATCCCGAATTCGACCCCCTTACGTTAGAAAATGACATCGCTCTCATCTACGTAAGAATAGACTCGATTATCATGTGTGACCGTTAGCAGTTCACGAAATAAATAATCTTTGTTCTTTTTTTGGTATCACTTCCTGCCACCATTCTCATCTGTCATTGAACTCGATCACTTTTACTAGTTAAAAACGAGGATGTATTTGAACATAAGCGAAACTGTCCAGCCTATCAACTTGCCACCTCCGACTACAGAGCTTGATCCTCCTGCTGGACTAAGCGTGACCGTTGCTGGATGGGGAACCACCTCTGTAAGAGCGTGTTTTATATTTTAAGAAATAGACTAACCAAGCTCTCTTTGATCTTTTTTCATGTTGATTGTTGTGGGTTCGTGAAAATAATTAACCAAAAAAAAAAGGCCAGCGGAGACGTTTCCGACGTGCTGCTCAGCATTGAAATTCCTATCGTCTCCGACGGCGATTGTAATGCTGCCTATGCCGGAGAATACAACACGCATCCCGTCAAAGAATCCATGATGTGTGCTGGTGGAGCTCCCGGTCAGTAAAGAATAGAATATAGTCACGAAATATCTACACGCAAACCCCCACATCTAATTTGGGAAATCAGTGAATATAGCTAGTTGTTATTCCCACTGTTCAAATGGTAATTTTTCTAGGTGGCATTGATGCCTGCCAGGGAGATTCCGGCGGTCCTCTTTTCACCTCCGATAATGACGGAAATGTCACCCAACACGGCATCGTTTCATGGGGACGTGGCTGTGGTCTGGCCGATTATCCAGGTACATTCCTTTCTCTTCCTGCGTTCTTGATCAGTGTTGGACTGACGTCGCATAACAAAAACCCTAATGCTTGCATTCTGTTCAATCCAGGTGTCTACACACAGGTGTCTTACTTCCTTGATTGGATCAATGCAGAAATGATGCCATAAATCAGCACAAAAGGAACTACCCAAGATAATAGCTGTTAGTCAGACCAAAAATCTAAAAGCGTCATGTGTTTACTTGTTCGCTTTGTGGACTACTAGTTGTATGCTATTGCACTGTCCTTTACATCTAAGGACTGTTCTTTTTCCCGCATCAATACAGTTTCTGTCATGGAAGTTATATATATATATGTAGTTTCATTATTTCAGAAGAGCTTACAGTAAGAAACCACTCACTATGATCTGGTAAAGCAAAATATTCGATCTATAGCAATTACGAGCACGTATCACGATCCACATACGGTTGTCAAAAGCCTCGCCTCTGTGCCATTTACAAAAGCCATAAGCGTAATTCAACTTATTGTACTAAGTAATTGACACAGTGGTTTTAAAAGTACTCAAACACCTGTCCTGAAAAAGAGGGGGCATTGAACTATGCATAGTTTTCACTTCATACGACTATTAGATTTACAACCGTACACAACTAGGTATTATATTGCATAACTTGTAAGGCTGTTGCATCATTTCGTAGGGATCGTGTTCTAATTGACAATAAGGTGTGACAACTAGACGAAGTATAAATAGGCCTGGTTTAGCAAACGAAAAAGCATTCATGCTTCGTTCACATCACCACATTTGAAATGAACAAGATCGTCATAGTAGCCACTCTCGTCCTTTACGCTTACGGTAAAAGTATTTCAAACATGAACTTAACTTCACATTTTAGTTTAAGTTGTTCCTTTCAATCCTCCGATAGCCGCTCCCAAACGGATGGTGCTTCCCCGTCTGCCGGCTTCTGTGATCGCGAGCGGAAATTATGCGCTTATACCTGGAGACAAGATAGTCGGCGGTACGGAAGTCGTCCCCAACTCACTGCCTTTTCAGATTTCGTTGCAGCGCAAAAGTTCCACAGGCATTTATTCGCAATCGTGCGGTGGCTCGATCATCAACGAGTACACCATCCTCGACGCTGCGCATTGCGTTGAGGGGTAAGAAGCTCTTTTTATCAACTTCAGAACTTCATAAGTAATTTGACAAGGACTGCACGTAAGAACTGAAACTTGATTTATTTGCTAATTTTGTTAGTGTCAACGATGTTACTATTTTTCGTGTTGTCGCCGGAGAACATGACTTATCTCTTGTTAGCGGATTGGAGCAAAACCGAGATGTCAGTGGCTTCTTGATACATGAAGACTATAACAAGAAAACTTCGGCTAACGATATCGCCCTAATTTATGTAATAACAACTCTCACTATTTAATGGAATATGATAATATCCTGTTGCTTCTTACTGCATCATGTAACAGTTGGCCACACCTTTGGACTTGAGCGTTCCGTCGGCTAGGCCCATCAATTTACCACCACCGACTTGGGAATTTGATCCTCCAGCTGGTATTGTGGCTACCGTTTCTGGATGGGGAACCACTAGCGTAAGATCTCACTTTGAAACTGAATAACTAAACGTGACGTTTTTGCATATTGTTTTCGTTTTAAGTCTGGTGGCAGCATTTCCAATGTGCTTCTAAGTGTCGATATCCCCATCATATCCGATGATGATTGCAACGCTATCTACGCCGCCGATTCCAAGCCCAAAGCCATCTGTGAAACCATGTTATGTGCGCGGGGCTCTAACGGTCAGCAATGAACAAATTAAAATTAATGACATCAAGTGTACGCATATCGTTTTCCATTGCTTTTCGATTTGACCACGACAGGCGACGTCGATTCCTGTCAAGGAGATTCTGGAGGCCCGTTTTTCATCGGTACTGGAACTAACGCCATACAACTTGGTGTTGTTTCCTGGGGACGTGGTTGCGCTTCTTCCTATTATCCTGGTAAGGATTTAGTCTTTTAAAATTAACTCTTGGTTTTCATTTAGTTGTTTAAAAAAAAAATAGACGCCTAAGAAATTTGGTAACGGTTACTTAACATACAGAATTAATTGTCTAGGTGTTTATACCCAGGTGTCTTACTTTCTGGATTGGATCAACGATAATAGTCACTAAAGAACGTATGTCGTGATCGCTATGTACTACATTAGCATCATATAATACCTACTGACAATAAAATGTTTTACTGCAATTACTACGTCCCTGCTTCAATTTCTCTTACTTTAGAAATTTTAAATCATTAACATACGTCGTGCATGGTAGTTAAGCTCGCACAACCCACAAACATAATGCTGCGACTGGCTCGTAAAACTCGCTGGGTACAGACAATTGCTCATAGAAGTAGACAGATCTTGCGTTACAAATTGCAGCCTCCATCAGAATAACTACACTCTTCCACGTAATTCACACCCGCGACGACTTTGATCGCGTTCATTTCATGAATGTTCTTCTACATTCATGACACTGCCTACAAATGTTTGTAAAAACATGAACCGTGGTAATTACTAGTTATTGCGAGAGAATCTTGACATGCATTTCTGTAAAACTGGCAGCAAGTCGGCCAAGAAAAACTGAGATATCGAGCTGAACTCTGATCCGGATGAGCGATTAAAGGAAGACAATGATTGGATTGCTTAGAAGTTACACTCCAAACACACTTGATGGGACTGACGTCACGGAAGAAACCATACGTACACTTGCGTGATAAGAAACGGATATTGGTGGAGTATAAATGAACACGATTTTAGTCGAATAAGACACCACTTCTGACTTCTGTCATCAAGAATACGTAGCCAAAATGAATAAGTTTGTCGTCCTTGCCGCTCTCGTCGTCTGCGCCTTCGGTAAGAAGCCAAAGTTATTTATGTAATAGCATAGAAATTGTCAATCTGCTATTGTTCAACGTGGAAATCTTTTGAAAAATGGTTACAGCCGCTCCTCAGCGCATGGTGCTATCCCGTTTGCCATCTTCTGTCATCCTGAACGGCAAATACCTGCTGATTCCAGACAACAAGATCGTCGGTGGAACTGAAGTCGTGCCCAACTCGTTGCCATTCCAGATCTCCCTGCAGCGTCGATACTTCAGTGGTTTCTCGCATTCATGCGGTGGTTCCATCCTCAACGAGAACACCATCCTTAATGCTGCTCACTGTGTCGAAGGGTAGGTTATTATATCGATCAGTTTTTATACCCCGTTCTTCTTCAACAACTGGCTATAGATTTATAGCAATTGAATTGTTGTCTGAGTGGCATCGTATCATTTCCTGTACGAGAAAATGTAACGCATTCTTTTTGCTGTAATAGAATTAACGATGTCACCATCTTCCGTGTTGTCGCCGGAGAACACGACTTAACCCAAGTCAGTGGCTTGGAACAAAACCGAGATGTTAGCAGCTATTTGATGCACCCCGACTTTGATACTAACACCTTTTTCAGCGATATCGCCCTTATCTATGTAATTACTAGAGAGTCCAAACGTTTGTTCTTTTCACGTTCATTAAGAATGTTTGTGTAGTTGACCACGCCATTAGATTTGAGCGTCCCATCGGCTAAAGCCGTCAATTTACCACCACCTGTCACAGAGTTTGATCCACCTGCTGGAACAATCACCACCGTTTCCGGATGGGGAAAAACTAGCGTAAGATTCCGATTCTAACTAGTTTCCATGGATATATAATTTTTTACAGATTTTATTGATGTTGTACCACAGTCCGGTGGCAGCATTTCCAATGTCCTTTTGAGCGTCGATGTGCCCATCGTCGCCGACGCCGACTGCAACGCTGCTTATGCTGGTGAGAATTCAAATATGGTTTTAGCACCAAATTCTACTCTTGTGACTGCGTTTGATGCCTGGTCAGAAAAAAAAACGCGTACTTTATCTAACTAATAATTTTTGTTAATCAGGTCCATTCGATCCCAACCCTGTCCTCCCATCCATGTTGTGCGCCGGTGGCCAACCAGGTCAGTACCAATTTTGAATAGCTCGCGATATGGTGTCTGACGAATATATAAAATGATGGCGTATACGATTTATTGTAGGGGGCGTCGACTCTTGTCAAGGTGATTCCGGCGGCCCACTCTTCACAGGCACTGGAGCTGATGTCGTCCAGCACGGTATCGTTTCTTGGGGCCGCGCTTCGGGCTGTGCTTTGGCTGATTACCCAGGTATCTATCTGTTTTCTTCATTCATTGACATTGCTCGAAACGGCTGATGGCAAGCAAAAGCCAACTGACATTGATTTTATCATTGGGTTCTTCTAAATTATTGTCAAATATTTATCTGTAGGCGTCTACACACAAGTGTCTTACTTCCTTGACTGGATCGCAGCCAACACGCGCTAAATGGGCTACTTTCGGGCTGTACCTTCACCTATTTCATCCGGACTAGATTGTTTTTTTAAAACAGACTTTTGGCTCTAAATGAATTATGCACAATAAATTGCTTTCAAATATTCTAAATATTTCGAGAGTTTCTTGGTGTTTTTGTTGGGCGTGCCGGTTATCTATGTCCTTGCAATAAGGCGGGCATTTGGGCGTTAGACGTAAGGCAAATTTGGGCTTGGACGTTGGGCAAAATCCTATCGTAGGAAGGGTACCGTAAAGGATTTCATCCCCATCCTTCTCCATTTTTTAAACCTTTTTTGCGTCAAGTTGCAAACCCTTCCCTTTTGTACTTACGTTGGGGTACGTTTTTCCATTTCCATAGGAGTTTATGTGAAAAGGTAGGCCGAAGCGGATGCAGTTTACTTTCAGCAACGAGATAGCGAGGTGCAGTTTGTACACAGGTACAGTACTCATAGACAGTGCAATGTATGGTGATCATTGACTTAAGTTCTATGGACCAAAATGGGAGTGGCACAATTTTAGGTCCCATGTTTTCACTTGTTTTGTGCTGTCAGACTTCTTAAAATGTGACCGTTCTTTTTCGGATCAACCGAACATAGAACTGACGATCGTTCTCAACATTCATTTATTGTATGACAGTTTTCTTATATTTTCACGTTATCGTTTACCGTGTAGAAATCTGTACAGCTAGTGCCGAGCTCAACTTTAAACTTAAGTTATTCGGCCCTGTAGTCTGCACTTCACTCAACTCAAGTGTTGACGCACACATGCTCTTAATCCTGTAGCCTTAGCCTTATCCCTTAACCTTTAGCCTTTTAAGGTTAACTCTTGCTTTTCGGCTAGCTGTTAAAAATAGACGCCCACGAATTTGATAACGATTGCGTAACGTAGTGAATCAGTTATCTTGGTGTCTATATCCAGGTGTCGAACTTTCTGGACTGGATCAACGATAACAGTCACTAAGTAACATACGTCGTGCCCCAATGTACTACGTTAGCATCATATACTTACTGCCAATACAATGCTTTACTTTAATTCCTGCGTCTCTGCCTTAATTTCTCTTAATTTAGTCATTTCAAATCATCAACGCACGTCTTGTATGGCAGTAAAGCCTGCACAGCCCACAAACATAATGCTGTGCCTGGCGTGAGAAATACGTTGAGTACATACGATTGCTCACCAAAGTACTCAGTCGTTGTTTCCGAATTGCAGACCCTATTAAAAAAACTATATTCTTCTACGCAATTCGACTTCAGGTGCATCAAAACAAATTCATTCTACCTTTATGATTTTGAGTATACATTTTTTGTAGTAACCCAACATGAATTGTACTACAGTTCTTGTTGTAATGGGAGATCCTTGACATGCATTTCTGTGCCGACTGGTCGCATATCGATCAAGAAAAATGAGATATCAAGTTGGACTCTGAGCCAAATGAGTGATTAAAGAAATTTGATGATTGGATTGCTTAATAGTTTCACTTCAAACGGATCTGATCATACTTGACGTCATAGAAGAAACCCTACGTATACCTGCTTGATAAGAAACGGATACTGAGGAAGTATAAATGAATGCGATTTTAGTCAAATAAGACACCAGTTGGGACTTGTCTCATAAAGAAACACGTAGCCAAAATGAATAAGTTGATCGTGCTTGCCGCACTCGTCGCTTGCGCCTTCGGTAAGAAGCTAACGTTATTTATTTTATATCATAGAAATTATCAAACTGCTATTGTTCAATGTGGAAATTTTTTGAAAAATGGTTACAGCCGCTCCTCAGCGCATGGTGCTACCCCGTCTGCCATCTTCAGTCATCTTGAACGGCAAATACCAGCTGATTCCAGAGAACAAGATTGTCGGTGGAACTGAGGTCGTTCCCAACTCGTTGCCGTTCCAAATTTCCCTACAGCGTCGAAGCTTCGGTGGTTTCTCGCAGTCATGCGGTGGTTCCATCCTCAACGAGAACACCATCCTCAATGCTGCTCACTGTGTCGACGGGTAGGTCATCTTGTCGTCCAGCTTTTTTTTTTACCTTGTTCTTCTTCCAGCACTGACTATAGATTCATTAGCAATTGAATTTGTTGTCTGAGTGGCATCGTATACGACAAATGTAACACATACTTTTTGCTGTAATTAGAGTTAATGATGTAACCATCTTCCGTGTCGTTGTCGGAGAACACGACCTGTCCCAAGTCAGCGGTTTGGAACAAAACCGAGATGTTAGCAGCTATTTGATGCACCCGGACTATGATACTAGCACCTCTTCCAACGATATCGCCCTTATCTACGTAACTACTATAGAGTCCAAACGTTTGTTCTTTTCATCTTCATTTTGAATGTTTGTAGTTGACTGCACCATTGGATTTGAGCGTCCCATCGGCTAAAGCCGTCAACTTGCCACCACCTGTTACGGAGTTTGATCCACCTGCTGGAACAATCACCACCGTTTCCGGATGGGGTACCACTAGCGTAAGATTCCGATTCCAACTCGTTTTCCGTGAATCCATCATTTATACCGTTTTTTTTTATTTCGTACCACAGTCCGGCGGCAGCATTTCCAACGTGCTTTTGAGCGTCGATGTGCCCATCGTCTCCGACGCCGACTGCAACGCTGCTTATGCTGGTGAGAATTCAAATATGCTTTTAGTATCAAATGCTATGAATGTGGCCGTGTTAATATGTGTACTGTATCTAACTATAATTATTGTTATTCAGGTCTATTCGATCCCAACCCTATCTTCCCATCTATGTTGTGCGCCGGTGGCCCAGCAGGTCAGTACAAATACAATTTTGAACAGTGCGCGATGTACCGTTCGACGAAAACACAAAATGATGAACCTGTACGATTTCTTTTAGGTGGCATCGACTCTTGCCAGGGTGATTCTGGGGGACCTCTTTTCACTGGAACTGGCGCTGATGCTGTCCAACATGGTATCATTTCTTGGGGCCGCGGCTGCGCTTTGGCTGATTACCCAGGTATTTATCTTTCTTCATTCATGGGCAGTGCTGGGAACAGCTGATGCAAGCAACAGCAAATTGACAGATTGATTTTATCATTGTGTTTTTCTAATTATGCCAACCATTTATCTGTAGGCGTCTACACACAAGTGTCTTACTTCATTGACTGGATCGCAGCCAACAGGCGCTAAATGGACTACTTTCAGGCTGTCCCTTCACTCATTTCATCCGGACTAGACTGTTTCTTAAACAGACTTTTCGCTCCAAATGAATTAGGCACAATAAATTGGTTTCAAATACTCTAAACATTTCGAGAGTTTCTTGTTGTTGTTGTTGGGCATGCCGGTTATCTATGTCCTTAAGCCATAAGGCGGGCTGTTACAGAACTTTGAGTTTGGACGTTGGACAAAATCCTATCGTAGGAAGGGTACGATAAAGGATTTCATCCCCGTCCTTCCCCCTTTTTTTTAACCTTTGTTACGTCAAGTTACAAACCCTTCCCTTTTGTACTTACGTTGGAGTACATTTTCCGTTTCCCATAGGCGTTATTATTTAGAACGAAAAGCCGAAGTGAACGCAGTTTACTTTTAGCAACGAGGCTGAGAGGTGTTGTTCGTATGCAGGTAATCTTAAACAGTGGAATATGTGGTGATCGTTGACTTACGTTCTATGGACAAAAATGGGAGTGGCACAAGTTAAGATCCCATGTTTGTTTGTTTTTTCACTCGTTTTTGATGTTAGACCTGGTACAAAGTGGCCATTCCGTTTCGAACGAGAGAACTTGAAGATCTTTCTCAAAATTCATTTATTGGATTATTGGTCATTCTGTCCTGTGATGTGCAGTCCACGCAATTCGACCGCTGACGCATACATACTCTTGATTCTGTCCCAGGTACTCTACATATTATCTTTATGTAAATGCAAAAGCTGTGCAATTAGAAACACAAATCGTTTCTGTCTTTAGGCATGCCATATAGTTTCCTATGTAGATTAAAGAGCTCCCATAAAAGAAGGTATCTTTTCTTTAAAACTACGCTGGCACAAAGGAAGCCGCTGTACAAGCAAGATGCAAATCCACACGACGTGACATCCTGGCCGGTGAAGTATAATCCTTGAAAAATGTAATGAAAGGTTACTTTCTTATCAACAAAGACTTAATGCTCGTGCGAATGTTGCAAGCGATATAACTTACCTTCAATACCGGACTCGGGTCGCAATAGTGCAGTTTGTTCCTCCCCAAAACGAGTAATGTCGTGTTCCATGTTGTACGTGCCCCCTTGTTTAGTAACTAAAAAGTGCTCAATGGTAACTGCGCTACCAACACTAACGTAGTCTATGGCATTCTTTACGAAAAAAAAGTTAATGTTGTAACAAATAGCAAAAAGAGTTTTGTACCTTCAACTTGGGAAAGAGAGTAGTCACTTCATCGACGATATGTTGTCCGATAGTATTTTTCGTAGTATTGTAATCATCGCCTCGTTTTTTTGTCGGTAGCCCGGACCATTGAGAAAACCAAGAATATGGGGCACAAGTTAAAACCGATAACGTACTACGATCTGCAAGATATGAAACACTATCAATGTGTGTATCTTCGAGAAAGAATCGTTTTCTCCGCACTACCTGGATAGCGATCTTTCCAAGACGGATCTTTGGCAGCCGAAGATGAAAGGAAAAGAGCTGGATAAGGTTTTTCCAGCGCGTCTGGAAGAGTTGATTCAAAAATTTGGTTCACCATTTCCTTTGCAAACATATAGTCTTTGAAATTTGATATGATCACAGTGTAAGAGATTTACTAAAATTGGAAATTGCTGACGTACTTCCAGATCGGAACCGGCATGCGCCCAAATATTCTGCGCAGTGAGACCTAACTCTTCGGGTGTGCCCCGAAGTCCAAGGAAGACGCTGAGGTTCCCACACGATGGCCTGATAGTCTTCATTAATGGCCAGGCAGGTGACTTTTCGGCGACCCTTTCCGGTAGAAGATCCAGCAAAGTGTTGTGCATACCTGCAACAGAGAGCAATCACAGGTCACAAAAAAACTTGCAGCTGTTGAAAAGATGCGTTGCAGCTGTTGAAAACATGCTTGGTGGTTCTCAATACCTGCATCCGAAATGACAATGGGGGCATGGATATCAACCATTGAGTTTTCTTTGTTGCCGACTCGTACACCTACTACTTTGCCTCCTTCTGTCAGAATCTGGGAAACGTTAGCCTTCATTAGAACTCGACCACCTGATCGCTCAATGACCGGCACAATTCGATATGGCATTTCGGAAGCTCCACCGATTGGGTAACACGATCCTATCAAAGAAACATTTCTACAATTACATTTTGTTTTTGTTTTTTTGGGGGAATAATTAATTTAAGCAGTCGAAAACCGTATTCGCAGCAATGGATGTGAAGTAAAGCCATCATGGGGAGGCTAATGCGACTGGGAGGTACGAGAAATCCGTTTGATGAATAGGATAACAGATACCGCAAGTCTTTGTTCTTTACGTGGCTCTGGAATAAGAGGAAGAAGGTAAAATATCAAGTAAAATGAATTATTTCGCATTACCGCTTTTTAATTCGGAAACAAATCATTATAGGCATTCTGGAAATGCTGTTAGATTACCTCGACGGTCTCTTTTACTGAACATTTGCTCAAGGCAAAGAAGTCGCTCAGCAAACGTGGCAGACCAAAGAACCGGAGTACGTTAATGAACCAGAGGGGTAATAATTTGAACGAGAAAAAAGACATAGATCCTTGAGGGCTGTACGCCCGTTTAAGCAAACGGAAGTATTCTTTGATTCCTTGGGCTTCTTCAGGAAATTGCTTAATCAGCTGGTTTTCAAAGGCATCAGGACCTGAAGTAATGGTGTATTCGCGCTGGGACGGGGACATGGCGTCCATTATTAAACGCTCCACATTGGTATCTATAAAAGAAACATCAGGGGAATATTCCTGAATGGAAACAAGTTATCGATCAAACTTTGATCGCGTTACCAAATTTAGCAAACTTGATCTGCCCATCACTGATTTGTTCCAGCAAAGTTCGAGTGAGTGTTGGGCGGATGAAATTGCCGACGTAGTGTATTCCGACATCGAATTCGTAGCCATATTCCCTAAAGGTATGGCATGCTCCACCACACTTGTAATGCTTTTCAAGAACGAGAACTTTCAGGCCAGCTTTGCTGAGTAGCGCAGCGGTGGACAGTCCTGATCGAAATACAAAATAGCGTTTATTAATGACTAACAATACAACACTCAAAGCTGGCGGATGAAACTAACAAATAGTTGGATCCTCTAACCTCCGATTCCAGAACCAATGACAATAGCGTCCCATTTCTTTTCGTTGGCCAGTTTCTTGGTGAAAGCTTTAAAAAAAAAAATAGGAGCATATGTGATGTACTGTTCACACCTTTTTGATTGAAGAAATAAAATTAGGTACAACTTTTGTAACTGCACCTCTCTTCATGGTTTCATCGCGTTTGGCATGGTCAGTTACCAACGGCGTTAGAGGAGTTCTTGAGTCTTCTGCGAACGGAGACTTCCATTTGTCCGTTTCATTTTTGCCAAAAAGTTTTTTGAAGCAATATGCAAAGATAACGGCTAGGATAATTCCTGTTTGAAGGCGCACTTCGAGAAGCTTTCCTAATGTATGAAATAACATGCTGTAGCAAGCCAAAACGGCACTCTTTTAAGGCATGGATCAAAATGGCACTTGTAGCTCGGATGGAGTAAACGAAACAAATGAAAATGGCTTCTTTGTTGTTGGGTTGTTATAACTGAAGCTAATGGCGAAGAAAGACGAGCGCCCTTCTCTCTTCAAACTCGTTTTGAGACAGAAAAAATTCTAGCTCCGGGAAGTAGCGCGATTTCTATTCACATGATGCTCGGTTAAGGCCAACTTTCAAAAACAATGACGACATCATCAAAGATGAAGAGAAAAAAAAACTTGTTTTGTTTTGATCCGTTTTGTAAAAAAATTATTTTGAGCAGACAGTCGTGCAAATTAATTCATGCAGCCATCAATATTCACGTGATTCTTATCCCTGTTAAATGCAATTTTTTTTCCACAAAAAGTGGTATTTAAGAGTTTAAGGGCTAACCCCCATGACCGTTGATATTGTCTGTCATTATACGGCATTCATGACGTATTCGTTACTAAGCTCTTCTAAGGGAGGAATTTTTGAAACTTGAGTTTGGGCAGCGTGGAGATGAAGCTCAATTACTTGGAAAGCCTTAAAGGAAACCTGGAAACAAAATTTGATGGCTTTTAATGTAAAAAAATACAAACAATTTTTAACAACAGCATTGCGACTTAATATCACAGCGTTATATATTGTTGTTGTTTCTTTTTAATAGGAGATTAGCGTTTCAAAAAAATAAAATCCTGCAAAACCTATAGTAAGAAGGATCTGGTAATAAATTTCACCCCCGTCCTTTTCCAGCTTTTCAACCTTTTTTTTACGTCTAGTTACAAACCCTTCCTTTTTGTACTTATAGTGACGTGCGTTTTTCCGTTTCCATGGGCGTTTTTCTTTAGAACGAAAGGCAAAGCAGGCGTAGTTTGATCTCTGCAACGAGATCGAGAGGTGCAGTGCGTACGCCGGTTAGCATAGACAGTTAAAATACAAGTGAAGCTTCGACTTAAGTTCTGTGAACGAGACTGAGAGTGACACAATGTAAGGCCCCATGTATGATATTTTTTCGGAATTGTTACGGAAATAGCACCTCATGTAGTAGCACCTCATGTTCAACGGTAGGTTCTCACAATTCTTATCAGCCCAATCCTATTTAACCATACACATATATGTTTCAACCATACAAATATGTTCAGATATTACTAAGCTAGCCACCAAATTTTACCTATCTTTTCCCTGTGCACTAAACTATCCTTAAATGCGCACATACTCTTGACCCTGTCGCAGGTATTCTGCAAATAACGTTACGCTCACTGCTGAATCTGTACCAAGTGCAGTGCTTCATGTCCATACATTTAGTAGCCAATTGTAACCATAATCCTTCCACAGCATACATAGCTTCAAATAAGGAATAGCTTGAAAGTATTTTATTAGCTCAACAGCAATATTCAATACATGAAAATTGCAAAGGCTGTGCAATTAAAAACACAAATCGTTTCTGTCTTTAGGTATGCCATATAGTTTCCTATGTAAATTAAAGAGTTCCCATGAAAGAAGGTATCTTTTCTTCAAAACTACGCTGGCACAGAGGAAGCCGCTGTACAAACAAGATGCTAATCCACACGACGTCACATCCTGGCCAGTGAAGTACAATCCTTGAAAAATTGAATGAACCATGACTTTATTGATAAACAAGACTAAATGCTCATGCAGATGTTGCAAGGGAAGTACCTTCAATGCCGGATTCGGGTCGCAATAGCGCAGCTTGTTCCGCCCCAAAACGAGTAATGTCGTGTTCCATGTTGTACGTGCCCCCTTGTTTAGTGACTAAGAAGTGCTCAATGGTAACCGGGGTACCGACGCTAACGTAATCTATGGCATTCTTTCGTTTTAAAAAATTAATAGTAATTTGTTGTTGTTACAAATAGCCGAAGAGTTTTGTACCTTTAACTTTGGAAAGAGAGTAGTCACTTGATCGATGATATGTTGTCCGAGTGCATTTTTCGTAATACTGTAATCATCGCCTCGCTTTTTTGTCAGTAGCCCGGACCACTGAGAAAATCAAGAATATGGGGCAAACGCTAAGACCGATAACGTGCTACGATCTGCATGACATGAAATACTACGGGTTTGTTTAGAGAACGAATCATATTATCGCAATACCTGGATAGCGATTTTTCCACGACGGATCTTTGGCCGCCGAGGACGAAAGGAAAAGAGCTGGATAAGGTTTTTCCAGTGTTTCCTGAAGAGTTGTCATCATTACTCTGTTCATTGTTTCCTTAAAAAAAAAGCCGAGTCCTTGAAATTGTATACCCTCACTACATATCGGAGCTACGAAAAAAAGAAAAATGCTTACGTACTTCCATGTCCGAGCCCGCGTGGACCCAAATATTTTGCGCAGTGAGACCTAATTCTTCAGCTGTGCCTCGGAGCCCGATAAAGATGCTTATGTTCCCATACGATGGTCTGATGGTCTTTATTAGTGGCCAGGCAGGCGACTTTTCGCCGACCTTTTCCGGAAGGAGATCCAGCAAAGTGTTGTGCATACCTGTGACAGAGAAACAACAGTTGGGCGTAACTTCGATCAGCTTTTTGGTTCAATTTTGGGGTTTCAGATACCTGCATCCGAAATGACAATGGGAGCGTGAATATCAATCATCGATGTTTCTTTGTTGCCAACTCGTACACCTATTACTTTGCCTCCTTCCGTCAGGATCTGAGAAACGTTAGCCTTCATTAGAACTCGACCACCTGATCGCTCAATGACCGGAACAATACGATATGGCATCTCCGAAGCTCCACCGATTGGGTAACAAGACCCTATAAAAAAGTATCTTTTTTTAGTTGAAATGTTTTCAGTAAACAATATTTGCAACAGGGTACCATATTCGCAGCAGTGGACGTGAAGCAGAGCCATCATGGGTAGGCCAACGCGGCTAGGTGGGACGAGAAATCCGCCAGTGGAGTAGGATAATAAAAACTGCAAGTCTTTATTCTTTGTCAAAGTCTATTACGACACAAAAATAGGTCTAAATTTTACTTAGTTGAAGTATTTGTTATTGGCCTGGATTGCTAGTCCAGTCATTTTGTTTTCCCAATAGATAATTATTGGCTTCCAAAATGCTGTTGTAGAATTACCTCGGCGGTTTCTTTAACTGAGCGTTCACCCAAGGCATAGAAATCGCTCAAGAGACATGGCAGCCCAAAGAACTGGAGAACATTATTGAACCAGAGTGGTAATAATTTGACTGCAAACCAAGTCATAGTTCCTCGAGGGTTATATGCCCGTTTAAGTAAACGAAAGAACTCTTTTATTCCTTGAGCTTCATCAGGAAATTGCTTAATCAGTTGATTTTCGAAGGCATCGGGACCTGAAGAAATAGTGTGTTCTCGCTGCAATGGGGACATGGCGTCCATTATTACACGCTCTACGTTGTTGTCTGAACAGAGACATTAAGGGAGAATTTCTGAATAGGAAACAGGTTACAGATCAAACGTTGATTGCGTTACCAAATTTAGCAAACTTGATCTGTCCATCACTGATTTGTTCCAGCAAAGTTCTAACGAGTGTAGGGCGAACAAAATTGCCGACGTAGTGTATTCCGACATCGAATTCGTAACCATTGTCCTTAAAAGTATGGCAAGCACCTCCGCACTTGTAATGCTTTTCAAGAACAAGAACTTTCATGCCAGCTTTGCTGAGGAGCGCTGCGGTGCATAATCCTATTAAACGTACAGGAAAGCGTTTACTTAACGTATAACCGTAAATCGCTCATGATTAACAGTTATTATTAAGTGGAAACATGAATACGTAACTAAATAACACTAAAGTTCCGTCTTACCTCCGATTCCTGAACCTACTACAATGGCATCCCATTTCTTTTCGTTAGCAAGTTTCTTGGTGAATGCTATAAAACGAAATAAAGGCACACCGTGTTGCGCTTTTAACACCTTTTTCTGGAAGAAATGAAATTAGGAATGTAACTTTCGGAACTGTACCTTTTTTCATGGTTTCATCGCGTTTGGCATGGTCAGTAATCAATGGAGTTAAGGGAGTTCTTGAATCTTCTGCGAACGGAGACTTCCATTTGCGTGCTGTATTTGTTCTGAAAAGGAATTTTTTGATGCAATATCCAATGAAAACCGCTGGTATGATTCCTATTTGAATTCGTTCGTCTAAAAACTTCTTCGTTTCAAATAACATGCTTTTTCAAGCCAATGCTACAGTTTTTGCAGGTGTGTACAAATAGGACTTAAAGCCAGGACGGACTAAAGAAAACAAATGAGAAATCGTTGGCGAATAATTTTCCCGAAACCTTGTGGAGAGAAAGCTAAGTGCCCTTCTCTTTTCGATCTAGTTTGCAAATGAAGAAATTTGCAGTCCATTTGAAGTGACACATTTTCCAACTACGTGTCTAGTTTTTGTTCAACTTTCAAAATCGCTGGCAGTAATCTTAATAAAAGGAAAAGCAACTGTTGCATTGGCATTGTACGTAAAATGGACACATTTAATGGTGCCGCACCGGTACCGAACTACCTGGTGTGATATACTGTAGTGGATTGATGATACCCAAAATATTTATGCCCAAATATAGGCTAAAACGCTAAAATACACACAGCAAACGGTTGCGTTCTGTACGGATTTATGCTCTGGATTCGCACGCATGCCTAGATCTTCTGTTTAGTGTAGTTGCTTGCACATCGAGCTGGTTTTCAGGTGCCCAATCAACTTCTTCCTTGCCAACCGGTTTCTGATAATCTGCTTTTCACCAGGTCATTTACCGTACGAATTCCATGCGTGTATGAGTTCTCTGGCTTCGGCATTTTAGCACAGTTCCATCAAGCTTTAATAGTTCTCAAAGATTTGTGATTCGTTTGACATATATTTCCTATCACGGTGTCTACATTGTTTGTTATACCTACTAAATGAAGGGTTCGCTAATGAAACCATCCCATTGAACATTTTTTTCCAAAATATTCGTTTTGGGTGGGAGGGGTACAGTAAAGGATTTCCTCCCCGTCCGTTTCCTTTATTCCGCGCTTTCTACGTCAAGGTGATAACCCTTTCCCTTATGTGTTCATATTTTGGTGTACGTCTTGCCATTCTAGCACGTGTCGTCATTTAGGGGCAAAATGTATTAGCGAACTAGTTTACGCCCAGCAACGAGATAGAGAGGTGCATTTTGTACGTAGGTGATTACAGAGAGTGATATGTTTGGTGATCGTCGACATTCCCTCTTCGTGTTATCTCCATCAACACTTCTAGTTTCTCGCAATTCTCACGGAAAGTAGCAGTGAACAACATTTTATACGTAGGTTCTTACTCTATCAGTGTTATATCCTTCTTTTTCGGTCAAATAGAAAGACAGAGGCAAAAGAAAGTTAGATTTTGTGTGTGTGTGTGTGTGACTACCCTTTATTTATTCATAAAGTTTGCGTACTTTATTAGCCCTGTCCCAGCTAGCCTGAACAGTAGGTAACTCTCTTCATATGTGTTTTCTTCATTCTGTGTTTCATGTCTATACATCTAATATGTGTGTATAGTTAGAATTCGTTCTATGTCGTCTTCATTGAAGCCCAAAGTCACTAGTTCCAAACTGTTATGTACTAGTTTTATGTAATTGGTAAAGCAAGGAGAGAGCGCATGTGAGCTGGATGAGTGAATTGAAATAAGACATTTTCGGTTTTCTTCGGTTTTCGTCATGCGAGTTTAATTGCAAGTGGAATAGTTTGAAAACGTTTTGTTATCTAAAAAAATCGTTTAATAGCAAGAATAAGGCAAAGCTAAAGCGTTAGAAAAACAAATCGTTTCTGCCTTTAGGCAGGCCATATAGTTTTCTATGTAGATTAAAGAGTTCCCATACAAGACGATATCTTTTTTTCAAAATTATGCTGCCACAGAGGAAGCCGCTGAACAGGCAAGCTGCAAATCCACATGATGTCACATCCTGACCGGTGAAGTATAATCCTGTACAATTTCAAAAAATCCCATGTTATCGAAAATAATGACTCAACGTTAAGGGAGGTATCAAGTGAACAAAGTGTAGCTACCTTCAATGCCGGATTCGGGGCGCAAAAGGGCCGATTGCTCTGGCCCAAAACGAGTCAGGTCGTGTTCCATGTTGTATAGACCCCCTTCTCTGGTACTTAGGTAGTGCTCAGCCGTAAGAGGAGTACCGACACTGACGTAGTCTATAGCATCCTTTAAAAAACAATAAAATAATGTTTCCATTTGTAACGAAAGCAGAATTATTACTATACCTTTAGCTTAGGGTAGAGAGTAGTCACTTGATCCATAATATTTTGTTCAATACTCTTTTTCAAAGCATCGTAGTCATCACCTCTCTTTTTTGTCGGTCGTCCCGACCAATTTGAGAACCAAGAATAATAGACGCTCGATAAAATTGATATTGTAGTACGATCTACAAGACAAGAAACACGGTGAATTTGTTTTACTGAACAAATCAATTTGTCCATATTACCTGGGTAACGACTTTTCCATGACGGATCTTTGGCAGCAGAAGATGAAAGGAAAAAAGACGGAATAGGGTTTGATATCATTTGTTCACAGGTCTTATTTATGTTTTCTGCAATTAATTTCTGAGGGGCAAAATGTGATTTTTTAAAATCACACATAGTCACGACGTAAGAGTATTAGCAAAAATGGGGGCTGCATACGTACTTCTAGATCGGAGGTCCTGTAAATCCAAACATTCTGCGCAGTGAGGCCCAATTCTTCCGGTGTGCCACGGAGTCCTACAAAAATATTTAAGTTACCGTATGTTGGTCCGATAATCTTCATTAGTGGCCAGGCAGGCGATTTTTTAGCGGCATTTTCCGGAAGAAGACCCAGCAAAGTATTGTGCATACCTATAGGGGAACAAAGTAACAATGGAATTGTGCCTTCAGCGAACTTCTGGTTGAACTTCAAAGCTTCCCATACCTGCATCCGAAATGACAATGGGAGCGTAGACATCAACCATCGATCTTTCTTTATTGCCGACCCGTACACCTATTACTTTGCCTCGTTCCGTCAGGATCTGGGAAACGTTAGCCTTCATTAGAACTCGACCACCTGATCGCTCAATGACCGGTATAATACGAAATGGCATCTCTGAAGCTCCACCAATTGGATAGCACGATCCTGAAGGCAAAACGTTTTTTTAACGCCGTATTTAAGGAAGTTTTTTTAACAATCAGATACCATATTCGCAACAATGAACGTGAAGCAAAGCCATCATGGATAGAGAAACGCGATTAGGAGGTACGAGAAATCCATTCGATGGGTAGGATAACAGGAACTTCAAGTCTTTGTTCTTTACGCAGCTCTGTAGTGACAAAAAGAAGGTAAAATATTTAATTAAATTAAGCTTTTGTTTTTGGCGTGGATTGCAGTCCTACAGCTTTTCTTGTTCCAATACCTTATTCTAGACGCAATTGAAATTTTTCATAAATTACCTCGACCGTTCCGTATACCGAGCGCTCACCCAATGTATAAAAGTCACTCAATAGACGCGGTAGACGGAAGAATTGGAGTACATTAACGAACCAGAGTGGCAATAATTTGACTGCAAACCAAGCCATTGGTCCTGGAGGGTTGTATGCCCGTTTAAGCAAACGGAAGTATTCTTTGATTCCTTGGGCTTCGTCAGGAAATTGCTCAATCAGCTGGTTTTCGAAGGCATCGGGACCTGAAGTAATGGTGTATTCGCGCTGGGACGGGGACATGGCGTCCATTATTAAACGCTCCACATTGGTATCTATAAAAGAAACATTAAGAGAACATTCTTGAATAGAAACAAGTTATCGACCGAACTTTGATCGCGTTACCAAATTTAGCAAACTTGATCTGCCCATCACTGATTTGTTCCAGCAAAGTTCGAGTGAGTGTTGGGCGGATGAAATTGCCGACGTAGTGTATTCCGACGTCGAATTCGTAGCCATTTTCCCTAAAGGTATGGCATGCTCCACCACACTTGTAATGCTTTTCAAGAACGAGAACTTTCAGGCCAGCTTTGCTGAGTAGCGCAGCGGTGGATAATCCTGTTGGGCATACAATTTTAAAACACCACAAAATTACTAAAAGCTGACAGATAAAAGTAAAAAGAAAGTTCATCTGACCTCCGATTCCTGAACCAATCACAATAGCGTCCCATTTCTTTTCGTTGGCAAGTTTTTTGGTGAAAGCTTTAAAAAAACAAAAACAGAAGCACCGTGATGTACTGTTAGCATCTTTTTGGTAAAGATATAAAATTAGAAATACAACTTTTGTAACTGTACCTCTTTTCATGGTTTCATCGCGTTTGGCATGGTCAGTTACCAACGGCGTTAGAGGAGTTCTTGAGTCTTCTGCGAACGGAGACTTCCATTTGCCCGTTCCATTTTTGAAAAAAATTTTTTTGAAGCAATATGCAAAGAAAACGGCTAGGATAATTCCTATTTGAATTCGCCCTTCGAGAAGCTTTCCTAATGTATCAAATAACATGCTTTAAGAAGCCAAAACGGCACTCTTTTAAGGGATGGGTCAAAATGAGCACTTGCACCTCAAATGGAGGACGAATAGCAAATGAAAATGCCTCCTTCGTTGTTGGGCTGTTAATAAGTAAAGATAATGGCAAAGAAAGACGAGCGCCCTTCTCCTTTCAATCTCGTTTTTAGACGAAAAAATGCACATCTGGGAAGTAGCGCGATTTCCCAACACGTGGCTTGATTAAAGCAAACTTTCAAAAGAACTGCCATGAAAAATAGAGAGAAAAACGAAACTTGTTTTATTGTAATCAATTTTTAAAAAATATTATTGGTGCAGGGAGTCGAGGAAACTGGTTCAAGTAGTCTTCATTACGCTTGCAACTCTGGTCTCTATCACAGGAAAAAAAGCGGATTTTCCGGAAGCTGTAGAGGTCACGAGTTTAACGACATTCGTTCATTATAGTAGATATTGTTTTGTTTACTATGCGGTTTTTAAGGCGTATCGATTATTTAAGCACTAACTATGGAGGCAGTTTTAGAAATTAGAGTTTGGGCGTAGAGATGAAGTTCTGATACGAAGAAAGCCTGAAAGGAAATGGGAAGACAAACTTGTTGGCTTTGAATCTCGAAAACAATTCCTAACAACTGTAGTACATAGTCTACAGACTTAAGCTATCATGGCATCATACAATGTTAGCTGAATCTTTGAAAGGGGAGGTAACATTTAAAAAATTCAAAGCAATCCAAGTGTAGGGTAGGAAGGGTCCGATAAAGGATTTCTACCCCGTCCTTTTCTAGGGTTACGTTTTTCCGTTTCCATGGGCGTTATTATTTAGAACCATCGGCGAAGCGGACGCAGTTTACTTTAGGCAACGAGATGGAGAGGTGCAGTTCGTACACAGGTGATTATGGAATGTGAAATATTTAGGGAATCGTCGACTTTTACCCTGGGTGTGATCTACTTCAAGTTCTTCGCGATTCTTGTTACAGATGCCAATCTACAGCATTTCAACGGTAGGTGCTTCCTTAATCGATTCTCGTCTTTAAAGCCAAATAGAAATAAAGGAAACGAAAGAAAGTTAGGTTTTCGGTTAGTTCAACGTCCGCCAGTAAGATTGTCCTTTATGGAATCACCCAGTTTACGTGCCTTAAAGGCCTTGTCCACTGTAGCCTAAACGAAATGTAACTTTCTCTGCTTATGTGTTCTCTGCATTCGGGTTTTCCTGTCTATACATCTACTACGTGTCTATAACTAGAATTCGTTTGATATCGTCTGGATTGTTTCCAACAGCTTTTGGTGAAAACTATAACGAACCGATTTTACATAATTATTAAGACAGGACATAGCCAGAGGAGCGAGTGAACGAATTCGAGCACGGAACTTTCAGTTTCCAAAGATAGCCATAATCTTTTAAAGGGGTGGTTGGTTCAAAAACTTCGTAAGTGAAGAGTCGAATCGTAATTATATTCTACGTGCAAGTGACGTCGAATGCGGTGAATCGGTAGAATTGGAGTGAACCAGCAAATAGCTTCAAAACCTTTTATTATTGCCGGAAAAAAATCGCTGAATACCCAAAATTTTACAAAACTTGAGCGTTATAAAAACAAGTCGTTTATGTCTTTAGGCATGCCATATAGTTTCCTATGTAGATTAAAGAGTTCCCATGAAAGAAGGTATCTTTTCTTCAAAACTACGCTGGCACAGAGGAAGCCGCTGTACAAGCAAGATGCAAATCCGCATGATGTCACATCCTGACCGGTGAAGTACAATCCTTGTACAATTCAATGAAACAAAACGTTATTGAGAACAAAAACTTAATGCTCTTGCAGATGTCGCAAGGGATATACCTTCAATGCCGGATTCAGGTCGCAATAGCGCAGCTTGTTCTGCCCCAAAACGATTGATGTCGTGTTCCATGTTGTATGTGCCTCCTTGTTTAGTAACTAAGTAGTGCTCCATGGTAACCGGGCTACCGACACTAACGTAGTCTATGGCATTCTTTCGTTTAAAAAATAATAAGTTACTGTTGTTACAAATAGCAAAGAGAGTTTTTTACCTTCAACTTGGGAAAGAGAGTAGTCACTTGATCAACGATATGTTGTCCGAGAGCATTTTTCGTAGTATTGTAATCATCGCCTCGCTTTTTTGTCGGTAGCCCGGACCATTGAGAAAACCAAGTATATGGGGCAAACGCTAAAACCGATAACGTACTACGATCTGCAAGATATGAAACCCTATCAATGTGTCTTCGAAAAAAGAAATGGTTTTCTCAGCAATACCTGGATAGCGATCTTTCCAAGAAGGATCTTTGGCAGCTGAAGATGAAAGGAAAAGAGATGGATAAGGTTTTTCCAGTGCGTCTGGAAGAGTTGTTTTGAATATTCGAGTCATTACTTCCTTAAAAAAAAATAGATTCCTTACAATCGATAAGCTCACAACATAAGAGATCTACAATAATAGGAAATTGTTGACGCACTTCCAGATCGGAGCCGGCGTGTGCCCAAATATTCTGCGCAGTGAGCCCTAATTTCTCTGGTGTACCTCGGAGCCCTATGAAGACACTTACGTTCCCATACGATGGCCTGATAGTCTTCATTAATGGCCAGGCAGGTGACGTTTTTGCCACCCTCTCCGGAAGAAGGTCCAGCAGAGTATTGTGCATACCTGTGGCAGAAAGCAACGTTTGATTGTGTCTCCTACCAACTTTTGATTCAATTTTGTGGTTTCAGATACCTGCATCCGAAATAACAATGGGGGCGTAAATATCAACCATTGAGTTTTCCCTGTTGTCGACTCGTACACCTACTACTTTGCCTCCTTCAGTCAGGATCTGGGAAACGTTAGCCTTCATTAGAACTCGACCACCTGATCGCTCAATGACTGGCATAATTCGATATGGCATCTCTGAAGCTCCGCCAACTGGGTAGCACGATCCTGTCAATGAAAAATGTCTACAATTATATTTTATTTTTTTACAAAAAACTATTTTTAGCAGCCCAAAACCGAATTCGCATAAATGGATGTGAAGCATAGCTATCATGGGGACGCTAACGCGACTGGGAGGTACGAAAAGTACGTTTGCTTGATAGGATAACAGATACCGTAAGTCTTCGTTCTTTACGTGACTCTGTTATGATATGATACGAAAAAGTAAAATTTTAGTGAAATGAATCATTTTGCATGAAGGCTTTTAAATTTTGAAACAAATCGTTATAGGCAAGCTGGAGTTTTTCTTAACTTACTTCGATGATCTCTTTTAGAGAGCGTTTGTTCAGTCCATAGAAATCGCTCAGCAAACGTGGCAGACCAAAGAACTGGAGTAAATTATTGAACCAGAGTGGTAATAATTTGACTGCAGAAAACGACATAGATGCTTGAGGTTGGTATCCTCTTTTAAGCAAACGGAAGTATTCTTTGATCCCTTGGGCTTCGTCAGGAAATTGCTTAATCAGTTGGTTTTCGAAAGCATCGGGACCGGAAGAAATGTTGTATTCTCGCTGCGACGGTGACATGGCGTCTACTATCAAGCGGTCTACGTTGGTATCTATAAAAGAAACAAAGGGATATTCCCTAAACTGGAAACAGATTAGCCTATAGACTTAACATGGATCTTGTTACCTAATTCAGCAAACTTGATCTTCCCATCGCTGATTTGTTCCAGTAAAGTTCGAATGAGTGTTGGGCGGATGAAATTGCCGACATAGTGTATTCCAACATCGAATTCGTAACCGTTTTCCATAAAGGTATGGCAAGCACCTCCGCACTTGTAATGCTTTTCAAGAACGAGAACTTTCATGCCAGCTTTGCTGAGTAGCGCTGCGGCGGACAAACCTGTTCAGAATGAAAAAAGGCGTTTACTTATGACTAACAACAAAATACTCTAAGTTGATGACAGATGAAAGTTAAAGGTAATTTGACCCTCTGACCTCCGATTCCTGAACCAATAACGATAGCGTCCCATTTCTTTTCGTTGGCCAGTTTCTTGGTGAAAGCTTTAAAAAAAGAAAATAGGAGAATGTGATGTACTGGTCACACCTTTTTGATTGAAGACATCAAATTATAAATACAACTTTTGTAACTGTACCTTTTTTCATGGTTTCATCGCGTTTGGCATGGTCAGTTATCAACGACGTTAGAGGAGTTCTTGAGTCTTCTGCGAACGGAGACTTCCATTTGCTCGTTTCGTTTTTGGGAAAAAGTTTTTTGATGCAATATGCAAAGAAAACGGCTAGGATAATTCCTATTTGAATTCGCACTTCGAGAAGCTTTCCTAATGTATAAAATAACATGTTTTAGCAAGCCAAAGCGGCAATCTTTTAAGGGATGGATCGCAATGCCACTTGTAGCTCGAACGGACGAAATAAAGCAAATGAAAACGCCAACTTTGTTGTTGGGTTGTTTATAACTAAAGCTAATGGCAAAGAAAGACAACTTCCCTTCTCTTTTCAATCTCGTTTTTAGACGAAGAAAATTCTAGCCCTAAGAAGTAGTGCGATTTCCCAACACGAAATGCTCGGTAAAAGCCAACTTTCAAAATAACTGACGACTACATCAAAAACGGAGAGAAAACAAAACTTGTTTTATTGTAATCCATTTTGGTGAATTATTATTGTTGCAGGGGGTCGTGTAAAATGGTGCAAGCAGTTTTCATTATGCTTGCAACTGTTGTCTGTATCAATGGAAAAAAAGCGGTTGTTGTCCGGAAACGGTAGAGGTCTCGAGTTTAAGTATCCTCTTCCATGACGGTAGATGTTATTTTGCTATTATACGGTTTTTAAGGCGTATCGCTTATTTAAGCGGTAGCAGTGGAGGCAGTGTTAGAAATTAGAATTTGAGATAAGAGGTTGTATATCGAAAACAATTATTATTAACTGTAGCACGTAGTCTACGTACCCTATACTATCGTGGTGTCATGCAGTATTTGCTGAATCTTTTAAAAGCGAGGTTAACATTGAACAAAATTCCCAAACAAATTTTCCCACATCCTAGTGTACGGTAGGAAGGGTCCAGTAAAAGATTTCCTACCCTTCCTTTTCCTTCTTTTCAAGCTTTTTTTACGTCTAGTTGCAAACCCTTCCCCTTTGTACTTAGGGTTACGTTTTTCCGTTTCGATGGGCGTTATTATTTGGAACAAAAAGCCTAAGCGGACGTAGTTTACTTTAGGCAACGAGATCGAGAGGTGCAGTTCGTACACAGGTGACGTATTTGATGTGACAATTGTATGTGACATATTTGGTGATCGTTAGTGGATCGTCGACTTTCATCCTGGGTGTGATCTACTTCAAGTTCCTCGCAATTTTCATGAAAGATGTCAATCCACAGCATTTCAACGGTAGGTTCTTCGTCAATCAATTCCCCTCTTTTAAGCCAAATAGTAAGAAAGGAAGCGGATGAACGTTAGATTTTGTGTTAGTTCAATGTCCGTCAGTGTGGTTGTCCTTCGTCGAATCATCCAGTTTACGCACCTTAAAGGCCCTGTCCTTCGTAGCCTATACATTATATTCCTCTTTCTGCTTATGTGTTTTCTGCATTCGTTTATTTAGTCTATACATCTAATGGGCGTCTATAACTAGAATTCGTTTTATAGCGTCTGGATTGGTGCCAACAGCTTTTAACTGAAAACTATGACGAACCGATTTTACGTAATTATTAGGTTAGAACAAGTCAGAGGGCGAGTGAACGGATTCGAGCACGACACTTTCAGTTTTCGAAGGTAGCCATAACTTTTTAAAGGGTTGATTGGTTCAAAAACTTCGTAAGTGAAGAGTCGAATCGTCATAATACTCTACGTGCACGTCACATCGATTGAGGGCAAGCGGTAGAATTGGAGTGAACCAGCAAATAGCTTGAAAATCTTGTATTTTTACCTGAAAAAAAAGTCGCTGAATACCCAAAAGATTATCAAACAGTAGCGTTAGAAAAACAAATCGTTTCTGCCTTCAGGCAGCCCATATAGTTTTCTATGTAAATTAAAGAGTTCCCATAATAGAAGATATCTTTTCTTCAAAACTACGCTGGCACAGAGGAAGCCGCTGTACAAGCAAGCTGCAAATCCACATGATGTCACATCTTGACCGGTGAAGTATAATCCTTGAAAAATGTTATAAAACACTAAGTTAGCGAAAATAATGACTATACACGATCGGAGACTTTGCATGGCATAATGTACCTTTAATGCCTGATTCCGGACGCAAAAGAGCCGCCTGTTCCGGGCCAAAACGAGTAATGTCGTGTTCCATGTTGTACGAGCCCCCTTCTCTGGTACTTAGGTAGTGCTCAATCGTAACAGGACTGCCGACATTAACGTAGTCTATGGCATTCTTAAAAAAAAAAATTACTCTTGTAACTAAAACAAAAAGACTACCATACCTTCAATTTGGGAAACAGAGTGGTCACTTCATCGACAATATGCTGTCCTATAGCATTTTTCAAAGTATTGTAATCATCGCCTCGCTTCTTTGTCGGTAGTCCAGACCACTGGGTGAACTCAGAATATGGAGCGAACGATAATATTGTTAAGGTGCTGCGATCTACGAGATATTCAGCACCGTGAATTTCGCCTTGGAGAAGGAATCATTTTGTGCACAGTACCTGGATAGCGATTTTTCCATGAAGGGTCTTTGGCAGCCGATGATGACAGCAGAAGAGCCGGATAAGGTTTTGCTAATAATTCTGGAAGAGGTTTAACCAAACTTTCGGCAAACATTTTCTATGCAAAAATCGTGAATTTTTGTTATTCTTCTATTTGACGACATATAAGAATAAGCAAAAAAGAAAAAAAATAAGGGCTGATAACGTACTTCCAGATTGGAGCCGGCGTGGACCCAAATATTCTGCGCAGTGAGACCTAATTCTTCTGTCGTGCCACGAAGTCCAACAAAGACGCTTAAGTTCCCGACCGATGGTCTGATAGTTTTCGTGAGTGGCCAGGCAGACGACTTTTCGGCTTCACTTTTCGGAAGAAGATCCAGCAAAGTGTTGTGCATACCTGTGACAGAAAACAATAAGAATTGATTGTGCATTCTGCCAATTTTTGTTTCAATTTTGCGGTTTCAGATACCTGCATCCGAAATGACAATGGGAGCGTGAATATCAACCATTAAGTTTTCCTTGTTGCCAACTCGTACACCTATTACTTTGCCTCCTTCCGTCAGGATCTGGGAAACGTTAGCCTTCATTAGAACTCGACCACCTGATCGCTCAATGACCGGCACAATTCGATATGGCATCTCAGAAGCCCCACCAATCGGGTAGCACGACCCTGTAAACAAATTCTTTTAAAACGCGCCGGGTTTTTTTCGAAAATTTTGTTTGAAACCAGATACCATATTCGCAGCAATGGACGTGAAGCAAAGACATCATTGGGAAGCTTATACGACTAGGAGGTACAATAAATCCAACTGTTGAATAGGATAACAGGATCTGCAAGTCTTTGTTCTTTATATGGCTCTAGTGCGAAGAGAAACAGTTCAAAAATCCCATAGAATAAAACATTTGTTACTGGCTTGGATTGCATGCATACTTCTTTTGTTATTCCAATAACTTATTCTAGACACACCAAATGTTTTTGCTGAATTACCTCGATAACTTCTTTTACTGAGCGTTCACCCAATGCATAGAAATCACTCAATAGACGTGGTAAGCCGAAAAATCGGAGTACATCAACGAACCAGAGTGGTAGTAGTTTGACTGCAAACCAAGCCATAGTTCCTCGAGGGTTGTATGCCCGTTTAAGCAAACGAAAGAACTCTTTGATTCCTTGAACTTCGTCCGGAAATTGCTTAATCAGTTGATTTTCGAAGGCATCGGGACCGGAAGAAATGGTGTATTCGCGCCGCGATGGGGACATAACGTCCAACATTAAACGCTCTACGTTGTTATCTATAAGAGAAACATTAAGGGAAGATTCCTGATTTGGAAACAGGTTATAGACCAAACTTTAATCGCGTTACCAAATTTAGCAAACTTTATTTGCCCATCACTGATTTGTTCCAGCAAAGTTCGAGTGAGTGTTGGGCGGATGAAATTGCCGACGTAGTGTATCCCGACATCGAATTCGTAACCATTCTCTCTAAAGGTATGGCAAGCACCTCCGCACTTGTAATGCTTTTCAAGAACGAGAACTTTCAGGCCAGCTTTGCTGAGTAGCGCAGCGGTGGACAGTCCTGTTCGAAATGCAAAATAGCGTTTATTTTTGAATAATCACTTAAAATTAATTGACAAAAAGTAATAGGTAAATCAAACAATATAACAATTTCATCTGACCTCCGATTCCTGAACCTATTACAATGGCATCCCATTTCTTTTCGTTTGCAAGTTTCTTGGTGAACGCTAGAAAAGGAAATAGAGGCACCGTGTTGAACTTTTAATAGAAAAAATGAAATTAGGATTGTAACTTTCGGAACTGTACCTCTTTTCATGGTTTCATCGCGCTTGGCATGGTCAATAATCAATGGAGTTAAAGGAGTTCTTGAGTCTTCTGCAAACGGAGACTTCCATTTGCCCGTTTCAGTTTTGAAAAGAAGTTTTTTGATGCAATATGCAAAGAAAACGGCTAGGATTACGCCTAGTTGAATGCGCACGTTTAAAAGCACTCCTGTATCAAATAACATGCTACTGCCACACTTTTAGCGATAAATAAAAATAGGACTGAAAGCCCGGATGGAGGAAAGAAAACTACTGAAAAGATTCTTGGAGTTGCTTTTGCCTACAGCTAGTTGCATGAAAGACGAGTACCCTTCTCTTTTCGATCTCGTTTTGACACTATAACGACTGTGGTCTGTAAGAAGTAGTACGATTTTCAATCGCGTGCTCGTTTCTAGCCAACGTTCAAACTAACTGGCAATAGCGTTCTAAAGGCAGAAATGGAAACCTGTTACAGTGACGTTTCAAGTTGAAAAGGCTATCGTTACGGGGTATATTTAAGAATATCCTGCTTTCTCATAAGAATATGTTCAAGCGGGTTTCTTTTAAATTATTGCAATGGGTTTGAACTGTAGATGATAACCGAGTTATAATTAAATGCTATTGCGCTTCTCAAAACAGCGTGACAGACACCAGTCATCTCGAGTTTAGACATTTAAAAAGTTAAAAAACTAAGTCCTTGTCTCTTGCAGAACCTTTCGTTGAGTACCTACATGTTTATTGGATGTGATAAGGTAATTATGAATTCGATGTAACTTAACCGCTTACAGTCATTTAACCTTATGTCCTACCACTCTTACGTCGTATGTTGCTTATTGCATGCGTACTAAACAAGAGGTTAAAAACTACGTATCCATTTCCTTTTCCCTATAATTTATTTGTGCTTAGGGTAGGGTAAAGAATTTCATACCCGTCCTTTTCTTCCGTTTTTCATCTTTTGCGACAGTTCCACGTCGACTTGCTTACCCTTTTCCCGTCTTTAGTTGTCATTGTCGTTTAGAAAGAAATATAACTAGAAGCAGTTCTCTCTGAGCAACGGAGGTTAACAGATATAATTCGTACACGTGTATATCGTACATAGATAGTGAAATATTTCGCTACCGTCGATTTGCGTCACACCTTCAAGAGTTCGAGTATTACAGCATGGGGGCTCAAGTTTCTTTCGCACCGCTTTCTGAAGGTAGCAACGCAAAACGTTAACCGTGAATTTACAATCTAACGTTATCATGTCTTTCCTGTTTAGCTTAACAGAAATTATAGGGAGGTGAAACAAAAGCAAGGTGTTGTTGTTACTTTATTGTCAAAGTGTCACTGCCCTGTATCGAATCACCTGCGATTTCAAACCGAATATGGTTCGATAGTGACCTGTTTTATGGTAGCTTTCCTTTATCTTCGCCTTATGCTTTGCCGTGAATAAAACTGACCAGTAACCTAAATTTAGGTTACTATATGTTCATTAGAATGCGGTTCATTGAACGACTTAGTTGAAGTGTCTTTTCTCTTTCAAGGATCTTGCTTAAACATTCTGTAAGTGTTTATAATCCAGCTTTTGTGTGACTGAACTGAAGTAATGCTCCTAGCACTTAGCTATATACAGCTGATGTACCGGTTTTACGCCCTTATGGCATTCTTGTTAATCTTACCGTCTAGCATGCTGTCGATACGTATGATTTCACATGTTCAATAACTCGTTCAGTCTGTCCTGGTCGGTTTTCTTTCTTTCCTGTGTCTGAGAAACATGGGGATTGTTGATTAAGAATGGTTTTACTGGATGCTGTACACAGATTACAGCATTAGCAATAATGACGTAACATTAGAACAGCGAAGTAAAATGTAAATAAAAATCTAATGTTGTATGATTCCGTTTTGCGGTAAACTGACGTGATCGTCGGATACATCGACAAGAATGTGCTGTGATAAGCATTCGCTTCAGGTTACATTGGAATGTTATTCAATCATACACTATTCTTGCCTTTAAATTACCTTCAAAGACATGTTCTTTCAGAATCAAGATTTAGAATTTTTTAAATTCTGTTTATTATGATTATGTTTGTTCAGCCGTTCCTCGGCGATCAGCACTGCCTCGTCTGCCGTTGTCCGTCGTACTGAATGGTGACATTGACGCTAATTCGAAGAATAAAATTGTCGGCGGAGAGGATGTTGTCCCTTTTTCATTGCATTTTCGGATTTCGTTGCAATGCAAAAGTGGCAACACTTTTTCGCAAATGAGTGAACGATCTACGTGATGGGTATGTTGCATACAATTATTGTAGGCTATTAATTATTAACGCACACATTTTTAAATTCCTCTGACAACGTACTGTTGCTATTTAGTTTTAACTTGAGTCCTTTCGTAAACGTGGAGGGGGAAATATTTTTCCAACTTATTATTCAGTTTATCCAAACCCGATTAGTTGAATTTATTTATCAAACACTTTAACGGATGGCCGACAGATGCCGTGGAGACTGGAAACAAGGAAAACAACAGATCCATTTGTCGGCTTTTGACAGTTAGCTTTTCTGAATTCCGGCTGCAAATTAATTTGCTGCCACTGTTTTACTGTTTTGTTTCCCATGTAAAATTACCAGTGTTTTAAAACACATAAGCATCCAGCTTTTTTCACAAAATGAATGATAATCAATTTGGCGAGATCATAAATCTGAATGTCGGTGGAACTCGGTAAGTTTCTGATTGGTTATACAAATATAAGTAGCGCCTTCATCATCCAATCTGCCGTATTTTCCGGGCTGTTTCAGTTTCAGTACATCTCGCCAAACTTTAACGTGGATCCCAGATACCTTCTTTACATCCCTTTTGAGTGGCAGGATCAACACCCTCGTGGATGATCAGGGATCCATTTTTGTAGACAGAGACCCTACATTATTCACACATGTGTTAAACTACCTTCGTACCAAAGAAATTCATCTTCCTGAAACTGATAGTGGAATCAGAGGACTTGTGCATGAGGCAGAATTCTATGGAATCACTCCTCTCACTCAACAACTAAAACTAGTTCAAGAACTGGATCACTCATCCTGTGGCAATGTTCTTTACTATGGATGCCTTAATCCACCCAGTACTTCTGAAATTCAAATTTTAATTATGAAGGATTGAATGCAGGCTTTATCTATTGTTCTATTTAGGTGTTCCATTTCCAGATGCAAGATCTAATAGAGGTGGGGAAGCTAGCATTGCAAGTGAAAGCATGCAACAACAGGCAAATTACACATCAAGACAGTCTGTGTTAGATCTCAGAGCGCTGGTGCCCCCGCGAGGCACCAGTAGTTCAAGAAATGGTCACATTGTCATGAACAGGTTTGATTTATTTTTGAATTATAAATCCGTGCGGGCACAAATTCGACATGGTAGTTTCTAAGCTATAAATTATTAGGACCCATTCTCGGTCTTCTTCTCTGGATCTACGATGGAACTCTTTACGAAGACAAGAGGCAGGAGCAGCAGCCGGGAGTCACAATCAATTGGCTGCATGGTTTGGAGGTTTACACGGTAAATTTTTACTATCATTTCTTGTAATTTTGTTTTTGAGTTTGACTGTTACGTCAACCCCTATATTTAGTTCGATCATCCATCGATCCTCTGCGAGTGAATCTCATCAAAGCCCACCATAACTGGATCTTGATTGCCTATGCTCACATGATAACTTGTCACAAGTAACGGCAGAGTTTGAAGGTTTCATTTTCACAAATTGAAAGTCCAATTATCATTGATTCACTATTTATAGATTCAAAGACGCTGGTGGGTGGCATCTCGTATTTACCAGTCCTTGGATGGAGAATCAAATTGACCGCGTAGCTCTAAACGCACGGATGACAAGTAGCGGGGGTCAAAATCAGACCCCAAATCCTTCATCTGAAACTAAAATGGTCGCTTTGGCGTCAGGTAATATTATATAGTAATTGATTTGTAGTAATCGATGTAGAATAGCAGTAATACTGGCAGTAATTCATACCTATACTCTTTACAATTAGGCACCACAATTCGACTGTGGGCGGTCACAGATGATGGCCAGCGCAATGACATAGGTACCCAGTTGCTTATGTTGCTTTTGGTTTCACTCGAAGTGTTAATTTGCCTTTCGCACTCTTCGTTTGTTCCAGGAACGTTCAACATGCATGTCTCGATAGAATCTCTGTTTTTCATCGGTAGCCAACTAGTAGCTCTTTCACGTCCACCGGTTGGAAAAATTGGAGTATGGCACTCGATGACTCAACATTGGCAAATCCAAGACGTCACTCCGGTGTCTTCTTATGACACTGCTGGTTCTTTACTTCTTCTAGGATGTAGTAACGGATCCATATGTTACATTGGTGAGATGATACCGTCATTCGATAGCCATAGTAGCCTAGTAAATGTGAGCCGGCTTCTATCACAGATATGCAAAAATTTCCTTTGAGAATGAAGGATAATGATCTTTTAGTCACGGAACTGTATCGAAATCCAACACCTGAGGCCATCACTTCTATCTCAGTTTATCTGACTCCTAAAACAAGTAATATACCTTATATCACTTCATTTTCGTTTCGTAAGAACCTGATCGTAACAGTAGTGTAATATTTTACAGATCACACAGGCATGTGCGGAAATTGGATAGAGATCGCCTATGGGACCAGTTCAGGGGCAGTAAGAGTAATTGTGCAACATCCCGAAACAGTTGGTCATGGTCCGCAGCTCTTTCAGACGTTCACTGTCCATCGCTCACCTGTCAATAAAGTGTGATTAGATATTTGATTTAATTTAACCCTTTTTTAAAAAACATTTTCGCTTAAATTAGGTGAGGCTTTCTGAAAAGTATCTAGTCTCCGTCTGTAGCGAGTACAATCACGTACGTACCTGGAGCGTCACGCGCTTCAGGGGGATGATATCCACTCAACCTGGCTCTACACCAGTCTCATCCTTCAAAGTTTTATCGCTGGATGAGTACGACGGTTATTCGAATGGCCCTAGTCCTTCACGGAGCGATTGCGGTTGGAGAAATATTCATTAATACTCTACGATAATTCGGCATAATTACCTTAACATCTCTAGGGCCGTACGGAGAGCAAGATGACGAACAACTCTTTGTTCAACAAATTGTGCCGGACAGTGATGAACTCTACGTTCGTTTGGCGTCGACGGGAAAGCGGTAAATTCTTATTTTAAAATATAATAGGTTCCATGTCTTATTGTCGACTCGACAGGGTTTGCGTAATCAAATCCGTCGATGGTACAATCATCACGTCCTTTTGCGTGCACGAATGTGAAGGATCTAGCCGAATGGGATCGCGTCCTCGTCGAGTTCTTTTCACCGGCCATTCAAATGGCGTGGTCCAAATATGGGATTTAAGCACGGCACTTGACCTCTCTAACCGCGGAGATCCACCCCAAGTAGGTGGTCCTACACCCGCTGAATTGGTCCGTGCTCTGGAACAGTGTGAAGTGGTTGCCTCACGTGGATCCACCCCTGCCCCTACTCCCAATCCCGGTCTATCAGCTGCCTATCTTCACGGCCACTCAAGAATTAAGGCAGCCAATGTACCTCTTCTTCTACAACTACAACGTCCCAACAACGATGCTACCCATCACGATGACACTGAAGCGGATTGCCGTCTGGCCCCCTCTGGTGATGGTGACCATTAATACTGGGCTATGTGCACGTTGTACTCTGTAAGTAAACTTTCCTTAAGAACCGAGTCCGGTACTTATGCGTCGAAATCCCTTGATCTGGTACGGATGTATCTCATAGATCTTTGAGTCACAAATGTTTGGGATATGAAGGTACAAGTAGAATCAATGCCCTTCTCGTGTTATTTTAGGAAAGCAAACGGTCACGTATTTTTTACTAGTAGCACTCCATATTGCAACTCCTGTGCCTATTTCTCCATTTCGACGCTTGACCTATCGCAGACTTTTAGATAAGCCACTTTATCGATTAATGTATGCGTTGTATTACTGTAGGGGCCGTTCTAGCGCAATTCTGACATTCTGGCGTCTTGCGTTTTTCATATCCCCTACCCCATACATGATTAAATCTCGTATTAATAACACCTTGCACCATATCCACGGAAAGGGCTAATTGGTTTATCATGTTGCCATCGCTGGTGATCGTGCGCTTCTAAAACAATGTTTTCAGCCACCGAATGCACGTCTTTGTCTTCCAAATTAAAGTTACGTTTATTCCGCTGAAGCGTTTTTTATTTTTTTTCCCTCTTGCGTTGTTGTCATACGTTTGCAGCAAACGCTCGGCGATCGCCATTTTAAAAACTATCTCTTGCTTGTTTTGTTTTTTGTCTGTTTCTTGCGATACAGAATGATCTTTATAAACACCTTAAAAGGTTACCGAGATATCCCAGATAGTTTCAGTGATCTTTTGTTTAACCTCTTCTTTAAGGTATGACGGGTAGAGTAGATGTAGAGCTTCGCGTATTAAGAGATAAATCTTTTTTTAAGTAACATGAGGATGAAAAGTTACCAGAAACCATGGCCGTAAAAAGAAAGCGGCTTTAACGAACTATATAAATCAAAGCCTTGGTAACTGGTCTTGGAAAAGATCCATTATGTTTAACCTATGACGGTGTCGCCAAGCCAACGGCAGGTACACCAGGACGTTGTCCCGAGTGCTCTTCGCGGGTAAGGAGGAACTCCCAAATATTACAGTTTTTGATTCGATTCTTTTATTTCCATGTGTAGTAGAGTTTATTTACGCTAAAGTAGGTTTTCAGCTTTGGAAAAATCAATCACCCACATCACCTGATACAAATTTCATCTTGTTAATTCTAGGGACTATTGAATTCAAAAATAACAATGACAGAGTATTCATTATTAGTTGTATCGATTGTATTTACTTACAAATCATGGTAATCAGCCTTCAAAAATGTGGATAACGGACTTAAAAAATTTGAAAATCCCGTCGAAATTGCTAGTAAAAATGTTGAAATATTTAGCGGAAAGAGGACGATCACCGTACATTTACAAACAGCGGATTGATTTCCTTTTTTTCATCTGGCTTATACTACAATGCAAAAGGTACATTGGCAATCGAATCTTGTCGACTTCATTGATAGAATGTTCTTTTCGTCTACAGTGGTACGTCAATCCCCCCTATATTGGATCTTGGACTTGAAGGGCTGCATTTTCAGTGGCCGTTATTCTTGTAACTCCAGCAGTGAAGAAAAGAAATTGAATAAGATCCCAGAGCTAAGAAGATGCTAGCGGTCACGGTAAAAAAAAAACCTTCCATGAAACCTTTCGTGACTGAGCACCTGTTTTGAAGAAACTGTCTCTCAGTAGTATATGGAAGAAATCGAAGTTTTCGGAAAAGATTACACGTACCGATCAAGGAAGTAAGTCTTACCAACTAATCTTTATACGAGAAATCTTTTATCGAGCAACACTCTGTTTTTCGTAAGTGTTAGAGATGTGTATTGATAGTTGTGACCCCTAACATCAACCAAACTACTCTGGACATGTATCGAATGATGGAATCTACTGATTAATTTTACTTAGCGGTGTTCTCCTGCTGCCTTCAGATGAAACGGCATCGGTTTGCATAGAAACCAATTGACTTTCAGCGACACCGGACACTATCGGTAAGTCAATATCACCGGGCTGAGTAATGGTGACCTGATGGGTGTTTCCAGTCGTCCTATTAGGTTCACCGACATTTGCTTGGCTAAAAGGAAAATGAGGTCCGTTTCGACTGATCTGATGTTGACCCCTCATTAGTTGACTTCTCTCCATGTAATGGATACGTATTCATCCGATTTCTCACCTGAGTGTTAAACAAGACGTAAATGACCGGATTGTAGGTGATGGAGGTTTTGGCCAGAAGGGCAGGAACGTAGCCACCTATGCCGTTCACATCGATCAGCATAACGGAACTCCCAAGGACGGCGTGGAATACTTTGATTAAAGCGAAGAGCGCGTAGGGCAGCCATGCAATCAGAAAACAAACCACCATGAGCGTCAACATGCAGACCACCTTTCTTTCAGCTCTTCTAGCAACGGTGACTATTTGACTTTCCCCAGTTGACGTGATCTGCAAAACGAATAATTTTGCATCGAAATATATTCGTTCGGCAACCTAATAATTCTTTATGAATCGGGCCAACCTGCCGAATGGCTAAATGGATGCTCACGTATGAAATTGATATGATGAGAATCTGAAGAAGGAATCCCATCGTAAATAAAAACGTGATGTACGACAAGGAATTCCATGTGGTAGACATCCAGTTTACCGAACAACTGCCGATGAACGTTATTGTACAGTAAGTTACATTTGTTTTGATTTGCTTTTGTCGCATTTTTACCTTATGCCTGGGCCTTCCAAAATGAAGTCTCCCCATCCAAACAATGGTGGTGACGAGACAATGAAAGAGTAGATCCAGAGGACAACAATAATCAGCCGTGTTTCTGGAAGTTTTACTATCCATGTTGATTGACATATCTTAAGTGCTCTGTCTAGCGCTAAAATAGCTAAAGTGGTGGCAGAAGCGGTCCCTGGCGTATGCAATCATAAGTTAAACACTGATATCACATTCTTGTAAAATCATACTGCGTAATGGTTTTGTTGAATTCAAAGACGACTCATTTCAAATCTACCACTAGGCTTACCTACAACAGTTGTCACGAAAGCATAGAAATTGCAACCCAAGTCACCGAAGATCCATTGGCGGTGGATTGACGAAGTCAGAGGCATCAGGATGCCAAACGTTGCGTTAAAAAAATCAGCGCAAGCAACGTTGACAATTAACATGCATTGCCTATTCCACAACTGTACAAAAATAGCCTTAATGTTAAAGGTTTTTCTGGCGTAAGTGAACAAAAAAACTATTAATTTTGTGTTTGATTTCAAACCTTACCTTTCTGTTCCTGGCAACGATAATGATGACTGCTAAATTCGTTGAGCTTCCTATTACAGCAATGGTTGTCAAGACAGCAGCAATCAAGTTGTACCAATGTTCCTCCATCGCGTTATTTGGATGTATTACGGAACAGTCAACAATTTCCGTTGTTTCTATGAGAAAAGGGAGCAGTAGCAAGGTAAGCTTAGCCTAAATTTCTCTTCGACTCCTGTGCGCACGTGCAAGTTAAGCAACAGACTACGTTCATACTATACATCTGTAAATTTCAATAGCTGTCTTCGTGAAGCTAATAACGTGTTGATTGGAATTCCTCTTCCGTAAACCATAACTGATTTAATTGAGTACAGCTCTTGGTTATGTGTTACGTAGGCTAACGGTAAATTATGCCATTTACGTAACTCTGGTGCCCTTTCTGTTGCGCTTAAGTCGTTTAACAAGGGCTACCGTAAGGGACTGTCAGAACTTCGTCTGGGAACCGTCCACCACGCAAAATAGAAAAAAGGATATATCCCATCATTAACTTACGCACTTTTGGGTTGAAATTAGAAAAATATTTGCTATAAGAAGACAAATTCTTGCCGTTTGCAGAGACGGTTACAAGTTTTAAAATCTTGAAATCGTTCCATTTTTTTAATAGACGTAACTTTGGTAGGCTGTGCTGAGCAACCTACACCACCTCACAAAATTCTTGTTCGAAAAGTCGTCGTGCAATCCCACATTCTCTAGGAATTTTTGTAATAACGACACGCATAATTCTGGGTTGTGATTAGAAAAATCTCACATAGGAATCTCCATCAAAAGATACCAATGTGATCTCACTTGGTTTATTGACATTATTGTATTGTTTATAATACCTTTACAGAGCTTCCATAGTTTGCTTCGTTGGGTTGCTCGCATAGGTCCTTAGGTTTCTTAGTATTCCTTATTGCATCTTGTCAGAAACAATTTCTATCTCTTAACTCATCGCAGTTTGACTACAGAAATATTTCCTTGTTTGCCAATATTGTCAAACTAACATTTGATTCGAAGTATACATAGACTTTTGATTCTACGTTTGAGAATATCTTAAGAGGCGAAACTTAAGTTGAAATTTCTTAGCATACAGAGATAGTAAAACACAACAAAAAGAACGCACTATACTGCTAATCGCCAGCCACTGCACATCCAAGTGAGCATACTCCGTCGTTTATTCTTAGGTTTAAGAATTCTAAAAACATAAAAAAAATATGTTAAGACTTTGAAAGAATTTAGACTTGTTTCTTTTCTAAGTCTTAACGGCTTTAAAAACTTTTTTTTTTATTATTTCAACTTGCAACTTTGAGGTTGGAAGTTACATACTGAAGGCAAGGATCAAGAAAACCCTGTGCCGCAACATGTCGTTATAAGCCAAAGTTAAATAGGATTTGGAGACAATAGGACAAAAGAATAGATATTCTCATATTCGACGATAAGCTGCGAAACGTATCAAAGCCGACCTATTGTCGGCTCATTAGACGTTGGATCGCTTCGTCGGGGTGTTATATGAATATCGAAAAAAAAGATGCATTGAACTTTTCGTGAATGACGCCTTTATTTTTCAGAGTGAAAGAAGCAATAGCATGCTAGGTACAGTATACATGGTACGGTATCCAAAAGAATTCATACACAGAAGACTTCTAGCATGAAGTGCTAGTAACATTGCGGTAGACCGGGATAGTGTGAATGTCCGTGTTCTTTTCTCCTCGTGTGTTGCTCAAATGGGGAAATAGAAAAAAAAAAAAGAAAAAGAAAAAAAAATGTATGTATATACATATATATGAAATAAAAATGTAATAATAACAAATCGATACTTAGGGTTGTGCAGACGAATCGCTTTTTTCAGCTTTGCATCGTCTGTGGTCTGTCGCCGCTGTGCATGGTTCTGTTTGTTTTAATTTAACTAAAAATTAATATTATAAAGTCTGTCAATGTAAACTATCTTTTCTCAAAGAAAAAGAATAGAAAAACATGGAACGCGTGAAAATCGAAAAGGAAACTGGTGCGGAAGAAAGGGTTGGTTGATAATTATTCATATTTTTTGGCTTTCATCTAATACAGTGCTCTTTGAAAACATATAGATTGTAGAACTTTTGAATTCTGCAGCTACAGATGCTGGTGATCAATCGAGAGTTGATCATCTAATTAAAATTCAAGAATTGATCATCCACCAGGAAGCTGGACTCTTGGATAACTTTGTGGATGAAATCACTGCTTTTCAGCATGATCGTTCAGCTGATGTTCGAAAAACTATTGTAGGTTTCATTGAAGAAGCTTGGTATAAAAATATTAATGTTTCCTAAAATAAAGTAAAATAAATTAGTGTATCGGTTTTACAGTAAAGTAGATCCGGAGTTGCTTGGTAAAGTCATGCACAGTTTACAGCTTTTATTAGGTGACACATCAATTGCTGTGCAAAAACGTGTAATTCAAGCTTTGACTCAGCTGTATAAAACTACTTTGCTATGGCTAGCAAGAGCAAATTCTGTAACTGAGCTTATGGAGAGGACATGGAATATGCTCAGTCAGATGAAATCTCAGATTGCCAAAATGATTGATCACGACAATGATGGGTAAACCTTTAAAAATCTAGGCTCCCATAGTGTACTAATCAAATAATCTGGTGGCTGTAGAGTAAGAACGATAGCTGTAAAATTCTATGAAATGATTATTGTATCACAAACCTATCCTGAACCAGATAGCGTGCGCAAAGAAAACGAATTTAGTTTAGAAGAGGTACCACTAACACTTAAAGTTGCCAGACCCAGAAAATTGGAAGAAGAAGCGCAGCTGATGATTGAAGATTTGCTGAAGTTTCATGGCTCCGCACACATAAGCAGTGCAAACCTAATGGCGTGTATGGGTTCACTTACTCACATAGCAAAAAGTCGGCCTCAGTTCCTGGATCGCATCGTAACGGCCATGGAAATGCTGCATGCAAACTTACCCCCGACTTTATCCAAATCACAAGTGAATTCAGTCCGCAAACACTTGAAATTGCAATTATTGGCAATACTTAAACATCCCGCTTCGTTTGAACGCAGCAGCAACATAAAAACTCTTCTTGGGGATTTGGGTGCCACGCCGCAAGAAATCAATAAAGTATGTAGTAATATCATTTTCCTTTTAATGCAATTTTTAGATAAACTTATGTAACAATTTTACTTCGAGGTATTGCCTACCGCTGAAGAAATAGCGAAGCATCCAAGACGATCTGAGCGGGCGGAAGATTCCAAAAGCGGTCCAGCAGCTAAACGAAGAAAGATAGAAGCTGATCCAGTAATTCCAGTTCGCGAGAATACTAAACAGAAAGCTCTTGCTATTACGGAAGAGTTTCTCGTACAACGGCTCACGACAAAAGGAGCTGTCGATCTCGTAATGGAGACGCTGGTATGCATTTTCGATCCCAATTCCTATTCCACAATCTATAAAGCTTTCTTTTAGCCTGTTTATTTATTTAAAGTTTTTTTTTTTTTTTTTTTTTTAATATATATATATATATAATCCTTTCGCTGTTGCTAGCCTCACATTACCAGCGGTATGCCTCCACATTTTCCCTCTATTTATACACCTATCTCGGATGCTGGAACACAAAGCCAAATTCGACACATAGCTCGTCTCATGGCTTCTCAAATGACAAATGCCGGAATTGGACCTGGAGTTGCAGAAGCCGGTTATGTTCCAAAAATGGTAATTCATATCTCAATATTTTAAAGTAACATGTATGCAGATACTGACTCCTAAAGTTCCCAGGGCAATGATTTTGAAGACGAGGATGATGACATGGATGATATCCCTGGTGCAGCTGTAATAACGCCAGGATTTCGAGGTGGGGAAGATCCCGAGTCAGCTAAACCTGGGGTGGCCTTAATTCAACCTCCAGTACAAATTCGAGCAAGGCAAAGAGCATTAAAACTAGCAGAAATTGCGAAGCCGTTGACGCCACAAATGAACGAATCCATGGCTCGTTCTGCGCTTCAGCGAGTCTTGAAAGCCGAACGAACTGCCATGCTAGGTGGCGTAGCGGCGAATAGGCAAAAGATTTTGGCCTCACTAGCGACCCTTTTTTCGGGAGATTTCAAAGATCGTAAGTTACTTATTTCTACTTTGATGCATGATGAAAATTTATTCATTCTTGGATATGAAAATTCAGTCGTTTTAGAGTACATTATGGCAGATCCACGCTTGCGAATTGAACTCGCCTTCTCATGGCTCTATGAGGAATATTCTATGGTTATGGGTTTCTGTCGTCAATCGTCTATTGTAAAAGATGAGTTCCGTCACGCAGCTGTTGACAGTTATACCGACGTGTTTTGCTCTTTAGTGAACGAGTTAAAGAAACAATCCGATTTAAAAGAGCGAGAAGTGTAAGTATTAGTGTTTGGTCAATGACAAATTCACCGATTTTTCCCATTTTTTAAATAAATTTTTTGTGTTAGGTTACTGAGCCGGTTATTCCACGAATCGCCAAACATTCCAGAACAAGGAGTCTCGATATTGCGAACAATGTTATGTGAGGACGCTAAGTTGGTGGATATTTCCATCCAAATTCTTCGCCAGCTTGTTCACCGTCCATCAAAGCAATTGATCTACCTGAATGTTTTGCTCGAAATCAGTAGCCACGAAAATGAAACTATTCGTTCGGCTGTTCTTTCCTGCCTGACCGATTTATATGACCGTGGAGCCCTCCGTCGCGTAATTGAGGATTACGCTTTAATGTGCCTCAAGTTTTTGTTGTTAGAGGAACCCCCAGCGCTCCTCTGCGGGCCTGAAAAGGGCAGAAGTGAAGTGGTCACTACCTGGACCGAAGAGATTATCAAAGCCTGTCTCTATCTGTTCCTTGCCGTGCTTCGTTCCAATCACAAGTTGATCCATGAGTGAGTCAAATTCTTCACGTGGCAAACAAAGTTAGTCCTAATGAAATGATTTGGTCTGATTGGTAGACTGGCAGTTGTATATGTCCAAGCAAATGCCGACATCAAGAGAAAAATCTTGCGGATGGTCGAAGGCCCCGTGGAAGGCATGGGAATGGAATCTCCAGAATTACTAAAGTTGGTCGAAACGTGTCCTAAAGGGGCTGAAACTCTGCTCATCAGGATCATCCATATTCTCACTGATAAATGTAAAGAGCAGAAATGTGCATTTCAGAAAGAATTTATCCTGTAAACTTTTTCTGTAGATCCGCCAAGCCCTGCTTTAGTTGAGCATGTGCGCAACATATATCAGCAACGTGTCCCCGATGTTCGTTTTCTTATTCCCGTCCTCAATGGCCTTGGGAAAAAAGAAGTCCTATCTGTGCTTCCAAAATTGATCAAGCTAAATCCCGATGTCGTCAAAAAAGTATTTAGTCGTCTGTTGGGCACTCAGGTAAATTTTAGAAATTTTTGACACTATCTAATGATCTTTATTGCCATTTTCACTATTTGTATGTAAAGGGAGACACGACGGTCACGTATCCTAGCCCGTTGTCTCCGACGGAGCTTTTAATTGCTCTCCATAATATTGACAGCACCAAATGCGACATGAAAACAATCATGAAAGCAACTTCTATGTGCTTTATGGAACGAGGAGTTTACACGCAGGAGGTGTTGGCCGTTGTTATGCAACAACTCATGGATCAAAATCCACTGCCAACACTTTTGATGAGAACTGTTTTGCAGTCTCTATCCCTGTATCCGAGATTATCAGGATTTGTGATGAACATACTGCAAAGGTTGATAGTCAAACAGGTATACTGATACTTAACACAATGTGTATGCTAGATTTTTTTAAATTTTATTTTTGGATTATTTATCGAAACAAATATTTTATTAATAGGTTTGGAAGCAAAAGAAGGTCTGGGAAGGTTTCATCAAATGCTGCCAAAGGACGAAGCCGCAAAGTTTTGCCGTTATTCTTCAGCTTCCTCCTCAATTTCTTCAAGAATTACTAAATACATCCCCTGATCTTAAGACTCCACTCGTGGAGCATGTCATGACCTTCACCGAAAATCAGGTTTGTATTTGTATTCTTGTTTAATTTTTCTGTTGTTTGAAGTTAAAAAGTAATTTATTTATCTCCCGTAGCGAATGCATATTCCCAAGCTTACGATGGATGTTCTTAATGGGATTGCTCAGTTTCAAGCGGAAGCAGAAGAACTACACAACGAGGATTCAAAAGATAAAGAAGCGGTTGGTGATTTCTTAAACGTAGTATTTGAACAGTCCATTCAAGTTAAGTTCGTTATAGGGATCTCCTGAACCCATTGAGTCTACTTTTCATGGCGATATCGAACCACCCGCTCCTGGGGATTCCTAACCATTCCTTCGTTGAAGTTAAAACAAGCTCAATGATGATGGATGGCCAGAGCTTGGAATGAAGAATATTTTGTATTATTTCCTTCTTATAAAAAAAACAAACGTATAATAAAACTTAGCCAAGACAAATGCAATTTTCGGAAGTTTAATTGTAATGCAGTGAAAGCAGAAAAAATTTTAAGCCCGACTAAATAAGCCCGACTTTTCTCGGTCGGGCTTAAATTTTTTTTCTGAAAAAACTGACACTCATCGGAATTGGTTGAATATCACAGGGTATACTCAAAATTGAATGCTGATTCCGGGAAAATTGCTGTTTTTAAAATTAAGCAAATCGTTTTTGAAACACACCGAATATTTGACGCAATGTTAGCGCGCCAGTACGCTACAGCGCTAGTTCGATGCAGCGGAAATATTCGGTGGGTATATATAGAGAATTAACTATACATCTGAGGTAGATGGCGATAGCAGTGAAACGGAAAAAAGGCCGATATATGGCAATCCGTTTTACATAAAAAAAAAAAAAAAAAAAATGGCGGAAAAAAAAAAAAATCGCACTTTTTTCTCTTTTTTCTACCCGTAGCCATCTATCAGTCGGTTTCGTTATTACAGGCATGTAAGCAATTTTAGTTAATTGTATCCCATTAGCAGTTAATTGAGTAGCGTGGCTGGAGAACAACGCGTGGCTGGAGGAACAATTGAAAAATGGATAAGATAATAAAACAAAAAAATGGTAAGTATAAACATTATTATATTGGTTTTCAATTATTAATTATTGTTTATTAGATCAAATTATGAAGCTGCAGGCCCAGTTATTGGAACAACACAAAATATTAGATAATAAAGCTAAGGATCGTAGGCCTAACACGTAATGATTCTATTTATTTGCTTTTATTCATTCGTGTTTTGTAGCTCAAATTTTGAGTCTTCAAGCTCAGCTAGGGGAAAAGAACAAATTGGAACGGAACAGTTTCCAAACAGTGAAGGAGGTTTTTCAAAACTCATCTCTAACTGAGCGTGAGGATGAGTTGGCATTAGGCGAACACAGCCAGGTACCTAAACTTTTCAAATAAGAATTCAAAATAAGTATAGAATTTTAAAAAACAATTATTTATTGCTTAGTTATTCAGTCCACCACCTGACAGTGTGTTAAATTTAAATTCTGTTAGTGCTGCACTAAAAGAATCGTTAGTAATAAGCTCATGCAGTGAAGGAACTGAACAATTGTGGGAACGTATTTGGGCCGAAAATGGGTGTGGTACAGAAACCCAGAAATGGCACAAGTTCAACATGAAACATGGATTAGGTACTTTTCGGTTTTTTGTCTATCGAAAAAGTATTTTTAATGCTATTATTTTGCATTCACAGATTTTAACGGGGGATCAAATCAAGTCTGGAAGTGTTACAGGATGGAAGAGTGAGCCTACAGATGAAAAAACACTGAGAGTGCATTACCGTAAGGTGTGAGGTAAATTATTAGAGTTATGCAAATTGCCTAATGAGAAGTACCATCTTGTGTTAATGAATCCAGTACAACAGCAATCCTTTATAGTTCTGTCACAGCTAGAAGCCTCAAATAATTCTGCTTCTCTGTCTAAAGAACAACTTGTCCTTTACGTTCAGAGTGTTGGGGAAACTGGGTACTTAAATGGCCCTAAAGATGTTTTAATTTTGCTGCTATTGCAGAGATGAACATCATACATGGACTCTTTAGGTATGAAAGGATTTTTCTTCAAATAATTTTGAATTTATGACGAAGAATTTCTCCTCCTTTTGCCAACCAGGTCTTATCTACCAAAAAAAATTTTATCCAATAGGAAAGGATTTTCATGTACTGGGAACACAACTATCAACAATGCAACATTCTACAGGTGCTAGTTTATCATTCAAGAGCCTTATACAATGAAGTTAATCTGCAATTTGTATGTCCTTTCCCAAGCTTCCACCAGAAGTTGAATCTATGAGTCATGTAAGTTCCATGATCAACAATTGATGTGTTTAACTGTGTTGTTTTTCTTTTCTCAATATAGGTTAATAGTAACATTGGATCTGAAAAGATTCTTGGTTGGGGCAAGACACTGAATAAATTGTATTGATTGGATGGATGACATGACATTGCTATACTTAATTCGGATTCCCCAGACGGTATTTGATATTTAAAAAATTGAAGTGCATATCTGGGCTCCCTTCTTTTCTGAAGCCCCGTTTCCCCTTGACTCATAATAAGCCCGTAGGGGGTCATGCCCCTACTGTACGGTATATATAAAAACAACATATACCGAGGTTTGGAGGGCTCTGGCCGGAAAGGGGACGTGGGGTGCCGCTTCGTCCGATGATGTGTTCACGGAGGGTGACGTGGCTGCCCACAAATCCGAACTAAAGGTTAATCGCTCCTGTAAAAATGTTCCAAATCTTCAGCTCTTCTTCCGGCTTCTCTTAGCCAATCACCGGGTAATCTCCCCGGTGGGTCAACAAGGCAGTGTCTCCCCCTGCCTGGGTTGACGGCAACTTTTGAAAGGGCTATTGTGCCTTTTTAAAGTTGCAAAAATAATTGTAATGTGCAGAGAATTGTCAATAAATTTTTTTTATAAAATATTTTTTGCAAAATTTGTTTCTTTCATTGTCTTTGTTAGCTGTATTCACACATTACAATTATGAACTTTTTTTTTTTTTGCTTTGCTTTACTTGTTTTTATCACCTTTGATGGTAAGCATTGTTTCCATTGGTTTATCGTTTATCTGTAAGTATTCAATTTTATTTATTACACTCTTTCAATTCTTCAACTTAGATTCAAGGAACAACGTGTAGTATCTGGATATTTTTTGAAGTAATTTTGTATTTTGTTTACTCGTATGGGAACCGATCCCCAGACAATCAGCGTGCAACGCCGATGCTCTAACATTAAGCCACGAGATATAACTAAATATTTTATTATCGCATATCATATGTTATCGTCTAGGATGTTTATGCAGTCTTTCACAATTATATGTTTATCTTTCTATTGCATTTAAAAGGTTCATAGCTCTGTGGTAGAGCGTTTAGCTACGACAACTGTTACCCTGGGTTCAAACCTCAATAGATGTGTTAAAATGAAGTAGAATTAATGTAGAAGAGTATGTTGCAGAATTGCATTTCATTTTTATTCTAAGTGTAAATGCAAGTCCACAAGTGACTAGTAAAAAGACAACTTGACATAACATGATTCATGGCTCATTGGTAGAGCATCGGCGCGGGATGCCGAACATCCAGGGTTCGATCCCTGGATAATAATAGAATGCTTACAGATAAACGATAAACCAATGGAAACAATGCTTACCATCAAAGGTGATAAAAACAAGTAAAGCAAAGCAAAAAAAAAAAAGTTCATAATTGTAATGTGTGAATACAGTTAACAAAGACAATGAAAGAAACAAATTTTGCAAAAAATATTTTATAAAAAAAATTTATTGACAATTCTCTGCACATTACAATTATTTTTGCAACTTTAAAAGGCACAATAGCCCTTTCAAAAGTTGCCGTCAACCCAGGCAGGGGGAGACACTGCCTTGTTGACCCACCGGGGAGATTACCCGGTGATTGGCTAAGAGAAGCCGGAAGAAGAGCTGAAGATTTGGAACATTTTTACAGGAGCGATTAACCTTTAGTTCGGATTTGTGGGCAGCCACGTCACCCTCCGTGAACACATCATCGGACGAAGCGGCACCCCACGTCCCCTTTCCGGCCAGAGCCCTCCAAACCTCGGTATATGTTGTTTTTATATATACCGTACAGTAGGGGCATGACCCCCTACGGGCTTATTATGAGTCAAGGGGAAACGGGGCTTCAGAAAAGAAGGGAGCCCAGATATGCACTTCAATTTTTTAAATATCAAATACCGTCTGGGGAATCCGAATTAAGTATAGCAATGTCATGTCATCCATCCAATCAATACAATTTATTCAGTGTCTTGCCCCAACCAAGAATCTTTTCAGATCCAATGTTACTATTAACCTATATTGAGAAAAGAAAAACAACACAGTTAAACACATCAATTGTTGATCATGGAACTTACATGACTCATAGATTCAACTTCTGGTGGAAGCTTGGGAAAGGACATACAAATTGCAGATTAACTTCATTGTATAAGGCTCTTGAATGATAAACTAGCACCTGTAGAATGTTGCATTGTTGATAGTTGTGTTCCCAGTACATGAAAATCCTTTCCTATTGGATAAAATTTTTTTTGGTAGATAAGACCTGGTTGGCAAAAAGGAGGAGAAATTCTTCGTCATAAATTCAAAATTATTTGAAGAAAAATCCTTTCATACCTAAAGAGTCCATGTATGATGTTCATCTCTGCAATAGCAGCAAAATTAAAACATCTTTAGGGCCATTTAAGTACCCAGTTTCCCCAACACTCTGAACGTAAAGGACAAGTTGTTCTTTAGACAGAGAAGCAGAATTATTTGAGGCTTCTAGCTGTGACAGAACTATAAAGGATTGCTGTTGTACTGGATTCATTAACACAAGATGGTACTTCTCATTAGGCAATTTGCATAACTCTAATAATTTACCTCACACCTTACGGTAATGCACTCTCAGTGTTTTTTCATCTGTAGGCTCACTCTTCCATCCTGTAACACTTCCAGACTTGATTTGATCCCCCGTTAAAATCTGTGAATGCAAAATAATAGCATTAAAAATACTTTTTCGATAGACAAAAAACCGAAAAGTACCTAATCCATGTTTCATGTTGAACTTGTGCCATTTCTGGGTTTCTGTACCACACCCATTTTCGGCCCAAATACGTTCCCACAATTGTTCAGTTCCTTCACTGCATGAGCTTATTACTAACGATTCTTTTAGTGCAGCACTAACAGAATTTAAATTTAACACACTGTCAGGTGGTGGACTGAATAACTAAGCAATAAATAATTGTTTTTTAAAATTCTATACTTATTTTGAATTCTTATTTGAAAAGTTTAGGTACCTGGCTGTGTTCGCCTAATGCCAACTCATCCTCACGCTCAGTTAGAGATGAGTTTTGAAAAACCTCCTTCACTGTTTGGAAACTGTTCCATTCCAATTTGTTCTTTTCCCCTAGCTGAGCTTGAAGACTCAAAATTTGAGCTACAAAACACGAATGAATAAAAGCAAATAAATAGAATCATTACGTGTTAGGCCTACGATCCTTAGCTTTATTATCTAATATTTTGTGTTGTTCCAATAACTGGGCCTGCAGCTTCATAATTTGATCTAATAAACAATAATTAATAATTGAAAACCAATATAATAATGTTTATACTTACCATTTTTTTGTTTTATTATCTTATCCATTTTTCAATTGTTCCTCCAGCCACGCGTTGTTCTCCAGCCACGCTATCAATTAACTGCTAATGGGATACAATTAACTCAAATTGCTTACATGCCTGTAATAACGACTACCTAACCTTTAATAATAACTAACCTAACCTAACCGACTGATAGATGGCTACGGGTAGAATAAAGAGAAAAAAGTGCGATTTTTTTTTTCCGCCATTTTTTTTTTATGGCAATCCGTTTTACATAAAAAAAAAAAATGGCGGAAAAAAAAAAAAAAATCGCACTTTTTTCTCTTTTTTCTTTTTCTCTTAGTCAATCACCGGGTAATCTCCCTGGTGGGTCAACAAGGCAGTGTCTCCCCCTGCCTGGGTTGATGGCAACTATTGAAAGGGCTATTATGCCTTTTTAAAGTTGCAATATGCATGAAGCAGCGCAATATTTGCAGATCGATAATGGCGGTGGAGGTAAAAACTACAAAAAATAAACGAGATAACGATACCGTTCAGACGAGGGAAACTCAGATACACGTTGTCAACGTAAAAACAAAGTAAACAATGGGAACCACATGACAAAAAAAGTAACAATAGTTCCATTTCACATGCTAGAGGCTGATGAATCTGCAGCGCCATCTAGTGGAAATACTGTTTGGCCAGGTTTTAAAATAAGCCCGACAAAATAAGCATCGTACTAGCGCTGTAGCGTACTGGCGCGCTAGCATTGCGTCAAATACTCGGTGTATTTCAAAAACAATTAACTTCATAAAAAAAATAGTAATTTATTCAGAATCAGCATTCAATTTTGAGTATACCCTGTAATATTCAACTAATTCCTATGAGTGTCAGTTTTTTCAGAAAAAAAAAATTAAGCCCGACCGAGAAAAGTCGGGCTTATTTAGTCGGGCTTAAAAATTTTTTTCGGTCAGTGTATGTTGAGAATTAACTAGAAACGTGACCGGTAGATGGCGATAGCAATAAAACACAAAAAAAGGCCAATATTTTTTTTTTATTTTGGGTAAAACGGATTGCCATATGTTTACAATATATGGTTTATTGATTTAACCGTAAAATGTTAAGCCAAACGCAACTACAATTCTATAAAGACAACGGGTATCTTTTGTTGGACGAAGTGTACACGACAGCCGAAATCGACGAATGTTCTTCCGAATATGATGATATTTTCGTACTGAAAAAGAACTCAGAACTTGAGGCCACATGGAAAGGCGATTGGAAGGATGAAGCGTTGGTAATTTTTCTTGGCAGTATTAATGGAACAACTTTTAACCAAGTTTCGTCTGATAATTTTAGCCAACACAGCTTTTTTCCGTTCACAATCTCCAAAACCATGCTGCAATTTTTACGAAGATGCTTTTGAAAGACACATTACTTCAAGCAATTGCTGATATTCTTGGAACTAAAGACATCTTACTCCATCATACAAAAGCTCATGTAAAGCCATCTGGTACAGGTTCGGCATTTCCCATGCATCAAGTTAGCTTCACATTTTTAAAAGATTCTTTTAACAAACAATTGTTTAACATCTATGCAAGGAATTTATCAATTTCCTTAAATAGGATTACCAATACTTTCCATACAAGAATGATTCTCTGGTTGCTGTTTTTATACATTTGGATGATACTAATATGGAAAATGGGGGTTTAGCTGTTTATCCTGGTTCACACCATCTTGGACCATTAGAAGATAGAGGCAACATTCCAGGTAAATTTGATGTTAAATTTCATAGTGCATTGTCAGATCAAATTAAACTACTTAACCTGTATTTGCTGTGCTCCATCAAAATTCTAAGGCTGGCATTATGTCGACCAAGTAAGTAAAAGGCTTTTCCTTATATCATTATATTCTTTTTACGAGTTCGTCAGAGTATAATGCAAATTGATGCTTCTTTGGTTCCAAGGATAAGTTCCCGATCGACAAGGCAACGCCCATTAACGCAAAGCGAGGTGAGGATTTTCCACAAAAGCCACCAAACGTATTTTATCTTTAACTTACATGATCAAGGGCAAGTCGTTATTTTTTCGTATCTACTTGTACATGGCAGCTATCCCAACACGTCTGATGGCGTTCGACGAATGCTGCTCTTTCAGGTGAAAAGGTCAGTTAAAATGGAAGATGAATTATTTTTACCTTTCGTTACAATTTAGATGATGTCAGCTCACGACGAAAAACTTAAGGAAACCCATCGTTCCCCATGCCAAGGCATGGTTCTGAGTGGAAGAAATCCGCATGCAGAAGCCAGCATTAAAAAACGGCATGAAGAGTGCTGAGCACAGTGCAGTCATGGAGGATGCTTGTTAGACATGTATTATGTTATTGATTTTGGTCCTTCGGCATGAATTACAAGTTATTTTTTAAAAAACGTACCTAGGTCTCCGAAAGTATGTACAGTGGTCGAAATAAAAGACAATTACCCAATTTTGTCACAAATGGAGGACTCACCGTCAAATCGATCGCCATTTTCTATAGCTAATTTTAGAACTGTAAATCACGAATGCTGCACGCAAACTGGGACAAGTGGTGTACTAATCAATAGCCGAAAAAGTGCCGATTGTTGAAGGCCATCATACTATTGGGAGCTGTCGGTAGATGCCCGTTGTTGCACGTAATGCCATGTAGTGCCTTGGATGCCATGGAAGGAGAATGGCAGTTTTTGATGGCGGAGAACTGTACACTGAGAGGAAACACTTAATTTACACAGATTTTCGAAAAACAAGTTGTTGAATCGAATATGTAAACCAATGCGGGTTTAGCTGTGAAAGCCAATTATGGATGCATTGGTGAAGAGCGGCAATATTTCCATGAATCGAGTGCAACGATTTCGTCACCAAGAAAAGCTTGATGACATTCACAATGTAAACAGTAGCAGATCGTCGATTAGAAGAAAGCAAGTCCACGGCTGTGGTATCACAATTTCCCAGCGATTTCCAATGATTTTCAAGGAGTTCTGCCAAGATATCCGAATCCGGCGGAGAGGCAACATGTTGTCTGATGCATTGCTCAATGAATTGACAGAGGAGCACGGAGTGCGCTAATGGTTCTCGAAACACATTGCTGTCACCTGTCTCGAAGGCCTGACTCTCTTCTTCCGATTGCTCGTCTTCCTCCAGAACCATATCGAACAGCAAGAGAATCACCCTCATCGTATAAGTGGAGCCAATTTTGTCGATTAGATATTTCAAGGCCTTATCAGTGGCGACGGAGGGCTGACTCCAATATCCGGTGCCGAGATCCCCGACGACTGCAGCTGCTGCCGTTCGTATGTGTTCTTCATCATCGATAAGGCAACGTAACAGACATACCCACAAGTTCGATAAAATTGAACCATGTTCTGTGGAGGCGGCTAGACTTCCGTCGATTTTCAACAATTCAACGCACCTTGCAACAGATTCGACAACCATCTGGCGAAAGGAGATCGTCGATGACACAGATTCTACCAAATATTCACTCCATTTCATCACGAGATCGAGGTCGTCGGAATTACTTGGGCACATGATGCGACCCGCGGCACCCAAGGCTGTGCAGCGGAAAATGTCGTCACTTGTTTCTCGATAGAGCTGAAGCATCCATTCGAGCTGTTCCTTGTTATAGCCTCTAAAGCGACCAACAAGCGCTAATGCTTTGATTCGACATTCTCTCGCCTCTTCTTTGTCTGCAATGATATAATTCAGCGCAGGCCATATGCAAGTTGGTAAAGCGGCGGCTGTGTCCAAGGATTCCAGCCTTTGCAAAACTTCCAATCTAACTTCGCTAACCGGATGCTTTAGCAATTCAATGGCGTTCGCGGTATGAGATATGACGTCGCTAGGTATGGCGATACCTGCAAACTTCTGGGAGGCAAGTGGGTAAAAAGGTTTGTCTTGAAATACTTGAAACTGGTAGCGAAGTATTCCCAAACACTTGCCAGACACGCTATCCTCGATAGACGTTTCTGAATCAATAACAAGTCTGAGAATCTCAGCGGCTTCATATCGAATAAGGTAGCAGCAGCTGCGTAGCCATCCAACCAATCTTTCAATTTTGTTGGTTAACATTCTGAACACCAGATCACGTGTTTCAGGCGAAAGAGACGAGTCCTTGACGAAATAGTGAATCTAAATCGGTACAATAAAGATAATTTATAAGCAGACAAAGAACAAACGTAAAAGATAATAATCTGAACGACTATTCTCCTCACCTGTAATAACGTTCCGTGAAGTTCGTTATGCAACGCACAATTCGGAAGGGAATTCCAGAGTTCTAGAAGCAAACGATAGTAGGCCTTTGTAGTCAACAAAGGTGTCAGAGCTTGTGCAGCCAATTGTCTCGTTTTCAGGACGGGTGAAGATCCACAGGCACGAACTAGCGGAATAAAAGGTTCCAGCTGGAAAGCTGAATCCGAAAATTCGCAAGCTGGTGGATGTAGCCTCCCCAGCAATACCAACATTGGGAACAATGAAGGGTGAAGATGAATTCCGCCACTTTTGATATCGGCAACACAAATACGTAGACGATCCAATAGAAACGGGTACAACGACGGGTATAATTGAAAGAAGACGCGGCCCGTAAGACTATTTTTTTTCTGGAAATCGTGTTTGGATTTCGGTACGCCAAAGATGCGAATCATTAAAGCACCGAACAGCAGGGTAGACGAATTTCGTTCCTAAGGTTGTAAAACGCATTAAATTTGCTTTGTACGTACACGAAATTATTTATAATTACCGGCCAATCTGGGGCCTCAAAACCTGTTATGGATAAAATCAATCCACGCGCAATGTACGGCCCAATCACTTGGTTTAGGCGTGATTCCCGATAAAGATTGCGCAGAATATTAAGAGCGTGAATTCGGCACTCGTTAGATTTCCCGTTACTTGCGATCTCAAGAAGAGATTCGATGGTATTTTTAAACAGCTCCCCGCTTCCCATTTCTACTTCCGGCGACAGGATGGCCTACAGAAAAAAGCAAAACAAATTACCTTTCATTCACTGGAATACATACTCAATTTAAAGAATACCAATCTACCTGGAAGATGAATGGTAAACCTGCTGAACGACGAGTGGCGCATAATTTGGCTGCCGAATCATTATCCTTTAGATCCTGAACGAGTTCTAGGAGCCAGGACGTAGGACAATTATGAATTTCTGGTTTCGAACTCCTAGAAATAAGATCTTAATTAAATAAAAAAGTGTACCATGTTAAAGTTAATAGGCAATACCTCCATAGAGCGTAACAGAGCTGCGAAAAACCACAGTAGACTTGCTCGAACGCTCCACGATGTTTTGTTTCGAGCAACAGTAGTTTGAGATGTAGACCTAATTTAAGGATCACATCGTCTTCTATCAATCGAAAATCGCTTTCAAGCATCCAGGCTGATATTTGACCAAATAGAAGAGCCACCTAGTCAACAAACGATTGGATTTGTTCATGAATGATGCGAAATTAACAATGCCTCACCTCTTTTACAGTGCGCCAAGCGGACACAAGCAGCGTTTGAGCGTTCAAGTTCTGCGACGGTAAATCAGAAAAATCTGTTTGATCAGTTAAATTTTAGCATTTGTGGAAAGTCATCAATAAAAAACAAGTTCTAATACCACCAGGAAGAAACCCTTCAGGAGATTCGCAGGTAACCACCGGTGATGCAATGGCGCTCGCAGCAAAACAGATTTCTATAACAAATGAAAGAATGGATGCCCACGATTCATTTTTCATTTCCTCCGTCCTGAAAAAAATGACACCCAAATATTCGTGCTTCCCTAGACTTATTCATCATATGCTCCTACCTCGATTGCTGATCGCTTAATAAGAGCCGGACTGATGAAAGCACTCCGTAAATGGGGGCATCAATGGCCAATTGGCCCACATCTTTCCGGGCCGCATCCAGTTGATCTTTCAATATCTGAATTAATTCGCCAATCAGCGTGAATGTGTTTCTTGTTTTCAGCGACCAATCGTGCCTAAAAGAAAAGAAATTTGAAATGTATATTTGTATTGGTATAACACAATCTTTGCTGTAACGAAGGCATACTTTCACTATCGCCCACCTACTTAAAAAAGGTAAACAAAACTGACACTGGAAGTAAGGCAGGGGGAAAGTGTATCGGTTAACTTATATGGTTATCATAGGTCCAAAAGTTGAACAAACGGTCCGTAAAGACGGTTTACAATTCTTCCGCACATGTTTGAGAGAAGAAAGCGTGGTAAAATACGAATGTTTACAGTATTTAATAAAATTGGGGAAAAAGGGGAAACCATACAGACTGAGACTAAAACTGTATACGGGAATAGTTTGATGTGCAGTCCAAACCCGAATTCAAAGTGCCTTTCAGCTATATCTCAACGATACCGGTCCAAAATCTACTGTATCCAGAGCATTGTTTTCGAGAAATTACTAATGCGATGGACGAATTTTTAAGAGAGAACATTCAATATTCTTATCACTACAAGGGGGGAAACCCCTAGATATTGCATCATAACAAACCTGTGTGCCAACATCCCACTAGCTGAAGTACCAAATAGAAATAACAACACAATCTTACACGACATTGACCAATCAAAATACGTTTACGGCCACGAAGACTTTCCTCAAACTTTTCCAGTCCAATCACCCCGATGGGGCTAAGATACATTCTAAACAAAGTAGACCTCACCAGGCTACCTGGTATATGATAACGCTTTACAGCTTTTAAAATACCGTACGTGTAGGTCAATGCAACCTAAATGAGCCTATACTAAACCTACATAAGTAAGGGGAGTCTTCTGAAAGGAAAATTCCATGCAAACTACTTGATCTTGTGTCGCTGGGTGCAAGCGCATTTAAATCCTCAGTAAATTTTGACTGCCATCCAAAATAAAGCGAGTATAATGTTAAGGAAACGGATATTTGGGATTTCTTTGTGTGTTTGGCCTTAGACGTGATATTCGTATCAAGCCTAGGCGTGATCGATTTTTAGAGGATGCGCAAATTTCAAATACAATCTGCAGATTCAATTGCATGTACCTCAAAATGCGGTGTCAATAACAGAAAGGCAATTTTTCTAAAACTTGTTACCATATCACGTTAATCACTGGTTCAATGTTTGGACACTATCTGGGACAGAGCCATAATCAAACGGTATAAACAGCATGATTTGCGTAGTTTTCTTGACCTAGTCCTGGAAAACTTTAGACAACTAAATGGACTCTTTAAAACAAGCCATGAAATAATAAGTGACAAATTTTTCCCCAATTTTCTAGCTCATCCTGAGGAACAGGTTTTTTTTTTTAAGAAGTCTACGAGAAAGAGGCAATTTTCAACGCTTTTGATTAAACAAAGAAAACAAAAATGTGGTGAACGCCTATAGAAACATCCGATCTATAGACACGTGTGTAGGTGTGACAATGGGAAAATGAAAACCTGCGCATCGAGTATGACACAAGGGCGCAAAAACGAGCTGAGACGGTTGGGCGGGTAAGTTGGCCAACGAAATGAATTTCAAAGTGGCAGATACAAGTGCGCTAAGTTTCAATCGTTGAATTCTCCTATAAAAGTAGCTCCGACAAGAGAAAGGTCTTCATTCCGATTCCAACCGGCTTCCACTGACACGAAGGATCAACCCTTGTCTTTGCCTCTTATTGCCTATCCCACTTTATTCTCTTCCCTTTCCAGAATGTATCACTTTCTTTTCAAAAGATGTCTGATGGCATTCATTTTGTTCAGTTTAGCTGTCGCCACGCAAGGAGATTCGCCAACCCTTTTGTATTCTCCGACGGAAGAGAATGCAGCCAACAGTCCCACTTCGTCCACTGTAGTTCGCCCTGACCCTAACAATTACTCTAGCCACTTTGGACATTGGATCACAACTCGAGGCAACACCCGTTTGGTAAGATCGCTAGAAAACGCAGGATTGCGTCGATCTTGTGATACCATGGCCTACCACGTGGACAGCCAAATCGGACAGCAAGCCTCTTGCCCATTCGACTGGATGGAAAACTACGAAGCCCGACGGATACCTAGACGTATCGTGGAACAGGTGTGCCGCAGTTGCAGAGCGTGTGGTTTCAATCACCATTGCGTTCAGCTTAAGGTACGCACTGAAGTTTTCTTCCGCGACACGGGCGAGTACGGGCACCAATTCGTGCGTGCTGGTTGCGTATGCATGCCGCAAGAGGTCGGATCTACAGCCAACCCTTACGACATTGAAATTTAGAAAAATCCAAACGGTGGAAGACAAGAGCGATGGCGATCTCTCCTTAGCCAATCATTCATTTTTGAGTTGAAAAGCAATTATTTAAAATCTTGTTTTAAACGCTTTAACTGTCAAACATTACGCAGTAAATAAATCTATGTGATACACGCCGAACCGTTCAATACAAGTATATGTTATATGTGCAACTTCAACGAGAATAGTGTTGATTGGTGCTTACCTAGATCGTACTTCTTCTTCGCTGTCGAATTTTAGATGGATGAGCCAACGGAAAAAGAAGTTAGCAGCTACTGTATCAGCTGATCGAAGACTTTGACTAAGAGCTGCGCTCGATTTCCTGTAAACGCTTATCAATTCGTATCCTTTCGGGTCCTAGTGAAGGGGACATCAAGAGTTAATGTTGTTTGAAAATTTGTATTTGTTGCTGCTTACCTGGGTGATGACAGTAATCATAGGAGGGGACTGCAAAAGCTCTAATGCAAGTTCTTTGTTGACATCATAAGAATCGAAAAAACAGTCGACGAGCGACGAAATGGCAGGTAAGCCAAGATTAGAACTTATGTTTAGGCCTTTAGGATTGGACTCCAATCCTATGGTTTCCTGAATCAACTTCAGGAATTGGAGTGACAGAAATCGCCGTGGAAAACTCGAACCAGGTCCCAAATCTATGAGACATTTGACAGTTAACCAGAAAACAAAACTCCGATAACTGGTCACGATAGTATCGTTACGGCCAATGAGAGGGACACCACCATTGCGTAATTTCAACAGAAACTAGAAAAATTGGCAAAAACATTTTAGACAATTTTCATACTAGTCTATGCGAAATGAATAGAGGCAACCTTTTTGATGTAGGAGCAGAACTGTTGGCGGAAAGCAGCATTATGGTTAACCATATTTCTTGAGATGAATTGGCAAATCCATTGGACTTCCAGCTGAGAATACAACTGGGAAGTTTTCGGTCCTTCGACGATAACGCCAAGCGCATTTAATCGCAGCTGAAAATATGAGATGCTCCGTTTCTATTTGCCAAAGATAGAATTTATATCAAATTACCTTCTCATCTTTGTGTTCCAAAGCCTGTTCTAGTACGTCCATATTGACGACACTGTTCCAAAGATTTTCATCCGGTGCATCACCATTGGTGGGAAGGAAGCCAAGCTTTCTACATGCAAGCAAAGCCGTTATGTATACAGCAAGGCGTGACGCACAGTCCCCTTGGCACCATATTTCGACATTGTAGATAGTCTTAGGATATTGCTTCAATAAATCAACTAATGAACTATCGAAACTCTGTCCGTTAGGGTATTGTTCTATCGCACTCAGTAGAGGGTACAACCACCGTCTCATCCATTCATCTGTGTGTTCCGTATCTTTTAACATCAACAGGTTGAATACCTCTCTGACCTGCTTGTAGAAACTTAAAATGTACATTCTTCCTGGAATAGAGGATAAGGAAGGACTAGATGAAAGCTCACCTGACTAGAAAGATCGACATCTGTGGCAACATGGAGAAGCTCTTCTGCCAGGCTGTGTTCAGCACTTATGAGGAACGAAATGAGCTCAGTTTTTGCAAGACAGGCAAGTGCCATGTATTTTGATTTCTTGAAACGTGGCATTCCTAAAATGGTGTTCACAATCCGGCTTTTGTCACCTATACGGCGGAAGAGATAATCGAAAATTGGCAGGGCTTCTTGAAACTTTAATTCTGTCATACCTTGAAGAAGAATGTAGATTTTCACATTATAATGGAATGCTTCTTTGGAAGTGTGGCGTACAACATCCACTTGATGTTCGAGGCCGTTTAGGATTAATTCCAAAAGTCGATCACGCGCTCTGTTCCACTCAATTTGCAGCAACGTTGCTTGATGGGCCGTGAAACATTCGTAGCATTTCCGCTGCCATTGTTCCATTAGGCGCGCAGTCAGCAGCGCTAATCCAGTTTCGTTGAATCTAAGGAAATATTTAATGAAACAAAATATTAAACATTTCAATAATACACTAAACGTTAAAGAATAATTACCCATAGCCAGAATTCAGAAGGAATGGAAGAATAACACCACCCAGAATAGTGCCATTTGATGGTTGTTCTTCTAGCAGTTCTTTAATTTCCAAGCTAGTGAGTATGGCAATTGAGAGGTTCAGTCTGGTTGGCAAAGTATTTTCTAGGGATATCAACATGCTATGGTTGTTGTCTTCTACAACTGTTATTTTCTCAATTATACATTGTATTCCATTCTGCTGTTGTCTCAACAAGAGAACTAGAATTTTTGAGCAGTTCCCCTGAACCTCCAATGGGATTCCTTTCAGGTTAAGGACCGATATGATTGAATATAGAAGTTGATGGCTTTGTTCTTCAATACTCGTTATCTCTATGAGCTTAAAGACAGACAGTAGGGTTCTTGACAATGAATGGATGTTGGCATGCAGCTTTGCAATTTCAGTTGTTAACTTGGAACAGTGGACTTCCTTGTAGAGTTGATTAAGCAAGGTGGCAAAGAACTTCAAAACAAAAGTAATATTTCTAACTATCACTTTGCTTCCAAAGTCTGTCTGAAGTAAGGCTGCCACAAGTTCAACACCATTCATTTCAAACATTGTTTCCAATGTAAGAGAAGACACAGTCCCAAGATCAGCATCGGGTAACTTTCTGATGAGTCCATTGATTGAAGATCTGATGCTATGATTTGAATGGCAATAACAGAGACCACTCACAACAATCTCAAGCAGCAAAGGCCATAAATCAGATGAAGCATATGTTGTAAGGTTTTTTGTTATCTGCATCAGATTGTATTAGCAGAAAACTCAGAAGAAGAAATTTTCATCATCAATTACCTTTTTTAAAACATCCAAATGTTTTCTGGAAAGTGGATTTAGCAATTCGTTAATATAATCAATCAAATCATCTACTTCAGACTTGTTACCATTGCTGGTTTTATTTCCATCTATGATACAAAGGAAACGTTGGGTGAATTCATCAAGGAAATATCAGACACCTCAATGAACGTACTCAATTTTACGGAGACTTTTTCAACTATATCTGCTGGTAACCAGATAACTGGTTCCTTTTTCAGCGGCGAAATATTAACGTTCTCCATGACTTTTTGAACAGAAACACGTGTTCAACTTTGTTGTCTTCACTTCGTCGTCTGCTAGTTCTTCCTCAAATACTCTCACTAGATGGCGTTCAACGCAGGGTGTAAAGTGAAGGAAAGTAGGCTAATAGCTAAAGAAGCCGATGAAATATGCCGATAAGGGATTTGCCGGTCATTTCACGAAAAACACACACAACAAAAAAAAGAGAAAGTAGCCGTTTAACGAATATGAAGATGATTTTCTAGCGAAAAAAGAAACGTGATAGCATCGTTCTCTTTTGGGTCGTAAAAAAATTGCAGTCAAAACTAGCCCATCGGAAAAACACTGTAGTAAAAAATAAGGCAGTGATTAACTGTTTCGATAACCTTAGATAGCGGCCCTGGAGACAAGCCGGTTACAGTTCACCTCGAAAACAATTGGCAAAGAGAATTTTTATCCGCACGTAAAAATTGTCAGACAGGTTTATTATTGTTTTTGCCGCTTGTCTGTCTGCCGGCTTCATTGATTGGCCTTCATTTTGTTATTGTTGCGAATCGTGTGATTCCCCCCTCTAATTTTTTTTTTTGCGGATATGAAACTAGGAAATATCAAGACCCGGAAATACCTCGCAAATAAATAAATAAAGAGGGTATTCTGAACGTGGGTGTGGGCGCTTCTATCGAGTCCAACGGATAAGACGCCTGAACACGGATGTAGTATGTTCTATGTCGTTCCACTTGACTGGGCATTTCAGGCCGGGAAATGGGAGGAGGAGGAAACGAGGTGATGAGGTTACTCATATCAAAAATAAAGAAAAAGAATACAGACATCTCGAGCCATAGAATCTCCTCTCTCCTTTTCTCCGATAGATGACCTCAATCTAATTGCGACTGCCGTTCTCCTTTTAAAGGTAAAAGATATATATAAATACATATATACCAGATGTAGGACCAGGACGTTTCTGGTATACTGTACACAAGGTGGTAGTTGGCATCGTCAGAACACACTCCTGTATAAGACCACCACCACCTTTTGAATGCTGATGAGCCCCCTCTTCACTTGGATGCAACCCCCATCTTCTTCGTTTTGGACTTTCTAACAGTCAGGATATAATACAGATGAAAATAACAACAAAACAAACGATTTCAAAATGTGCTTTAGTGGGTCAATCTGGTCTCTTTTTTTTCTTCTCTCTTTTTACTTTTGAGGGCACAGACATTCACGCACATACACGTAAGATTGAATGAAAATGTTGGCCTCTCCTTTTCATCCAATCACGTGCATGTCGTTTTCGTTTCTCTGATTCAGTGCTCTGGGAGTAGAAGTTTTCCACAACCACATCTCATTACTCACTTTGGCGTGTGGTAATAAAACGTCTACGTGGATTTCCCAGAAAACGATGGAAGCTAGTTGAAAAAGTAGTCACTAGATGGCAGCTACATTAAATGGCGCGCTACTATCACATCGGTAAAAAAACAGACATTTTTATGCAATGCACGCAACAGTATACAATGCAATGCAGGCATGCAGCAAAGAAGAATAGTAAACAACAACGCGAGCAAAACGAAGAAAGGAAGAAAAAATGTGTAATAAAAATCCGCGGGTGCCGGTTTTCCATTTTCTTTTGGGAGGATGCAGTGGGCGTTGCATGGTCGACGTGAAGGTCACGCACAGGCAGCTGGAACGCTGTATACGTTCTCTGCTAGTAACACATACGTTGTATACGCATAAACGAGGGAGATTTTAGGAGTTGTGAACGCTTTTGGACGACGAGAAAAAGAAAAGAAAAGGCAAAAATAAAAAAAGAATAACAAGAAATAGCTCTTTTAGCTTGTGACTCTTTCCCAAGGAGAAATGATCTTGTTTTTGTTTTTTTCCTTTTTTTCTTTTTTTAAATCAATGTTGACCGAAAACGCCCAGGTCCCCCGCCTCCTATTTTTCTTTAAAAACGTAGTGGGTGATAATGCGTGATGTCCTCCAACATCCGGTCCACCCCCTCCTTTAGTATTAAATGTAATGAGCTACTGCTGTTTGGCTGCGATAGGACACAATTGCAACCAACCAACAACAAAATGAGAGGGGAAATTCACTTTTAATTTGTACTGTCGATTGGAAACATTTCACGAAGAGATAGAGAAATCCTCGAGAGCAGAAAATGAATCTTAAACGCGGAAAGACCTTGAGCAGAAAAGAACGTTTTTTAGTGTCTCGTTTTGGAGCGTGCGGGAGTCCCGACAATACACACGGTACGTCCGCAGTGTTGCGTAATGGTTAGACTGAATAGACGTTCTCCTATCCCACTGAGCGTGATGATGGCAGACATTTCATGGTCATCGATAGTCAAACAGTTTCCGCATCTCCTCCAAAAGTTTTTAACATGTGCATTAGTGAAAGTAACTAATACCATTTGACGTCATTGTCGACTTGGCAAGCTATACGTGATCGAAACCAATTTGGCAAATATGCCAGGGAGAAATAATAAAAAACTTGGTTATATTTAGATGGGGGTAAAAGAACAAAGAAACTATTGAAAGTTTTGTTCCATTTTTGTTTTAAACACAAGTCACCCCACTCTGAGTTTTCAGTATCACATTACACACAAACTTGGTGCTTTGTAGATGGCCCCCTCGACGTTTGTACCAAGAAAACATACACTTTTTCCACCAGTGTTGATGTATTTAAAAATAAGGTCAAACTCTGCGTGGGAAGTTTTTTGGTCCCTAACAGCAGTTCCCCCCACCAAAAAATGTTTTTAAAATAGATTGTTTCTGACAAACTACCCCCATCTCCATAAGTTTTATTTTGGACACGATGTACGAATTCTCATTAGCAATTGTCTTTAGTTTTTTAACAGTTATTCTAATGGGAGGGCGTGTGTGCACTTGTTTCAGGGTCTGCGATTTTATCGACACACGTATCAAACATAATTGGAATACGATCAAATAAAGGAGGACATAGTATATCGCGTGTTGCTGTGTCCGTTTCTAGCTTTTCTATTAAATTCTTTTATGTCTTTCTATTCGGATGGAGCATTAAATGAAGAACGGCCTTGGATCGCTGCGTCTCTAGAATCTCGTCGGGAGCGAGAAGATGGCGTCGAAGAAGTCCCGAGGCCATCCGATATTCCCGCTCTCTTGACACACAGACACACACGCCCAGTTTGTGTGTGTGTGTGTATGCTTAGTTTGTATATATTTATACCATCAACAGAAAAAAAAGCCGCCATTTTTCAAGGATATTGAGTTGGATATGCGAACAATCGTCTATGTTTGACGTAGGAATTATTCAGGAAGCGTTTTTTTTCGTTAACAATAAAACAGTTTTGCTTTTCGTTTTCTATGGGGCAGCGTACGAGAAGACGAACTGAAAGAGGATCAACTTCCTGCTCAAGATTGCCCTGTACATAATATAGATGGCGTAATAGGGAGGACATGAAGGTAAAGCCAGCAGCATACTATAAAAGTGTAACGCCAAGGTTCTTCCGCCCCGTGAGCCACAGCCCTTCCGCATCATCTCTCTCTTTTTTGTGATATTACAATATTTTTATTAAAAGCTCATTTTTCGTTTTCCTTTCTCTCTCTTTTTTACGTATCTCCTGCTCACTACCACTTGATCGCACACAATCAAGGCCAATTGTTGGACTTGCATCCAACAATTGATCCACTTGATGTCCTCACACAAGATCCAATATCCGGTCGCGTGTTCTCTGCCCGTATATATTCATATTAAAACAACCTTGATTGACTGATTTACTACTTTTTTTAAACGACTACGTCTCCTTTTTTTTTAAATTTTTACAACATCGCCAAACAGCTAAAAGCGGAGCGATAAAGTCTTTTTCAATTAATGGTGGCCTAGTTTAAAGTCGTTGCACTCGACGTTATTCGATTAAAGTTTTATTTAAACAAAATATATATATATATATCTTGCGTGCAAACGCTACAGTCTTCCCCTACACCAGCTGAACTGGCTCAACAAAAGCTTTGACAATCTTCTATGTTTAAAAAGACAAAAAAACGACCATTTTTGTTTTGTTCGTTCTGGAGAAGATAATGTCAGTTTTCCCTATACCCCCCTCCAATATTTCCAGTTCAAAAAAAAAAGAAAAAGAAAAAGAGGGTGTGGAGATAACAAGTGTGTCCGGGCAACGTGACTGGGCTCAACACGTGGTCTCCACCCTCTTTCCCCCCTATCAACAGACACAGAACCCCAACTGTTTATCTTTAGTCAATAGTCAAATCTATCTGTACACTACCAACCAAAAAAAAAAAAAAAAACTGAAAATAAAAACCTATTGGCGAAAATATGTGTACGATAAACACTTGTTTCAAAGCCATGTCGTTATCTTTTGGCCTATAGCCCTTGCTTAAATGGGATAAGTCATTTGAAACTGGGCGTCGAATGAAATGTGATCAAGCCGAGAGTCCGATAGTCGGACGACGTCGACCTGTGTTGCAATGTGAACCTTTTCGGTGTGTGTTGCAACGATTCCAATGCAACGAGCCACAACTTGTAGAGCACATATGATTTGTAGGAATCTTTTCCAAGCTGCAGTTCTGCTAGACGGACAGATTTCTCTTATGGCTGGAGAAAAACGTTTCCAATGTCTCTTGTTTAATAGACATATAATGCGATCCTACTGCAAGTCTCATTAAAAACATTTAACATCTTTTTAAACGCTTTTCTAACGTATAGTGTGTGTGAACGTCAGGAAAAAAGGAGGGCTCCTAATTTGGAAACATTTTTTGAACTGAGAAAAAGGATTTCGATCGTGTAGTCACATAACAATCAGATCTCATCAAATGCGTACCAACGCGTCCTTCACATTTCGAGTTGGCCGTTTCGTGTCTGTGTTCCAGATGGCCGAGACGCACACACACACATACAAAAAACGGACGAGAAAAAAGTAAAAAGGGGTTATCTTATTGACGTGCTCTATCAGATACGTTTTTCTAGCCAAACTGTTTGTCGTGGTTTTCTTTTAACTTGCACGTATTTTCATTTATTCTGTATTTAAATAGCACGTTTTCCAAACGGCTAGCAGACATCTGTCAATGATTTTCTCGGTGTTGTGCGTATGTGGTGATAAAATATTATGGCTGTTAGCCTTCGGAAAAAAAAAAAGAGCCGCGATCGAGATGGCCCGTTTGAATCTTGACCCTTGACCACGAGTTGATAAGAGAAACTGGTGTAAAAAATGAGATATACCCCCTCTTTAAAAATACGCTGCTCAGGAACGAGAAAAGCGATAAGACGAAATGTTGTGTGCGCACTTGAAACCGACAAGTAGTCAAGAAAAAAGAAAAACTTGAATTTCAAAAAAAAAAAAAAAAAAAAAAAAAAGAACTAGCAAACAATGGTTATGACGAGGCTGTTCAAACCGGTACAGACTCGTCGGGACACGCGCAGGACCCCATGGCACACCACCTTCAGTTTGTTAACTAACACGGGCCATCAAACGGCTGGAGGCAGTGAAAGCCTTTGAATCCTACAAATGTATTTCTTTTTTTTTTCAGGTCAGAGTTCAATGAAATAAGACTAAGCCAATTTTATTTTTAAAATATTATAAACCCTTGTATTGTTTTTCTTTTTTTTTTTCTGCTTTTTTTTGAATTGTTGCTTATGTCTGGAGAGAAAAATAAATTCATCGAGCCGTATCGTTAAACGCGAGACATGCAAAAAAATATACTAAATTAAAACAAAGTAAACACGAATTTTCGAGTGGTCCGTTTCCATGGAAACAATCGTACACAAATCGCACATACATTAGGCAAATTCCTCCGATTAATCAATTGATATATTAATAGGGAGATAGATGATAAAATGGATGGGGAACCGAAAAAAAAAAGAATTAGATAATAAAGAGAATGCGACGATTTAAAATAAAAACGTCCGTCCGAGGAAAAAAAAATTGTAATTGAATGGGTTGTCCAAAATTCTTTGAGTTTAAAAAAAAAATTAGCAGTAGAAAACGAGCAGATCGATGAGGGGAACCAATGAAAAAGAGGAAGACACGAAACAAAATTTCTGGAAGGAAAAATAAATCTTATGTTTGTTTTTGTTTTTTTGTTTTTTTTTCTTACATGAAATAGTCCCGTTAATTATTAACTTACGCTCCCTGACTAAATGAAAATAAGGAAGAGAGAAAAAATGAAAGTGTAGTAGAAAAATACCTCAGATATAAATAAACTGCATAAATAACATAACACCTACTACGACGATGAAATGGGGGGAATTACACGCGCTTTTTTTTTGGTCCGGGTGGTGGGGCGGTTTGGAGGGGGAGGAGGGTTGAACAATGTTCTTCTTGGTCAAAATAACATAACTTACGACACACCCTTGAAAAAAAAAAAACGAAAAAATTCGGAAAGGGGTCAGGGAAGTCAAAAAATCTTTTGCATGTTTTGGTCTGATTTTTCTTGGAAAAAAAAATTAAACAAAAAGGTATAACTGAATCGATTTTCTATCACAGTGGCATCGAAAATATATAAGGCCACACAAACACGCTCTCTCAACGCGCACCCCACGCACTTCCGGATTCTCTTTTCAAGTGTAAATTACCTCAAGAAGATGAGAAAAAAAAATTGATTAGTAAATAGCTTGTGGTTGTTGATACGCTAATCCCCCTTGTCCTTTCATAATATTTGAAATTGTCGTTTTTAATCCTCGTTCAGCGTCTCCGAGATGCGGCTGAAGATAGGCAGCCGGAGAGCTCGAGAAGTATCCATGGGGCTTGATATTGATGGAGGAGGGCTAGCGCTGTTGCTGCTGCTACCCAGACTCAGAGAATCCAGATCAGAAGCCAAAGAACCCACCGGAGAAGGTGAATCAAGTTCCGGAATAAACTTGCTGCTTCCAGTAGAAACAACTGGACGTTTCAAATTATTATTATTATTATTATTATTGTTGTTGTTGTTGTTATTGTTGTTCATAAATCCAGACGAATAAGTGTTGCCTTTGGCGGATGAAAAGAGCGGCGATACGAAATCGGTTGATGCGCCAAAAAGGAATGCGGACGCATTTCCCAATCCAGACGAAGACTGAGGGGCCATGGGCGAAAATGGGTTACCCGGAAACATGTCGTCCGAGAAGAAAGTGCTCATTGAAGTTGGCGATTCGCTCAACGACGATGGAGGCGATGGGGAATCAGCAGTCGATCCGTTGCCACCCATTCCACCAGCCGGAAGAGTGAATTTACCGCGATGCATGTTGTTATTCTTGACAGCCGGAGGCGGCGGCGAATTGTTGCGGGCCTCGTCGGCGTTGTGTACGAAATGGCAGCGTGGTCCGTAGGGACAGAAGCCGATGGTATGGAAAGTGCGGCACAGTTCCGTCTTGTATTTCGGGTGGCGGATGAGACTGCGCAGTTCGTGAAATCCGTGAGCAAATTGGCATTTGTCGCCGTATTTGCACGTTCCATTCTCTTCGTATGGTCGGCAAAGTTCCGTCTTGTAACGACTCGAATTCGATTGTTGTTGATTTTGTTGTTGCTGTTGAGCCAATTGTTGCGATCGATCAACCACCGGCTCGCTGTGGCTCCTGTCCAGTTTACGATGACCACGATGCAATTGCATCATCAACGATGAATGATTGTGTTGTTGCAATTGATTGGTCAACAGAGAAGATAACGATGATAGCGAATCAGCTCCAAACAAGCTGCCCTCATCAGAATCTGGGCTGCCTGGAGGATTAGAACGGCGACGACTCAATGGCCTGTGAGCGCCAACAGCTTTCGGGTCAATTTGATGATTCATGTTGTTGGTCTGTTTCATTTCAAAAAAATAAGACAGAAAAATGACGATAAATATTCTGGCATTTTTCTTTTTTATCATACATCCTTGGATACTACAAGGTCTTTCCCGATAATGTTTTTGTTCCAAAAAAATTAAAAATCTGCAAACACATCGAGGTCATGCTCATCGAATTCCGGGTATACAAAGTTTTCTCCAGTTTTTGAGACCTCAAAGAATAAAAACAAAAAAAAAAAATTGAAGACAGGAAAACTTACGGATGACGCATCTACAGAACGAGTCGGTTGTGGGACAAAGCTCACTGGCACGGAATAACTACGAGATAATGTGGACGGCATTTCGAGAAAAAAAAATGTGTTTTCGATTATCCGGCGAGTGAAGCACAACACGTCCAGCACGGAAGCTGGAAGGCGACTGAAGAATGGAGAGAGCTCTAACGTCCGTCCAAGTCTTTTCCAAGTCAGAGTTAGAAAGTATACGAAGAAGAAGCCCAGGTAGGAAATTGCGCGACTCCCCTCCACTGGAGAAAAAAAGAGGGCGGAGTGGACGATAGACATCCTCCTCTCTCCGGCAACAAGTAGGTCAGTAGGCCTCCCTTCCTCATTTTCCCTTTGTCCAACATTTTCTCTTTTTCTCTCTTTCTCCCTACAGCTAGTAGAAAGTTGACTTAATTGAATCAACGAAAAAGAAAGAAAAAAGATGATCCGCACGCGAAAGTGTCGCAATGGCTTCTTCATACACGTGCACCTCGTGTCCGGAAGTTTTTCTCCCTTTGCCTTCAATCATCACGTGGACAATTGGATGAACAAAAAAAAAATGGACGACGCATAGTCACAAAATGTTACGAAACGGTAGTATGCACTCGACAACAAAACTTATCATCTGATGTGGCGCAAGTCTCGAGAGATAAAAAGAAAACAGGGAGACTTTTTTTGTAGTACGAATGGGAGAAAATAAAAAAAAAATATAGACACAAGAGCCGGTTCAAGAGTGGGTCTCGGGTGCAGGTAGGTCACCAGGTTAGTGGTTGAAAAACCGGTGAAAGAATTCCCTGAAACTTTCTCCTCGTCATCTCTTTTCTCTCTCTTGGCACTATGACATTAACTATTCAACACACATGCATCGACTTTTCTTTAAAAAAAAAAGCAGATAATCATCAAAAACTGGACGGGAGGGGTTAAAATCAAAATCTATCATGGCCGCTGGTCACGAACGACCTTGATTTTCTGTGAATCACACAAACTCGAGGGGAAGGGGGTAGAAAAATAAGAGAAGTGAAATAATCTTTTACCTGATAATCGTTGAGTGATCTCGCTAATACCGACATGTTTTTCAGCGTCGAAAATCCACACTAATTATTGTTCAATTGGGCACCGTTGTGGTAAATGTTCGAGAAACTGTTACGATGGGTTTAAAAATCCAATTTCGGACTGCTAGTCTCAAACAGGCGAGACGTAATAATGCAAACGCACCGACAGAAAAAAGTATGGCAAGTGAGAGTGAAGAAGACTGGCGTACGAATGATAGGAAAAGAACCCACTGGCCCAGTCTTTATGGTGTCCTACGGTTGGATAGTACAGTGCTGCTACCGCCGCTCTGCTCTGTCTCTCTGTGGTTTCTGTCTACACTCGCTGAATATCGCCCTCCAAAGTCCTTGAAAAAAAATTAAAACAAGGAAACCACCAATGAGAGAAGGCTCAGGAGGCGGGACGGATCTGACGTCACGCTACCCGACTGTGACGAAAGCGAAAGTTTTCAAACACCAGGGCGGCGCTACTCATCACTTCCCCGTTTCTCCCGCGCGCGTTGCCTTCACACGTAACGTACCACCCCGATGGCGATCGAAAGCACACGACAACTAGAAACACGAGGAGCTGGAAAAAACGCTTCAACGCTAAAACCACCGAAAACGTGATTTTTGTATCACGAACAATGAAAATTCAATAAGCCATGAGGAAGCTATACGGCCGGTATGCTCAATGAGCTAACTTACAAGATGGACGTCAGTCACGTGGACTCTGTTGAATAGATTATCACAAACGAGAGTAGAAAAAAAGAAATAAAAACAGATTTTTGTAAAAAGTTTGGCCGTTTCCGGTGCAAAGGAGATTGTTCGTTATCGACGTTGTTTGTTTCTTACTTTTTCATTTCGTCTTCATAGTTTTCTTATTTATTTTAATTGGGGAGGACAAGGTTTTTTATTTTCGACATAACGTCGTTTTACGTCGTTTTTTTAAACCCCAATCCCCAAATGAAAACGTTTTCAGTCTAATGTGACCTTGCCCGCAGGTCAATGTTGGTACATTTTCAAAGATAAGCTTTAGTTGATAATAGCAAGTAAGTATGTATTTCTTTTTTTTTTTTTATTTTCAGTCATTGGAGAAGATGTGAGTTTTTTTCGATGGTGGCGCCGGACGGTCAGCGTACTTTGATCTTTTCCCAGCTCAGCTGCTTTTCTTTTTCAAAAATAATTAATAGAAAACAAGACTAGGGAGAAAAGAAGAAGAAAACGTACTGAGGCGGGTGAGAGTCGTCGTCGTTAGGCAGAGAGAGTTGTGGGCTTCTTTCTCCTCTCTTTCTCTCAAGAAAGTTCTTGTTTTCTATTTCAAAAAGAGGAAAATGATGGGCTTTCTAGGCTTCTTCATTTTGTGTTCATTTTTTTTCAAATCCATTCTCTCCGCTTTGAGACATGCATCACATGACGTCATGCAGCGGCACCTGTTGCCCATTCGGCCGCCATGATGTGCCTCGATGACGTCATCCAACAATGTTGTTTACAATAGTCTTTTTTTTTCTTGAATAATTCATGATTCAACGCTAGTTGTAAACAAAATCCCCCACATTTCGCCATTTTGAATATCGTCCGGAAACTGAGTCAACGAATAATTTCATTCGTTATTTTTTTCCCCACAAAGTATGCATTGATTAATATACAGAAAAACAGCCTATCTAAATATTAACAACACGCTTTCCCTTTTGTCGTTCGGAAAAAGAACAAATTTGCCTTTTTTTTCCCGCCCCAAATTCTTCCTGTAACTTTCTCCAATAAGCCTCATGAGGAAAACGAAACACTTTTCGTTCAAAAGCTTTACTTAGCAACGACAAGGACCCGCATTATTGTTTTCTGCGTGTGCATGTGTGTGTCTTTTTCTCCATTTGTTTGGTTGTTGCTTTGAATCGATCCCGGAAGTTCTTTCGATTTTCATTATACGGCGTTATGACGGCCAGACGGAAGTTTTTTGGCTCAAGCGTCATATGGCCTTGAATTCAAGAGAAAAACGATGCAAGTTTGCGTTTCCTTTTTTCTGTTTGCAACCTCGTCTCGTGTGTGTTGATTCCTGGACTTGTGCCCTCTCTTTTTTTCAAAACAACCTTGGCCATTTGTACTTTTCGCACAAAACGTTTTTCTCAGTTCCGTTTGATGTAATGATAGATGTCTAGGTGATTTCCCGTCAACGAATTAACGTCTGTCAAAGCTTTCTTCCACTGTGAAATGTAGGTTAGATGCCACAGAGAAAGAGACTATTCGTATAATGGACTGACAACGTCTTTCTTTTGGTTACATTCAGTACCATGGCTGTGTGTAAAGAGAGTCCAAAACAAACTTGAAACTATACCTGGAGGAGAGCAGAAGCTGCTGCGTTGCCACTTTGACTTCATACTTGGCGCCTAGCCAAATATGATGCACTTTCTCCGACCTAAATTTTTTTCTTTTTCGATTTTTCCGCCTCTAGGCCATTTACATGAGACGGGAAAGAAACAAATCTCGAATCGAAAACATTATTTTACCTGAAAGACGATAGGAAAACAACGAAGCAGACGGGGGAAAGTTTTACGATCATTGAGTGTTGTATAATATCGCCATCAGCTACAGGCCATGCTACTACGAGGCTATTATACCCTTTTTTAACGTAAAATAATGAAACATCCGGCTCGTTATTTCATTCACCCTCTCTCTCGGTTGTTGACGGTAATTTGACGCAATCAAGGAATTAACAAGAAACCAAAGGAGTGATGAACGCACTCCAGTCGTCAACGTGAGTCACGCGGGATAAAAAATTTTCGGCATTAGTTTTATTTTTCAGATATTTTTTTTTGTTAAGAACATAACTGACAAAAGGTAAAAATAAAAAGGAACTACCGCCTGAAGAGTGAAAATGAAGAAATGGAATTTTTGTTGCGGTTGGAGGCGACAGTGGTTTTTTTGTTTCATTTATTTTCTGTCGGGAGAGAAAAGAAAGACCATAACAAAAACGGAGAAAGTCGTGAAAGTGCCGGAGAGAGCGCGCTTTTTCCTTTTTGCCCGTTTTTGTTGACCGAATTGCTACAATGAGATTCAATCGGTTTAAAAACTGGTTCGAACATAACAGCATATAAGATTAGCTCGATTTTTTATTTTCCCCTGCTATAAACGATGACTTTGATGAGCTAGTTTCTCCAACTGGTTCTCTTTTTTCTTTCGGATTTGTGACTAGACTGTTTATAGAGGTAGAGAACGTCTGAGCTCTTCTTCTCGGTGAACAAAAAAAAAGAAAGTTTTTTATATACTATTCCTCATTTGTTTTTATATATACATGTTAATGACGTCCAGCATCCGGTCCCCGTTTGCTTTTGCAACTGTTATTCCTCGACCATGCGACGCATTTATGTGTGGGGGAATAGCACTAACGCCAACTAGGCGCCATTTTTACAAACATGTTTCTCAGTCGCGAAATAACTACAACTTTTTGGCACTCGGTTATTTGTTGATGTTGACTTAGTTGCCAACTTACAGCATGAATAGAAAATATTACAAATTTTTCGGTATGGAACGTAATCGGTGCTTTGCGCCATCTAGCGGCAATTTAACGAAAATTTACAAAATTAGCGATAAGATGCGAATGAAACTACCGTCGCCATCTACTGAATGAAACACAATCAAATTAAACGCCATCTAATGCTGGAAATAACACTATCTGTTCAAGATTACGACTACGCCATCTAGGCACAATTAGAAGAAGGTTTCGGAACACGCCATCTAGGGGTACTTTCGAAAACGCTATATAGAGAAATTACTATTACCTGAGCTACGCTACTTCGTTAGTTACTGCATCGTCTACGTTATTTGAATATCTCTTACAAATTTTAAAGTTAAAATCAATTAATGTATGGCTATTTGGCACAACCAGCAATCTGTTCAATTACCTTTACAAGGTACCTGATGTGTAGGGTTGTGTAACTGCTTGAAATATTTTTTTTACTTGGAAAATTGGCAATTTAAGTTCTGAATGGGTCGAATATCCTTCACGGAACCAACTGGCTACTTCACGATGGTGTAACATACATGAAAATAGAAATAGGGAAACGTTAATGAAGCAAACAAAAAAAATTTAATATTTACAGACAACTTTACCTGGTTAGTGCCCATGGTGTCGGTCGGTTAGATAGTGGAATTTAAATCGCATTTACACCCAACACCGATGCTTGCTTTGGAATCGCCGAAACTATTAGAACTAAACCGAATAAGGAAATTACTTTAAAAGAAATTTGTACATTAATTACATGTTTAGAATGATTCGCTCTTTTTGGCCGACTCAGAGATGGAAGAAAAGTCCTGTAAGCTATAATCGCAATTTCCAGGCTTCAGTATGGAAACCACTTACAATGTTATGACTTTCGTTCCTTTCCTAAATAACACATATAAGGCAAGGTAGTAGTTGCAAAAAGATTTACATAAAATAAAGAAATTTACTTTCTCTGGTACCTAATGGACAGGTGTCAGGAAGAGACGAAATTTGTTAACTGATTGCGGTTACGGCAATGCTGTTCAAATGTTCTCAGCTGTCGTCCTGTCAACAATAACAAAGAAAGGAGTTTAAAAAACCAGAATATTGGCTAAAAGTAGTGACTGAAGATATGGCTGAAACAAATTCGACTTTACACCAACCATGGACAAAAGTTCTATACCAACGCAGCACCTATCCGGATAATTACACTGACCCCAAATTTTTGGAGGAAATAAAACATAACGTGCATTTTAAACCTGTAGATTCACGCACGGCTGTGTTGAAATCGACTAGAATATCTACGCAGATCAGCGTAACAGTTATTTTTTGGGCGGTTTTCCTCCAACTCAAGGAAGGCAATGGATCTTGGGAGCTGACATATGGAATGTTTTCTTGCCTCATAGTTGCTGGCTATGTGATGTCTTTTCGCTTCAATAACATTTTACCTGTTATAAAAAATGTTCTCCTTTTCATAGCTATTGGGTATGGTTGTACACCTGTACTTAAAACTTTAACAGATACAATTAGTACAGATTCCATCTATGCAATGAGTGTAGTTCTTATGTTAGTGCACATTGGTTTTCATCAATACGGCATGGGTGGAGTATGTGTCTCTCCTTATGTTTCCCTCAATGCAGCCATTTGTGGGGCAATATGCCTTGCATCACGTCTCCAAGAAACAAGACATGCATTTGCACTGCTGGCTTTGGCTGTACAGGCATTTGCTTTATTCCCAGAATTGTATGAAGCCCTTAATCATACTCCAATTGCTTTCACAATTTTGACTGTTGGTGCCTTCTTTTGCATGGTTTCTATTTCTACCGTTTCAGCCTCACTATTTCTTGTATCCATATTTTGTGTAAACATAATTTTCCCATTGTGCTTTGTTTGGGCCCAACAGTATAAAAACAATATATATGGTCCATGGGATGAGGCCATGGTTTTCAACAGATGAAAGCATAAAGTGTAACTTACCAATAATCTGTAATAAAACAAAAGTTTGTAAGTAAAGGATTCCATGATGCTATAAATCTTATTTAGTGGTTACTCCTACAGCCGGGTCATTATAAACGACATGAAAGATGATAATTTTGCCAGTGAATATACAACGCCAAAGCATGGCCAGATTCATGGAATCCAAAGTGTTGGTTCTATAACTCTGTTTCTGTAGCCTGTACTTTGCAGTAAGCATGGACGCATGATTTTATAATTTTAAAATTATAGATCGTAGGATAATTAAAATCAATTGTCGCAAAAATAGAGCTATATTTTGTTGTCCTAGGGAATCAAACGTCCAAATCAGAGTTTTTCAGGTTTCTTTTGGATTTTGAGACTGAATTGTTTAAATTTGGCATTTTTGTCAGAAGCTTAAGTTAAGGTGGCAACGTCGTCCGTTATTCATGTTCTCTTTCTCATTGGACATCTTTGCTTAGGACTAGGACAATTGTGGAGCTGCCACGGTGAGCAATCTGTTTTTCATCAAACATCATCCTAGTTGTCTGTTAAGTTCTTTTTCAGTTAATGTAATTATAAAATTTAGCACATACAAACCAAAGTTTTAATGTAGATTTTTCTTTGGCTTGTTGTCGAGTATTGTGAAAAAAAATACCTTCTTTGCTGTAGTGGGACCGGCCATCCACGACTCGATTGTCAAATGACTATTTACGACGAAGCATTTATATCAGTCCTTTAATATTTAGCGGTAGAAGTAGTTTAAGACCCACTTTACTTGTTATTGGCAGTCTGTTTGAAGTTCGAAACTAATTTCACATGTTAAATTTTTAAATTGTAGGTTGTTTTTCTAGATCAACATGGGTGCATACAAGTATATGCAAGAGTTGTACCGCAAGAAGCAGAGCGATGTTATGCGTTTCTTGCTTCGCATGAGGTGTTGGCAGTACCGCCAGCTTCACCGTGTGCACAGGGCACCCAGGTCCACCAGGCCTGACAAGGCTCGTCGCATGGGATACCGTGCCACTCAGGGTAAAGCTTCCATGTTCTTCAGTGATTATTTTCATATCTTTATAGTTAGGAAATATCAATGCACTGTTCTTACGTTAAGTGCAAAATGAAAAGGAGTAACCGAATCTAAACCTGACAAATGTTTGAGTTGTGCAAACTTTTAGTTCTTAAACATATTAAAAGGTCTCAAACACATGTAGGTTTCGTCATCTACCGCGTTCGAGTTCGTCGTGGTGGTCGCAAGCGCCCAGTTCCCAAGGGTTGCACCTATGGTAAACCCAAGGGCCATGGTGTCAACCACTTGAAACCCACTCGCAACCTTCAGGCTATTGCTGAAGTGTACATGATTTCTAAATGATAAATAACAATGACTTAACTCTGTTTTGGAATAGGAACGTGTCGGACGTCGTTGTGGTGGACTTCGCGTCCTCAACTCTTACTGGGTCGGCCAAGATTCCACTTTCAAATTCTACGAAGTTATCCTCGTCGACACTGCCCACAAGGTAAAAGTTCTAACAAGCTCACATAACTACACTTTAAGATGATGATACTCCTTTTGAATGGTGAACAAAATGATAAGTATTCTTCCTTGGATGTCTGAAAATTGAAGAGTATTTCAGCTTCAGTTCGCAGTAGATTCACGACTAACAAGTACCTTTCTCGTAGGCCGTCCGTCGCAACCCCAAGACACAATGGATTGTCAACCCTGTACACAAGCACCGTGAGCTTCGTGGATTGACCTCAGCCGCCAAGAAGTCGCGAGGTTTGGGCAAGGGACACGGTTTCTGCCAGACAAATGGTGGATCTCGTCGTGCCACCTGGAAGAGGCGCAACACTCTTTCCCTCCTCCGCAAACGTTAAATGGAATCCAAGTGTTGTGGTTGTATCTTGCTCGAGTTGTGCGCTTGTTCAATACATCTACTTGACCAGCTCGCAATCATTTGCAAAACTTTAATGCAGCACGCTGGAAAACTGGGCAGAAATCTAAGAATGTCAAAGAAAGGTTATCAAATAAGTAACAAACATTTCTTTTTTACTCTCTTATTGATAACAAAAATACACGTTTTCAACCGCCACTGGACGAAACCAATTATAAAAATTATTACGCATTGTCTTTCGTTTCAAATTTTCCATAAAGATTAAGTCCAAAAAGCTCTGCAAAAAATTAGGCTGGCTCACGAAATCAACGAAAAAAAGGCTAGTTTCTTTTCCACCAATATTTGTTGAAAATAAAAAAAAAACTTTAAAAAACAAAGGTTATACCACTTCAGTGGAAAGCGTACATGAGATGACGGGGCGGAACTTTGTACAATATGGACAGCGCCATTTAGTCAACTTTAGTTATGCGGCTGAGGGAAGGGGAGATGAGAACCAAATAAGAAAGTTGAAGATAAGAACCCAATGCCATTTCACCAAAATAGCTGTGGAAGTTAAGAAAAACCGGAACCGTAAAATAGCCTTTTAAAGAGCATTGGACAATGGGTTCTTGTCTTGTGCGGCACTTTACGATGAATTTCACACTCATTCCATGCTGTTTCTTTTTTAATAAAGGAGAAATTCAAACGATCAATCATCAAAATGTTTTACAAATGGGGGAAACAATGAATATATCCGTTTTTCTATCTGAATAAACGGAATGAATGCGAAATTCACCGAACGCTGCAGGCGGAGAATTGCACAAACAATTCATGAAGTTTGGGACTTTTCAAGGGAGGGGGGAGGGCAAATGTCTGGGAACAACCAATTTCCCATGGAGAGTAAGACTGAAAGATACACTATCAAAAACTGAAAGAAAGGGTTAAGACTGATTAGTCAATTGGGTGACTCCCTTCTCTCGGCACTTGGCGCAGATGAATTCATCAGGGATGTTGGTCCTTCGGATCCTGGCACACGAAAGGTGAATCCATGTTAGGCAGTGACTGCACTCAATCATGGGCCGTCCAGCAAAAGGTTTACCACAATAACATGTCACAGTGTTGTAACCATCATCACCTTCACCATCATCTGAGTTGGCAAAATTCAATTAGAAATGTGCCTTTCAAAAGCTCTACACAATTTGCACTTACCTGAGTCGCTGTCTGAAGACACTTTTCTCTCTTCACCACTATTGGATGATGGAGTTTCTGACTTGGCGCTTTCAGAACCAGTACTCCCAATAGGACTATTTGCTTTAGATCTCAATTCCTAATATTCAACAACAATGTTTTGAAGAAATTCTGAGACTCTTACAAGATGTGTCACAGTACCTCATGTTTTAGCATTTCATAGTTTTCATGCTCTAATATAAACTTGCAGAAAAGGAGGAAATCTTCTGATGTTCTAGGTCTTTTCCCTGAATGTGATGATGGAGGAGGCTGTTATGGAAAAAGACAATGAACACATTAGTTTCTTTTGTTACTAGAAACTTATTCTAGGCTTCTCAACAACACAATGTAACTTGTGGTTGCCAGTTATTACCTCATAGTCATCTTGTCGCGGAGATTTCCTTGTTCTTGGAGCTATACATAAAATAAACAGAAGAAGAATATCATTAACGACAGACTTTAAACAGTGGCTTCTACGTCGACATATTTAGTGTCAACTGTGCAAAACGGCCATCTCGGTTCAGATTGAGGGATCGAAGGTTTACCTTTAAATAAAGTATCAGCCATATTTCTCAATTATAAATTTTGTAATAGAACTATAGAACCGACCACAAAGGGCCAGAAATGACACAAATCAACTAGAATTTCGTTCAAATGGCCTAAGCGACTGCTCGAGCAAGCTAGGCATAGCAACTTATAGTAGTCAAATATCTCTATTTCTTTAGAGTGGAGCTCACTCTCAGAGAGAGAGAGACAAAAATGAGGGGAATGGAAAACGTTGCCAATTTGCTGCTTACTTGGCTCGAAGCTGAATGGGGATACGGAACATCCAAAACTCAGATTATTTTGTTTTGAAATCATATGCTTCTTAGCGGAAACCAAACATTCACCATAATTGATATAAATTACGATATTAGTTTTTATAAATAGGAATTCAACCTAATAACGTTTAATGCAAATTCTTTGAAAGCAGCTGACAACTCCAGTCCTAATTGTTTGTATTCTATACCAGAGCAGCAGCTGATCTGTCGCAATTTATTCGTTCACCTTTTGTTGTTCTGTTGTTTTTTTCGTTTTGGTAAACTTTAGTTTAAAATTTGCCACAAACAGAGTTGAAAATGTCCTCGGCCATTTCACATGAAGAATTTCATCGTATCCAAACACAATTACTGGATCTTCGGACAGCAAATTATACTCTAATGGAAGAATCAAATCGATACAAGAATGGTTTGTCAGCGTTCTTTATTGCCATTTTTGTTCATCGTCTACATTCTATACTCCCATTATTTTTCAGAGGCAAAAAACACTGTTTTGAAACTTGATAGTTTGGAGAAAGACTACCAAAAAGCCCAGCGTGCTCTGGAAAAGAGTAGAAAAGCAAAAGATGTTGAAATGTTGTTTGCAGAAAATGATGCTTTGCAGAACAAGCTCATTTCTCAGGAGGAACAGTTCAGAGAGCAAAACCAGGCACTACTTCAAGAACTTGCAAATGTAAGTAAAAATCTATGTTTTACTGGATGGAATTTGTTTTCAAAACTTGATTTTTTAAACAGCTTGTTGCAGCCAATGAAAAACTTGAAGCACTTGTGAAATCCCAGCAGGGTGGACGTGAACTCTCTGATTCATATAGCCAATGTGATTTATCTAGAGAGCTTTATGAGAAGCTCCTATCTGAAGAAAAACAGCGCTTCGAGCTGCTTAATGAACAGTTCTGTGTGAAAGTCAATCAAATGACAGACCTGACTGCCACCTTGAATGAAATGAGGGCAAGTTTTGATGCACAAGTAATGTGTTTAAAGAAAGAAATATCACTTTTGCAAGTATGGTCACACAATGAATACTGTAGTTAAGAAATGAAAATCAAAGATGTCCTCATTTACAGATAGAAGCCGAGAAAGTTGGACCGTTGACGGAACAGTTGGAAAATAGTAGCATAGAAAAAAATACCCTATGTAACGAAATTAATCAACTTAAGGATCACGTTGATCATTTAAAACATTCCTGCCAACAAGAAATATCTCAGTTACATGAAGCACATCGCATAGAAATGGATACCCAAAGTAAGTTCGTATTCTTGAATCATCGATGGGCATTATTTATTTTTTCAAATCACGTCGCAGAAACCCTTCACGCAGAAGAAGTGAAGCAATATGAAATTCAGGTTGAACTGGCAGCCGCCCAGAGAGCGGAATTTGAAGATGAAGCCGCTCGAGCCCGCCAGGAAGCTCAGGATGCCCAAGAGGATGTTCGTATTGCTGAACGACGAATTTTGTCTGTCACGGCCGATTTAAGAAGGCAGTTGCGAGGAGAGCGCCGAAGAGCTGATAAACTTCAAGAGCGCCTTCGTGACGTTGTAAGTGATGCTTCCACTTCGCTGCCTAAAGCTGACGTGTCGATCGATCATGACAACTGCTCAGTTTCCTCTTGGAGCTTGATGAGCGGACAAAACGATGGAAATGCCCCAGCCACGCCGTCCTCTCCCTTCCCACCAACGGTAAAATGAATGCAAATGAATCCTTTTTATGTCCGTCTTTTAAATCCATGTGACGCTTGCCAGGATTCACCTAGTAGTGGCTCAGAGAAGAATGGTTCCCGGTCAGAAGGAGAGCAAGCCCCAGACTTAGCCAGTGAAAATGCCCGATTGGTTAACCGATTGGCGACGATGCAACAGGAAAAATGGAGATTGGAAGAACGAGTTCTCCATTTGGAAGAGACCAATGCCGCCATGGCTGATGAAATGGTCAAGCGAGGCAAATTAATTCAACATTATTGTATGGAAGGTCGCTCTAGTCCAGCGAAACCAGGTAATCTCTTGCTAGTCTGTTGTATCAGTGTAAATCTTCCATTTCAAATTATTGCTTTAGAGAGTTCCGGCTCAATTTCGTTCAGTCCTGGTAGTGAGAAACTCAGCGTACGTAGAATGGTCAGCCTCATCCGGCAGATCGGTGGGGATGCTGAAGGAGAAACAGATGGCCAACAACGTCGGCTAAGGCGTATGCTCGAAGAGACCTTGACGAAGAACATGCACCTTCAGGTATTATGATTAATAAAATTGTTTTTCTTCCTGGGAGTACTATACAAGATTTGGATTACAGGAGGATATTGAACGACTTTCTCAGGAAATTGTCCGTCTTAGCCAGATCGTTGGGTCGAACAATACTTCTCCAGTCGTCCACCGTTTGCCTTCTAACCACATTGAAGCTGCTGTTATGAATTCGGCTTGACTAAATACCTTGGTCACCAGAGATCTGACTGAAACTCGTGTTTCTGAAAAACAATTTCTTTTACAAAATTTTTGTATTATTGCGAAAAATGCGGTTTAACAACGATGTTCGACATCAAGCGGCGCAGGAAATTGTGGTTCGTTATATAATTTCAAAAGTGGGATTCATAAAAAAAAAAATTAAACAGGCATCCCATATCTTCCTTGTCTAAGAATATCAATTATTACAACATCTCGGAAGCTTAAAGTGGGGTGTAAGTTTGTGTGCAATCCAAGACAAAAAAATTATGTACAGCAGATGTTGAATGTTTAAACAAAAGAAAGCTACAATAAACAAATCCTACATACAAGGCTTTACAAAAACAATGCTTGATTAATACCTTTTCTTTGAAATCGAAGGATATGTACAATATCTTTGGTAGTTTTCGTCGCTTTCGTTAACAGCGTCATGATGGAGATGGCAAATCAGCTTTAGCAGCCATTTGTAGGAACTGGACCCACCTGATTAGAATTAATTTAGTTTCATTGCACATAACTAACTTCAAACGTAGACTTACTTTTCAGCTTCTTGTCGAGTCGACGACTGGAACTGATAGCTCTTGTGGACATGAGCCATTTTAAAAGATCTGTCACGTTCTGAAATCATCCCTCCCCCGTCGCCGTTAGGTGTTGCCAGTTTGCTAGCCTGATCAATAACGGTTTGCAGGGGACTAGGACTGGTACCGTCGGCCAGCAAACTACTGGAACCGCTAACAAGAGTAACTGCGAAGCCGGGAACTGGGGTCGCGGTCATTGACCGCCTTTCGCCTTGATGACTTCGATATGAGTATAGCACAAAATCCGAACGCAGGGCGAACCAGCGCCGCTGCCACGTTTTGCCACGAGTCTTGAGACTGAGGTACCCACTCAGCACGGAAGGCGTCTCCACATCGACCTGTAATGGAAATTGCGGATATTTAGAATTTAAGTATTCAACAACTAATAACAAAAGACAATGTACCTCTAGGAGACTTGACCGTAGACTGGGAGGTGAAGGAGCCAACTCGGGTGTAGTAGCAGGTGAAACATTGGCCGACTCTCGACGTCCAGGCGAAATCAAGACTTCATGACAGGGGTCACAAACTCTCCAAGATTTGGTGCCATCATACGGTAGAGGAAGTTTATGATTAGAACAACGATTGCAGGCCACCTTCAAAATTCAAACAAATGCAATTAACTGAATAAAAAACTTTGTTTTCTAATCAAATTACCCTTCCGCAAGAGTAGCAATGATGTCTGCGTTTCATAACGGAAAACTGTCCCTGACAATGGAAACATCTTGTAACGGAATCCATACGAACTAACGTCGGGGCTGCCTTGCCCAACTGTAAATCACTATTATCCGTGTCTAGGCAGGGTGGTCTGACTTGTTGTGACTGCATTGGTGAGATCCGCAGTGAAGATTTACGACGTGTCAACTCCGTCATGGTAGCAAAAAGGGCGTCGATCCACGCTTCCTTCTCCTCTTGAGTGCCAGTATACAGTTCCACTGTTTTGGCTCCTTCACGCAGGTAGAAAGTGTTTGCCGTCTCCAAATTGTCCCCTTCCAACACTTCCACATTGGAGACGGTGAAGCGGGCACGTACGCGGTATGGCGGTAGTCCAGCACCCCCAATGACCCGATTAGGGATGAGTCGTGGCGAGCAGAGCAACAACAAATCGGTAAACTAAACATCAATGGGTGTAAAAAAGAACATGAAATTTTTATGCTGCTACCAACACACAAAAATATATATCTATGGGAAATAAAAAAAGAAACGTACGAGAAAGAGATAGCGTTCTTGGTGGTCGCCACTTCTAGCTGAAATTTTGACGATTTTGCCCTCTTTCACCAGTTCGCGGGTGGGCGAGACGAGATCGACGGCGCCGCCTAAACTCTCCTGGATCTCCAGCAGCTGTTTAAACTGGTCAATCTTCTTCATCGCTTCGTTGGCATGATTGGCCGCTGTCGAGACCAAATGAAGCGCTTCTGCATCAACAATATGGTTTTTGGGAGGGGGAGTGTCACATCGTTAATCCCAGAATGTGTTTTGTCTTTTTATTACTCTCGGTTTCCGCTCGATCAGCTGAATTTTCAGGCAGCCTCCTTAGATAATCACGTAATAACATTTCGTATCGTGGAACTCGTTGGATTGGTGTCAACATATGATGCTGTAGACTCAAATGGCCGCACTGGGGCAGTTGCTGCGTGAATACCGTTTCTATTAGTTTTCTTTCGAATGATATATTTTTAGCGTATTACCTGAATTTCATCAACGATGGCGAGAAAACGTGGCGATTTTAAGCTCATGCTGCTAATGAGATTCGTTGCGTGGTCAAAATTGCGAACGTATTCTGCATACATTTTGAGAAATGGAGCAAAACTCGTCATGATGTCACCGATACGTCGTTCTTGTTGCTCCTGATCTTCCCAATCTCTAAGACGTTCTTCCAGTCGTGGTAAGAAAAAGTCATGGTGCAATTTAAACAATGATTTGATGTTGGAAAACATTTGCGGAATTAAATCCTGGGCAAACATTCCATGCGCCCTGTTTTCCTGGTCAATCCGGAACTGGAACACCTTGACACGTACACACACATTATTAAGATTTTTAATTGATTCGTTACGGAAGATAATTAAATACCTGATCAAGCAAGTGTAAAACGTCAACATAAGTCCGTTCAGTTTGTAAAAGCTCTAGGGCGACGCGATGCGCCCTATCCCGACGTGGATCTCCTTCTACGACTAGGATACTAGCCCTCGTGTCGTTAAATGATCCTTCATCAGACTGATGTCTGGAAGATTCTTCAGGGTGGGAATCATCCGCTTGCTGTTCTTCCGTTGTGGTATCGTGCACGACACTATTGCGTGCACTGATGCTATCGATGTACAAGATGCTCTGCGACGGGCTGAGAGTCGATTCACCGAAAGCGGCGGCCGAAACACGCGGGCTGACGCCATCGATTCCACTATCTGCATCCGAGGCTGTCGATGATGTTGTCGTGGCTTGTGATGAAGACAATCCAGAGGAAGAAGAGAGTCTAGCAGCCGACACTCGATGATTTCCAGGCGAGTGAGTCCGTCTATTGGCTGTCGGCTCTTCCTTGCTGGTTTCCTCATCTTCGTCTTCGCTTTCCGTCTCCGAAACGGCCTCGTAGAGCCCGTCGGATGGATAATTGGCCTCGGTCGTCTCTTCCGTCCTGATCCTGTCAAAAACAATTTCCAGAATGTTAATATCGCACATAAAAACTAATTTTTTTTCTATTTGATAACAGACAATACGCAGTTGAATATGGTAAGTTCCGGAATTCCGCTGGCGTCGTCTGCAACCATATATTACAAGTAGAGAAAGGAAAGAAAAAGTAGGGGAGCGGAGGGGAGATAACACCTTGAGCTTTTTTACTCTCTTCTTTTGCTTGTCTCTCTCTTTCACACCCCTTAAAGACTAGAAGTGTGGGCACCGGAGATGCTGGAGTATTTCTGGAACACCCGTTGCTCTGACCAAAGAATGGCAAGACAAAAAAGAGAGGAAAATAAAGTGTCAACCTAACGACATGCAGTTGGAAACTATGTGTTTCTTTTTCTAGATTAGAACGAAGCGCTCGATTCGTTACGTGAAACCTTCGTATACAAAAATTCCCAAAGCTTTCTTTTTCATTTTTTTTTTTTTTTTGTCTTGGCAAAGGCAGAGGATTAGCTGAATGAATGGTGAATCTACAGCTCAACACGATATTATAAAAATAACAGTCTTCCATGGCGGTTCACGCACCTCTGCTTCGACACATCGATCCGATGAGTGATGGTGTTGTAGGGGGGAGAGCGTTCCTTAATTGACTTACCATTACCACGGCATATTGCTTTTGTCTGTTGTAACTACACACACACACAAAAATACGCCGGTCAATATAGGTGTGCACAGCGGGTTCTCTCCCTTTTCGGCCAAGGGGTGAGGGTCGAAACTGAAAGAATGTACAAAAAATTCCTGTCTGGGCTGATCAACCACCAAACATTACAAGCTGGAGAGAGCCTTTGATTTTTTTTTTCAGGGTACGCTTGTGTTGCACGAAGAGAGAGAGAGAGAGAAATGGAGGATGAGAAAAATCGATTTCGCTTCAAACTCACATGCGACGAATAAAGATGCGCTGAGAGTGCGTCGAGAGGCAGGTTAACCATGGCCACCATCCGGTATTAGTCCATTTGACAGAACCCGTCATCATATTTGAACAAATTTACACATTCCCAAAGACAAAACTTAACGATTGGCACGCACCATATATTTCTTTGAATATAAAACCGAGTGGGAATTTTTTTTTTTAGGGATAGCTGTGAACAAGGGAGAACGGTGTTGAATAGCTACCGCTCGGCTGGGAGGCTGGAACAGCAACTGACGGAGGGGTATTAGTAGTAGGGGCTTGGATGGAATCGACGGCGTCGGTGTAGGGGGATAGAATTGAGAAGAGAGAAAGCTTGATGAAAAGAAGAGCAAAGAAGAACATGTATAGTAGTATATATAAGGAGGGTTAGGGTAGAAAGGGGGGGGGGATTTGGTTAAAAGAAACGGAAATAGCTAAGAGAGAAAGAGGGAGGTCTTTCCAAGAAGAAAATACATAAAAAAGAAGAACAAGACGGAGGGGGAAGCGTCCCATTGACAGATTCCTTCCTTGCTCTTTGGAGAATCCAGCCTTCCCTCTCTCAATAGAAACATCACGTGACTTTCCACCCTCCTCCGCAATAAATGTACGTATAAAATCGAATAAAAGAACGATTGGCTAGGAGGGGAATACGCACTTACCTTTGCCAGAGTATTTTATTGCCTTTTTTTTAGCTCGATGGCGGCGCACTTTCAATTTTCTTTTTATTACAATGTTGATTTGTTTTTGAAAAAAGTACTATTGGACATATGGTATCATCAACCACTATGGCCGGCTGTACTATCCCATTGAAAACTAACGACAAAGGACAACAAAAGAAACACCTTTCCGTGTTAGATGCACCGCTACTTCTTTGGCCCTTTTTGCAGAAGCGGCTCAGTCGGTCAAAGACCCCGATATCGATCCCCCTCCCCCAAAAAAAAAGAAATGTAGTGTAGGTATATATAGATCACCCTATCCTAAAGTAGAAGAGGTAATGTGTTTTCTTTTTTAATCCTTTCTTTTTTGTTGAAAAATTCTTTAGCCGCATTCCAAAGAAATTCATTTTTTTTTTTGTCTAAAAATCGTAAAGCGGATGATGGAATTTCGCTACGATAACGGTGGGGAGGGAGAAAAACACTTCACCAGGACTTTATGTGTGAAAGACCGCAGATGTGCGGAACAAAAAAAAAATAAGACTTTACCTGTATTGATTGACGGAAGTGGATTGAATGACGACGCTCTTGGATGATCGATAATGGACGCGTGCGGCGCCTTCTAACGGGAAGCGGAGAAAAAGCGAGTGTGATTTCAGTCGTTCCAGCTCGTCGTTGAAAACCTGGCTGGCCGTCTCGTTCACAGCCGGAAGGAGAGGCGGCCAAACCGGTGGCTCCGTCGTCCAAAACAGTTCCGTCTTGGGTCTGAGTCGAATTGCTGGCGGTCGAAACATGGCCGGCGGCTCAAGTATCGTCTCTGTCGTATCGCCACCGGAAACGACCACCGACAGACTCTCGCTGATGCTGCTCGACGTTATTTTGCAGCTGTCTGCCAGATGATCTTGAAAATCCTTGGGTGGAGTAATGACCGTCGACTCTTCTTCTTCTTCCCGAACTGAGATTGGATCACCACTGTCCAAACTGCGACAGTTGAGATGGTGGTGGCGAAGCTGTTGGCGCTCCATTTTGACGTCACGGGACGTCTTCGGCGCAATCACATGGCTCTCCGGTTGACACACAGAGGTCAAGAGCGATGGCTGACGCAAAATGGCGCAGCTACGACGTACGAAACGTTTTTGCTTTAAAGACCAGCAGCCCTGTCCCCCGTAATTCACTCTCCTCCAATTGACTCCATCGCCGCAAATGTCCGGTACACACGGCGACGCCTACAACGATACCAGGAAAAATAAATTAACGATACTAGTGCCATCGTGCGTGAAAATTTGCGACACAATTCACAAAAAAAAAAAAGCGAGACATTCACATCAATAAAATGTTAAATCAATAAATGCAATGTTATGGTCCGATCAAAAAGGCCTTTTTAGCATTCCCAGTCAACAAGCAGATCACAGACGGCCCATTTTCTCAAGTCTAACCGTCTGGCATGTTGAGATTTCATCGTATTTGACGAATCGAAGTAGGCGAACAGGTTGATCTACATCTTCCATGTGTCAATTCAACAACCTTATAAAACAAAAGAAAGAAAACTAAAAAAGAAACGAAAAATCGTTATAAAGGTACAAAGGCTGCGCGCGTGTCTTTACATCAGGTGAGGCTGACAGTCTCACCCCCCTCCCCCACTCCACATAAAACGAAAAATCAGACATCCCTCCGTTTTGCCAGATCGATAAAGGCTCACGGCCCTATGTGATCTTTATCTTGTAACCTCAAGGTCTATTGGATTCGAACGCAGACTGTGCCAAAACTATTATCCTTTTAATCATGGTATATAACACTTGGGCAATTCAAACGGCTGCTGGACTGTTGCCCATCATCAATAAATGAAATGGAACACTTTTCTTGCGGCTGTTGAATGAATAACTGAAGCCTTAATGGCTAATACGAATTACATCTTTTCTGGCGGCACACACAGACGGCGCTCCTAACTTAATAATCCAACAACCGGCTTCTCTTCAAAGGGGTTGCCATGGCAATGAACACGGAATTCGTGGAATGGAAGACAAATGCACCCTTTACTGGCTGCGGTACAAAACAGATGATAAGAACGCGCTGATCGCTGTTTATTGTCAACTTGACACGAACAGCTTGCTGGCTAATTTGGGTACAAGCGTTTAGACTTTAAACCGCCGAAAGATGGAAGGGGAACGTAATTGATGTCAATCCGCAATAAAACGCCAAACGACTTACTTATTGGCACACCAAGACTTTTTCTGGGTATTCCAGTCAAACCTCGCCACAATCCACACGTTATCTGAACGCCGACTGGAGCACTAGGGTGGGTGGATGTCCGGAAATCGATAAGGAACTCGAATCGTAGTCACGGCGGCGTTGCGGCCCAGCGTTACACTGAAGGGCGTTGTTTGTTTGAGTCTGAATGGAACACCAGGACACACTGTCGCATAGGTAAAATCTCGGAAGGAAATGGTTTCCAAGTCAACCGGTTTCACAATTTCCAAGAAATTTAATCGACCCGGGATGAGCTGGGCGGTTTCGCAACGTGGGAAAGCTCACCCGCGTCACGATGTTCCTTTTGCTATTTTTGACGCAAGCCAGCAATAATAACCGGCCAGGACGGCGGAACCGGACTCTCTGCTGGAACGAGAGCGACAACTATGACGGGAGAGAAAAAAAAAAGGAGGGGAAGGGGACGGAATCAAGCGCGCAGGAACCAGCGGGACTAAACGCGAAGAGGGAAAAAAGGCGGAGATTTTGTTCACGTAACCCAAACCCGAGACCACCCACTAACCCGGTAAACATCGAGGGATTTTACTTGTAATCAACAACTTGGTGCAATGTCGTGTGATTTTTTCATATCTCAACTAACGACTTTGATCTTGGCAATGCGATAATAAATTTTAACGGTTCAACTACAATGATTCAAAAATCTACCTGTGTTCTATGTTGCCGAGTGGCGTAAATGATTGTGAATCTGCAGTCAACTTGAAGGTAGATGTCCTGTTATTTAAAAAAAAAAAATTTATATTTACAGTAGAAATAGAGAAACACAAATATTAGCTTACCTTGGGGTGTGAGTTCCTGTGTCCCGGATATGGCTAAAAGCAATGCGACTTTTAAAACGGATTTGACAAGATGGCGCTGATTGTGTGTAAACAAACCTGGCTGAAAATAGAAGGGCATTGTTCGTTTAAAAATATAATAAACAAAAGTTTTTTAAAACCTAGTTTTCACTTGCTGTCATTATCTTTTTTATGAGGCAAGGATGGCGGACAAATTCATTTCTTTTAGTGTAGACAATCTCTTTCACTGAGCTTTACATTAAGCTTTAACATAGTGATACTAAAATACCAATACAGAGAATAATAAAAACGTGGAGATTAAGTGGGACAAAAGTGAAAATATAGTTGGCACTTTGTGGCACTGGCAAATAAAAAAACAATTATCTGTAAAAACTTCCGTAATCGGAACATTCAATACCACTGTTTGGCACCGCCGGAGCAACAGCAGACACTGAAAAATGGTGCCTTGGCGGGCTTGGGTATCTCGAAATTTGAAAATTTCACTTGGTTACAGCTCAAACTACGTTTTACTCCGACAATGAATCAAATAATTTTACTAGAGGTGAGAAACAGAGTAAATTCTTTCTCGGGACATCGCCAGGCAACGATATTTTAAGCTTAAAAAGGCTTAGATTAGGTGTTTGTTTGAAAACAATGGGAACTTGATGTCTATGCAAACATACCTGCCCATAGTAAAGCATAATCATTTGTCATATTGCACTTTGATTTTCAAAATGGATAGTCAATCCCAGTTACGAAGGGAAATTTCTGGCACTAATGAGATTTCTCCAAGTGGCAATTGTTAGATTTTCAGTAACCCTTAGAAGAAACAAAAAATGAATCTATACTTATAAAGATAGAAACGACTGCTACCCTAGTTAAAACATGGAATGCTTAATACACGTTTACATTACATTCTACCCCAAATATCGACAAGATTTTCTGACAATAAAAGCCACACACCAACCAGCCAAAAGTCGGATCTCTATTGATTCTAGTCACAACTTTTCAATTTTTTACCTCATGTAGACGAAATCAGCACAGATTTCAATAAAGTTATAACCAAGCAGTATTAGAGATATCTTACCAGATCTCAATTTCATCAGTAGGCAGGTGCAGTTACAGGAATAGAAAGATGTGAACTTATTCGTATTTGATGCGACTGGCGAGTGCTGATCCTAATGGCTGAATGGAAAAAAAAAAGTCATTACCACTGTTGCCATATCCTCGCCCACAGACAACTAGACCTATGTTAACGGGATGACAGCTTGATGCCATTATAAAATCAAGGAATTGAGTCATACATGGCTAAGAAACCAAGCTTATTTTCATAAAAATTTAATATATCATCTTCTTCGGTTGCTGACACGATAGCAAAAGGTTGTCTGACAACAGTAGAAAATAAAAATGGATGGAAATTAAACCCCTCCTATTTCACGACAAAGCATTCCAGACGTCGAACCCTACCCCCAAAATTAAGGTTGCTCAATTTTACACTTCTGACATTTGATACGACTGCATTCGTGTTTAGCGTATTATAACGTGTTTCTTTGGTTCGTTTCTCCTACAACAATAATTGTAAAAGACTTACTGTCTGTTTGTGGGCTCCCCCTTTTTATTTTGCGGAGACAATTTGTATTTAAACGATGAAATGCAAAGCCATGAAACAATCGATTGGAACACTTCAGCTTGATCAGACAGACTTCAACCCGAATTTTAGTTTCTAGGAAAATACAAGTAGAATGGTTACAGTATTTTAAGATTATAACGTGAAATAGCTGTAAAAACATGTTAGTTACAAATTAACGCCATTCCTATTCTATACAACACTGGTGTCACGACTCACCATTTCCATTAGTTAGTTCTAGGTTCCCTGTCAAACAAGGATAACAAACAGAACAAACATACGATTTTCCAGTTGGTCTCTATACTCTCTGAGAATATGATATGAAGTATTTGACTACAACCAACTAAATATAAACTAACCTTGAAGACCTACAAGGACAATCAATTCGTACGCTGTTGGATTGGCGCCGCGCGAGAAGAGACTCCGCTACGAGCTACAGGGGAAGCCAGAAATCTGCTTGCAGAAGACAAAAGTGGTTTTCTGGTCCCGCTTGGACTCGAATCTCTTTATTTCGGCGTTAAGTAGTTTACTTCTTTTTGCTTTTCAATAGTTGCTATTTTGTTATCATCGTTCACGTAAATTTCTTTTGAAAACTGTTGAGCTTAAGGCAACAAGTGTTTATATTTCCATTCCGGCCATTCTGGATATATGTGACCTGACAAATCATGCCAAATCTGGAGTGATAAGCAGATGTCATATTCCGTGATGCGGATACGGATGCCTTTGAATTCAACTAAATGACGCAAAAGGAGTCTTTGTAGCTCTTTTTGTTTCGCTCCCTATACAATTCTGCAAAAAATTCTGTTGACTCATCAATGGATGTTGATCCACCTTTACCACATCCTGTTTTAAAAAGATGCTCTAGTGCCCCCATGATCAGTGAATGTGACACAGAGGCTGGTGCTGTAGCCACCTCCTCAGCTACAGCTTCACTAGCCAGTGCAGCCCCTTCACATTCAAGGTTTGTAATATTTTAATATTATTTATTCATTAAAATTAACAAAAAATCATTGACTTTCCACCAGAACATCACCTACATTTATTTTGTGTTCCACATTTGAACCACGGACCAGAAGATTTAGTGCAAGTTTTAGTCCATTGCATTCCCCTGGGGGTGAATATACTTTTTTTTTGTAATGAAGAAATTTCACTAAACATATTTTTACATGTAAGACGCCTGGGAGCCCAAGAGTCCCTCCCTCCAGAGTTAGCCAATTAAAGAAAGAAGAAGCTTGTGATGCTGTAGGTCGAGAGGTTGCCAGTGAAAAGGAATTCCAATCCACTTTACAAATCTCAGCTTCATGGGAAGATCTATCTCTGGTGAGAACTTTTTATTTATAACCATCTTAACAAAAACATATAATGATGGTAAATTGCAAACTGCAGAGTGATACTGATTCAAAAGAATCTAAAGCTGAGCCTCACCGAAGGCCTTCCTCTGCTTGTACGGAGCCAATACACGTAACTTTACCTAACGGGTTGTCAACCTTCGTCTCGTCTCCTTATCCTTCACCGACCAGGTAAAAAAATCTCAGACCCATGTTAGCAAATTTAAGTGAAAATACAAAAGGATGGATTTTTAGGGTCAGTGGTCGACAGTGTTTTTCTCCATCTATGCAAATTCCTGTACGGAACTCGTCATTCTCGCCGACTCCAAGCCCAAGTCCTACAAGGAAAACGTTTTATACCAGGTAAAACGAAAAAGAGAATTGTTTTTATTGCCTTTCAAAATGGTAACTGTCTATCCTATTTTCTTTTTAATTACCATCACGCAGTCGACGGAGTCTCTCGCCAATAGCTATTCGTGCCAGTTCTTTTGGACCGGTAAAGCGGAAATGTGATTTGGAGGACCGAGGAGATTCAGCTTGGACCCCTAACAAAAAGTATCAACATTTCTCGCCAGCGGCAAATGTTTCTAGCGTTGGAGGTCCTCTTTTAGTCACCCAGTCTTCAAGGTAAAACTAGATTTCTTTTGTTGACCAGCATCTTGAAGATTAATAACTGTTCTGTTTAATAGTGGAGAAAATGGTGAAATCTCTGGGAGAATTCCCATTGTTAGCCGTAGTAGTGTGATCCCTACACCAGATTCGCAATCATCTTCAGCAAGTCCGTCAGATTCAGGTTCTAACCAATCACCTCTTCAGGTATAACAGCAGTCCAGCGATGATGTTTCATGCCTAATGTGCATTAGCACGCACACATTTTAACTTTAAACCAGGTGTGTAAAGTGGTTGATAGCCCAGCTAACAGTCCCGGTGGACGACGTGGTAGCACTGGCGGCGGAGGTGAGAGCAGTGGTAGCCGCTCTCGTGATCGGACGTCGTGTGTCGTCCCTTCACCTTTAGCTGCCACCAACACGATCGAAGATCCTGATGCTGAATACAAAATGAGTTCTACAAGCAAAGAACGGAAAGATTTCTCTAGGCTTTTCGTTCCAATTCCGCCATCACCTGGAGCTATGGATTGCTGTACGGGCGATAGCGAAGAATCTTTAGCCAATAATCATCACGATTTTTCAACCAACAGAATACGCGACCAAGTTTCCAAGGAGCTGGATGCTAGTGGTATTTTTCTTTTCTTTTTACCTATTTATCTGAATGGGAGATTTAAAAGTTTATTTTGCAGGTGCGGATTACGGCCCCATGGATGAAAATATGGAAGAACCTGCCACCGTTTCATCCCAGGAACATTCGATGAGCGTCGACTCTAGTCACTCTCCTATGGATCCTTCCGTTTAATCCGTATTTTCGACAAGAAATCCTGTCAAATCGTCTTTATTTCTCTTCAGACAAAATGCCCCCTTGCCCTGATTCGCCTTCTCTTTACGCTTTTAGTCAACAAACACGGGATATTTTGTAGGGGCATCCGACGCAGTGTCGACGTCCGATGATAACCTGAAAGTAAGAGAAAATTTGTGCCCACGTTGTACGTCGCACAGCCTTGTTTTTTTTTCATACATGAGTTCCAAGTTACGTGTTGCCAACCCCCTGCCTATTCCGTCACTTTCTCCTTTACATATGTTACCTGACATATGGAATGATCAAGTGACCGATTTGTTTTCTATCTTCTTATTTCTTTCACTTTGTTGCAGAATAGTAAGCCGTTTGTTCCGTGACTTTTTTACTCTTCGAGTGGTTTTCGCTCGTTGCCATGACACCTTAGAAACAGAAAAGAAAAGTATAGTAATAATTGGAAGCACGATTAAGATGCTAATGGAATTTGAAGTGTTTCCTGTTTCGAATTGGCATGTTGGTAGACCAACACAGTCTGCCCCGACCGAAAATATAAATCTCAATGTTAATACTAAATTTTTTTTACACTACAATTATTACTAAGCACGAAAAGAATAGTTTAAGACACGAAAGAGGAGAGGAATTGGTTTTAGGTCGGTGGGGATTTATTCACTTGTGACCGCCGTGCAATCCTTTGACACCGTGGACAAGATGCCGGGGTGCTCCAGCACGGTCGGTGAAAGCAGCTACCACACTGATTACAGCGAATCACAGTGTCCACTTGGAAAGGAAAGATCACTTCAGACGAATGACATTTTTCACAGAGAAATCCCCGGGCTTTGCATAACTAGAAAGCATATTGAAAAGATGAGACGATCACACTCTAGGCAGAAAATGTTATGATGATACCTCGCAGTGAATGATGTGCTTCATTCCATTTGAAACAATTTGGCGCAAAATCTGGAATAGTTCACCAGAATTTACCCTGGTTAGATCATACAATGAATATATTTCAGGGTCCTCGAGCCAATCCGCCGCTTGTTTTCGGAATTCTTCCCAGACACTAGAAACACAGATATTTAAAAATTATACAATGACATAAAAAAGATATAATTATGACATACTCGGAACCGAAACGGCAAATACGTAGGAATTCTGCAACATTTATTAGCTGTAAACGTAGCTCAAGGACTTTGTTTAGTTGTCGACACCGACGGTATAGCAACGGATTAATGTAACCCAGTCGAAAGAGGGGATCAAACCACATTCTTTCTAGCAGATCATATGAAAAGTTTGAAACAGGATACCTGCAAAGAAACAAAATGATATATATCAGGTTCAAAAAAAAAACAAAAAAACAATACACGAGCTTACTTTCTAAAATCCCATTTCTTGAAAATCCGACTAGGCACAACAAAGGTTTTGTTCGAATGGCAAGCTGTGCAGAAATAACGTCCCAAATAATGGCAATAACGGAAGTTATGACTGTGTTCGGGTTCAACTCTCATGCCACACCCCGCACAGCGATAATTTTGTTTCGCCATGACAACCTTGAGACTGTGAAACAACTACATGAATACCACACGAGCAATGAAAATAGTTTAGCATCTCACTTACTTCGGTGACGTATACACAGCAAAGACGATCTGAGGACGCGGCGGTGCCCATTCACTATTTCCTCGAAGGTTTGTCATCTGCCCCTCATCAATTTCGTTTTCTTTCAATTGCATGAATGGATCATCAGGATTGATGGGCCAACTTTGTGGCATTGGCAACAGCTAAATGGATTGTTATGATAAGCATTGAGCGAAAAATTGTACGAATGCGACTAGTCAATTATTACGTGTTGGGGTGCATCCTTCTCCGACACTAGCCATTCCATATCCGATTCGTTTGGTAGCCGAAGTTGACTGAAGTGGCCCAAAAGATTAAGTGCAACGTTTTCGGCAGAAACAGTTGATTCATTAAGAATTCCTAATGAAGGTGAGGGTGTAGAAGCAGAGACTGGTGATGGAGGTGACGGGGTAAACAGGGCTCGCCGGCTAGTAGAATCACCACTTATTCGATGTTGTTTGACGGCAATAGGAGCGCTCGGCATTACGGTGGTCGCATCGGATGGATTTTCGGATTGAAAACCCGAATTCATTCGAGATATCAAACGCGAATGAACGCGTCTCAAACGAGCCAATTTTCGCGATCTTCGTCTTTCTTTTTCAATTGCTGAGCAAAACGACGTGAATGATATACCTGTAGCAAACAAAACAAAAAATCATCTGAAGGTGTCAGTTACTAGCTTTTGATAAAAAGTACCGGAATCAATACGTTCCATAGCATCATTCTTTTTAAAATCTGCGAACAATATTGCTGATGCTAGGGAACTCGAAGGCGAGAATGGAGGGGTTGTCGCCGAAACACTTGATTCCGGTGACATGCTACAGTCTGTGGGTGCATTGGAAACTAAAGAAAAAAAAACAACATAAAATTGAGCATTAGGAGTGAAAGGACCAGCCAACTATTTGGCTGCCTAAACGCTACCAAAATGTTTATAACTAAATGCTGATTGCAATTCAAATTTCATTTGACGGATTTCCTCGTCACTCTCGTCGTTGAGATCGCTTTTGATTAACTGATCATCCTCTTCATCTTCTTTACTATCAGTCCATCTGTAGAATTTTGTCTAACAAAACAATAAACAAAAATGAGATAGTAACTTGTGTTATTATTATTGTTTATGTGTGTTACTTCTTCAATTGCAGCAATCATCGCTTCGGAAACACTAAAATGTGCATTTTCTCTATCAAGCTCAGGACCAATTTTTTTTGACTGATTTGACATCAAATAATCTACTAAGGATTGGCCTCTTTGCCTTCTACAAATGGTTAAAAAGACATACTGAATATTCGAACATATATTTATTTTGACTTACACTTACTTTGGATATTCATGACCTCCAGCAGCCACAACAATACTACTTCCACCGTCTTCCAAGAAGCGTGGTCTAGATAAGCTGCTTGAACCATCTTTTAAATGAAATTCATGTTTTTTATATGATGCTAAAATACATTCGTTAGACTTGTGATTACCTGTTGCCTTTTCACAGGTATTCCTAGCTTGTGTAAAAGATGGAACCTGCTGGTGCTCATAGGAAGTAGAACTCAGACCAGTGCAGTCAGAAAAAGATCTTACATGTTTTGACCGATGATGAGTTGCAGGTGCCTTTACTGATTCAGCAATAGCAAGGTTGGGATGGGGGTCATAAGAATTTTTTACAGCCATCTTAATCTCACTAAGAACTGAACCAGAAGATTCATCGGGACGAGATCCAATTGGTTCGTCTAGAAAAGAATTTGTTGCAGAGATTTCAGCTTTAACTGGAAGTAGGGCAACTTTTGGTATGCATCCGGTGTTCACTGCCGAGATGTTCTCGTTTTCTCTCTCGATCATAGTCATGTTGCTCAACTTCCGGAGATTCTTGAGTCCATCGTCTGTCAAACTAGCTAATCTAAGACTTTGGCTAATAAAAATAAAATGTATGCCTAGTTCCGAATTTTATTTATTTGCAGTGGCTCAAGTGAGAAGTGGGAGTATTCCTTTTTTTATTATGGCGTCTGCAAACGCAGTTGTTGTTTTCTAGAAACTAAGTTGTCAAGCGGAAGACCGCTAGGTGCCGTGTAGTAGAAAAAAAGAAAAACGAATAAAAAAATAAATAAACCATTGCCAAATTAAAAGCTTTATTTTTTTATCATGATAAAACACAAATTTTCACTAAAATCGATGGAAATAGTTTAAATGGTATGGCAGTCGGTTATCTTCTCTACTCTATAAAACAACAAGGAAAAATGGGGAGGAGTTTGCTTGTCTGTCACATTGTGCATTTGTTGTGCTTGGCCTGCAGGGGACTACCTGAAAAAGGGTTCACCGCGTCTGTAATCGGCGGGATGAGGCTTTTGGAAGAATAGAATGTGGATGGAAACGTGGATATATGCAGCTTTTCAGCCCGCGAGCATTGCTTATACCGGGAGGGCGACAGCACGTAAGCCGACGGGCAGGGATGGCGGGTGCTTTGCAAAATAATATTGATTAAATATCTTTTTTACAAAAAAAAAATTTAATAGCATAACAATAAAGATTCGAACCTGTAATATCAGCATGGCAGCCGAAAACTATGCCACAGCGCCATATTTCAATCACTAATTATATACATAAGCTACCTGTTTAACTAAAAGACAGCCAAAGCTAAATTTGGTTCGGATGTGCGGTCCTGGCACAATGGTTATCCTCGCTTTGTATTCTGAAGTCCCGGGTTCAAATCCCGCCACCATCAATTTCCAAGCCCTCCCTTCCCTCCCTGCTCTCCTCCCACCGCCCACCCACATCATCATTCACGATTCGCAAGATTCATCATCTCGTCGGATTATGCAACATTCAGCATCTTCATAACAACGGATTGAATCAAAAATTCTTCTTCTCATCAGATTACATCTTCATCGTTTCGGATATCTCTACACCAAATGACAACGCTGGATACCCCGTTCAAGAAAGAAGAAAAAGAAGAGCCATGCCTACTATAAAGGGGCTAAAAATGGCACAAAAAATCGATCTGTAGTAACGTTCACTACATAGAAGATCGGCCCACAAACTCAGGTAGAGAAGAGGTAATCGGAGCTTGTAGGTTGTTCGTAAGTCTCCCCATGGCCACTAGGTTCATGGATGCAGGCAGCTAATCATCGAGCAATGTGACCCTCTTCGATACCGCTTTTTGTTTTCCTGTGTCTAACCCCAACGACCAGTAGGGCGGCTACCAGGTATGCAGACTAGTAAATAATATAACACAAACAACCGTCACATAATAAAACCGGTTGCCATGTATAACACCTAGCGTTGATTAATTGAAAACAAAAAAAATAAATAAAATAAAAAGGTTAAAACACATCATCGGTCAGTAAAATCCCTGGACCTTCGTTAGAAAAAACTTGTCGGTGAGTTCATATCGAAACCATAAATCATATTAAATACGCCATCCATATTTTCTTGAACTTCCGACGCTGTTTCAGCTCTCATTTGCTTTCCACGGGTGGCAGGAAGACCCGTGAGCAGTGAGACAAATTTTTCTCTGAGATCTTTCTTCATGCACGCTTCAATTTTCCTTCCTCTGAAACACTTAAAGAAGGCGTATGGAGTGGCCACTTCTCTCAAAATTGGGACGTCCCGATATGTCTTTGTGGGAATACAGCTCTATTAATTAAAGGGCAGAGAATCAGTATACCACTGTGATCTGGCATGGAATTACTAATTCAATAAATTCACTAGAAAAAAAAAAATTTACACAAAAAACTCTTACTGTAAATTGTTGGCATGTTTCGATTCCGTCCATGAGATCAGCTTTAAGTTCAGCAGTGACGGGAAGGTCGTCTATACGCTTCCGGATGTTAGTATAATTCGGCTGCATGTCATCTCCGATCTATTTATCGTTCAATGGTAAAGAATGAGCAATCAAAGCAATCAGAAAAAAAAAAAAAAATCATCACTTACAAAGCCAATTTCTTTCATTACACAGGTTGCGTTTCCGAGAATTGCTTCATGTTTAGAAAAAATTTTATTGACAAAAGGAAACGCAAAAGGTCCTGTCGGTCGTGAGCCCTCTGCGACCGCGGGCAATTCTTCAACGATCGCCAGATTGTCCTCCGGCATTGTTCGGTGTTCTGCACGTTTCTGTAGAAAATGTAAAAAGAAAAAAAATTATTGGGTAAATAAGCAAAAGCAAAGTTTTTTTTCTAAATACCCAGCGATAGCCTCCTGGGTTAATGGGTTCGCCATAATAATAGCCAGCATCTCCATATGGAAATCTCTGTTGGAACTGGAGCCTTCGATTGGGCGGAAAATAACCAAGCCAGAAACGAGGATCATCATATCCAAATGGGGGATATTGATTGACGACTTCCTGAGGGATTTTCTAATATTGGATTGCAACTTTAAGCCAAAATGAATAAAGATTTTCTGGTAAATTACTTACGACTGCAGGAGGTCGATAGACGGTAAACGGAACTTGCTTAACCGAACTATCAAGAGTGGGAATAGTATCACTTGGGACGGAAGTTGTAGTGATAGTAGTAGAAGGATCTGTAGGAGGAGCTGTAGCAGGATCTGTCGGAGGAGCTGTCGGAGGAGCTGTCGGAGGAGCTGTAGGAGGATCCGTAACAGGCTCTGTGAGAGACTCTGTCTGCGTTACTTGAGGTTCTCCCGGTGCTTGTTCCAAATTAAAAGATCCCATTTGTTCCAAAATGGGAAGAAATGATGGTTTTCCACGGCAACGCGCATATGCTAATGCGACTTCGCTTAGCATATTGCTTACAGCTTCTTTACCATAACAATCTTCCATAATCTAAAAGACATTTGTGAAGATTATGAGATTATAACATTTCCAAGATAACATTTTTTTTGTATACTCTACCTTCATGGTTGCATATTTCTGGAAGATGACGTCAGATACCTCTTCGAAAATTGGCGTAACATCAGTCACGAATATGGCAAGGAGAAGAACAAATGCGGATTTCATCTGAATAAAAAATAAAAATTTAAGCAATTTCCTATTAGTACAAAATAATTATCCTCACCTTAGATGCGTGAAGATGGTCTGAACCACCGACTAGGGATTCAATACGAACGTCACTTGTATATATAGTGCTCTCCTGAAGTCGAGGGTAAACACATTGCCTACGGCATAAAAAAAGGTTTTGGAAAACGTGAATGCTGAATTGAAGAAGCCATTCCGGTTTTTTCTTAATCAACCACCATCATTTTACCCTCGAGCAAATTTTTCTTCTTTTTTGTACTTCACACATTCTTGACCGTTATCATATTTATCCACCTTCATTATGGAAGAGCTTACCTATGTTAGTTCGTTCGTTCAACTTCAGGGATGATTGAACTTCGTACCTGAAGGACACCCAGAGCAAATAAAAAAATATCAATCGTCACGCTCAGAACACGAAATTCCTGTTTTAGTTGAAGATGATTTGACGGTAAGGTGGGACGGCAAAAATGTTTTCGATGCTTATGTTGTTGGCAAATTTTTGATAACACGAATTAAAACAGTCACAGAGATTGAAAGTGTAAGCTAACATACAAGCAGCATTACTGCCAACGTCTGACAGCAACAGTAAATTACATTGACCTTCTCATCTAAAGAAGGTCATGACCATAAGAAATCTTTTAAGATACCAAGTGTGCGTGCGCACAGATACGAGACATATTGTTAGCTGGTTTCGTGTTCTTAAATGGCTCACAAGTGTGCCCGTGAATTTCAATTCAACTAGTCATCGTGGGATATTTTGCCATTTGAGTGTACGACCGCATGAAAATGAATTATCATATTTTCTAATCGCCAGTTGCTTATAACTTTTCCTTTTTTAAATGTGTGCCTTTAATGTGCTGAAAATATAGATGATACAACAAAGTTGTTTATACATTCACCTAAGTGGTTTTTAGTATTACCAGACCACGTTCGACGTTGTTGACGTTCCATCCCTGCATCGGACTCGGTTCACTTTGGAACTTCAACACGTGTTTGCAACGAAGAGCCTTCAGCCATTTTTTTCCGATTGTTTCGTCAGCTTTCTGAACGAGAACGCCACATCAGATTTTTTTTTAATGGTAAGAAGTTCTATTTAAATACCCAGAAATGTTATAGATATATTACCTGAAAAGATATTTAATTTTGGAATAAACGTCTCGTTTTGTTTAATACGGAATGGATCGGATCAGGAAAAATGGCGATAAAAGTGCACATGAGCTTACGACCCATAGTCCAAAACTGTATGGGTTGCTGTAACGTAACGACACGAGACGACCGAAAGAAAAAACGGTTGCTAACGTAACGAATCTATCGCCATGAGAAACACAGGTGCCTTCTAAATATTAAATTAACGACAGTAAAGTGAAGAAATAGCGTAACCAAAGTCTAATTACATAATCGTCACGTGAAACAAAAGTTCTTTGGAAAAACCCACTTCCAGCCTTCCACACCGTGTGGTTGAACTTGGAGAATAGTAACGCCATCTCTGAGATAAACGTACTACACATATCAACGTACTAGCAGACGATTTTCTACAATTTGTAGTTCAAGCGAACGACGGCGCCTTCTGACTTGCTTCTAAAAGACGCGAAGTTGTTTGTTTTTCTTTTCCAACATGGGACGGAATAGAAGAAGGTTTCAACTGATTTTTCTTTTGTATAATCATGTGTCAAAAACTTTAAACCTTTATTAAATATTAGTAGTAGGTCACGTTCGAGAGAAAAGGAATCTTCGAGAAGTAGATACCGAGAGTCTGCTAAACCGTCATCGTCAAGTCTAAGAGAGAAAGATTACGAAGATCGGAATCAAATTAAAGACCATTATAAGCCACGGGAAAGCCGTAGAACTTCAAGGTAACAATATATAAACATTTCGAAACAGGAATGAATACTAAAAAACATGTGCAAAGCTAGGTCTCCTAAGAGCATCAAAGGCAAAACTGGAGATAGAAAACATTCCTCTAGCTCATCAAGTTCAAATGACAGTGACAATAAGTTGGTTATGAATAAGGATCTTTTGGAAAAACTTGAAAAAGAACGCCAAAGAGTCTTGGCAGAAAAAAAGAAATGGAAAGAACAGGTAACATAAGTTAAAATGATCTGTGTTTCGAAATCGGTCTAAATAATAAAGATAATACCTTGTTTTAATTGCAAGATGAAAGCTCTTGAAACTCCAGAAGAGAAACGAAAAAGAAGATTACTTAAAAAGCAAAGTAAAGAGATGAAACGGAAGGAGCAAATGGGATGGGACAGTGAACTTCTTCACTACACTAATGCTGATAATCCATTTGGAGATTCCAACCTGCTTGAGAAGTTTGTATGGAAAAAAAAGTTCGAGAAAGAAGGTACATACACATGTTTTTATTCCGTGCTTCCGTATATAACACGTCAATTTGCAGGGAGAGGAGACATGAGTCAAGAAGAAATTGAGCGCGAATTAAGAATGAAGCAGCTGGCGAACCGAGATGAACTTGAAAAGGTAAAAGCAAGAAGACTGGAAAGGGAAAAAGAAAAAGAAGCCAGAGAAGATGAAACAGCTGATCTACAACGGACCAAAGAAGCTGAACAATTTAGAGAATGGCAAAAGAGCGAAGATCAGTTTCATTTAGAACAAGCCAAACTGCGTTCAGCTATTCGTATTCAAGTAAGTTTTGGCTACTGATGATGCGTATTGTCAATATAATCTTGATGACTCATTTATTTCTGTTTAAAGGATGGCAGAGCAAAACCCGTTGATGTCCTTGCAAAATATATCAATTCTGAAAATGATCCAGAAGCTGTGGAGATGAATGAGCCTTATTTTTATCTTATGGGACTGACCTTAACAGATTTGGAAGATTTAGTAGCTGACATTAAGGTACGTAAATGTGTTTCCCCATATTTCAAATCACATTTTTTAAAATTTGGTCTACTTATTAGGTTTACATGGAACTTGAGAAAGAGTCTAGCAACTTAGATTATTGGAATGATCTAATGGTGATAGTCGAGGACGAAGTTCGCGCCATGAGAAAAATCGAACGATCAAAGAGGAGTGAGTACGAAGCAGCAATGGGCCGACAAGAGGGCATTCATACAGCCGTCGCCCAAGACGTGGCAACCATTTTTAAAAACAAGACGGCTCCAGCACTGCTAGCTCTGAAAAGTAACATTGAGAAGAAAATTGCTGCTCGTCAAGAAGGTGTCGACATTTCCTATTGGGAAAGTCTTCTAAGCCAGCTGAAAGCCCACATTGCTCGCGCAAGGCTGCGAGATCGTCATGGGGCTAACTTGAAGAGAAAATTGGAATTGCTCAAAGCCCAACAAGGTCTAATAGACACTGCTGCTGCCGAGGCAACGCGCTTAGGAATCAAAATGGAGCCAACTGACGAAGATGTCGAAGGAGTTCCAGAGCAACCCAACATAGATAAAGAAGATGAAAATCAAGAGGAAGAAGAGGACGAACCGGGTGCAGATGGTGGGGAAAGTACTCGCGGTCAAGCTGAAAGGGATCTTCTTGAACCTTGTTTAGTTGCTTATGATTCTGGCCGGTACAGTCCAGTATACTTGGAGCCCAGCCAAATCGACCCAACACAGCTCGTCTATACTGAAGACGATGATATGGAACGACTGGAGTTTGCACGAGCTCGTGTTCAGGGTCGTGGAGTGGCAGTTGGGGCGGCTGATTCAGAAGTCTCCCTGGAGGAACGGGCAATGCGAGGTGAAGCGCAAAAAGGCATGTCAGCAGACGAAGCAATCTTTTCAGTCGAATCTGCTATCGACAAACCTGTTTATCTCTGGTCTGACAAGTATCGGCCGCGTAAACCCCGTTATTTCAACCGCGTCCACACGGGATTCGAGTGGAATAAATATAACCAGACACATTATGACATGGACAATCCGCCTCCTAAGATCGTGCAGGGCTACAAGTTCAACATCTTCTATCCTGATTTAATCAACAAAAATTCTACACCTCAGTACACTATAACGCCTTGCGCCGACAACAAAGACTTTGGCATTCTACGGTTCCGTGCAGGCCCTCCATATGAAGATATTGCCTTTAAAATTGTCAACCGTGAATGGGAGTATTCATACAAAAAAGGATTCCGTTGCCAATTTCATAACAATATCATGCAGTTGTGGTTTCACTTCAAGCGTTATCGATACCGCCGCTAGGCAATTACGATTTATTTTATTTTACAATGTTTCTTGAACATGAATAATAAAAACATGATTTACTTTTCAGTTTTTCTCTGTATTTTCATTGTACGAGACAACTGAACGAGGGATGTAATGTAATGAAAAATGTTCTCTTCCATTTGGATATTCTGGTCTTATATAGCTGTTGGCAAATAGTTGTTGGCAATCATAGGTAATTAATTCGCTAAATTCATACAGATTTAACTGAGACGGGCATCACGCGAAAAACGCGTTGTAAAGTGTTTTGAACGGTGGTCCATACGAAGCAGTCATGTCGACTAGCTTTTACTAATAATTATTTTTTTTTTAGAGACCGTTAACCCCCTCCGTGATTTGCGAGATACCATTTATGTAAGGCTTGGTTTTGGTTGGGCTGTCGAGCTTGGTTTCGCCTTTGGCAGCCGCCGTTGGGCTTGAAACGTGAAGAGGCTTGGCGAAACGATGCTCCAGCATCATATGATTAACTGGAGGCAAAGCAAGGCAAGCGCGAAAAATATTCTCGATGCTAGATCGCTGACGGTTGAGCGAGTTAATAACGGGTGCGCCTTCGGGAACTAGAGGGGCCTGTAAAAGAAATTTTGGATTTGTTCTGCTAGGATTGTTTAAAAAAAAATACCTTGCACAAGTAACTGAGGATAGATAGGACTGAGTGGAACGGTTGGTAATTCGTTTGATTTGGTCCGCGGAAAGTAATCCGTTGGCATATTTCGGTTAAAATTACTAAATCAAGGATAATGGGGCTAGCCAAAAGCGAGTCTTCACACGTATTGTGGATAACCAGAGTGTTGTGGCCACCCATCATGATCTCCGAGGTATATTCATCCATGGCACGCTTACTGTCACCTAATTGCACAAAGGAAAATTCGTGCGTTAACTTGGGAACACTACATGTAGGTATCGCGTGAAAGCACTTACCGACATAAGGTACGTATTTGATCACAACAGTGTGATCAGGTTTCTCTCCCGGTTTGTAGAGAACAGGATTAGACTCCACCATATCGTCCACGACATTACTCTTGGAAATCTATGACATGCGGATTTGAAGATTAATTATGAGAAAATAAAAAATTGCAAGACAAAGTGGATGTAAACTAACCTCTTTGGAGCGGAATTGCTGTGGGGCAGAAAGATTTTTGCCGTCATTGTTTCCCAAGTGATTGTAACTGACAATCGAAACAGGCTTGAGGCCGGCGCTGACCAAGAAATCAACTAGCACAGACTTGAGCTTCGTTTGGCCCGATTTGAAATCATCGCCACCGATGAAGACGTTAGCCTTCTCTGCCATTTCAATACAACCGGGAACAAACGTGTTTTGGGGCGATCCATTGATAAATGCGCACTGAAATATTATAGGGAAACGCATATATTGAGCAAGAGATGTATAGCGAAATATTCTTCAACCGTTTCCAACATACCCCTTCTAAGATGCTAGCCACAGCAAACAACGTCGACGGCGAGATTTCGCTGGCATCGTTTTTGATGGAACGCATTAAATTTTCGGCCGTGTCGTTTAGTCCTGGAACGATATCAGCGAAGCGCTCCGTGTTGGCCGTCCAAAGCAAAATGACTTTGTCCAAAGCGTGCTCGCTAAAGAAAAAAAAAATTGAATTGACGATCAGTGAAACTAGGACGATAGTGCGAGTTATATTACGCGCGGAAATCGCGAATATCTTTGCGGATTTGATCGATTTGTTCTCGCTTTGTTCCAACGATGAGATTATCGGCTCTCTCCAATTGATTGGCTGCGATAAAGTCTGGTGAGTAAATTGATGGCCTTGGTTTCATCTTTTCCATATAAGGGCGGAGTTGTTCCTGGAATAAATCAATTACGTCGATCAATATACTAGTACAATGGCACTTGTCATTTTTAGTGAAGCAAATCAAACATTTCTAACCTGTAGTGATGGTTCAAGAACACGGGCCCGTTCCATGGCGGATGCAAGATCTAAAGATGAAATATCCCAGCCATCAAGCACGATGTCGTCTGGGTGCACCATGGGCAACAGGTCATGGAAAGGGATGTAAACATCCCGGCCGTCAGCGCCCATCCCTAGCGAGACGGTAGATGACATCATAAGGGACCCATAGTAGTTAGCCTCCTGGTGCCCGTTGCGGGTAGGCCAAGACAACGCTAGCTTGTTGGCAAGGACGGCAGCGGTGACGGTCGTTCCATTATTGCCACCCCAGCCAACCAACATAACACCGAGTTTAGGGACTTGACGTTCCGTCCGGATACGCAATCGGGTGGTGTTTGGAGTGACCTGTAAATAAAAGAACGTACACGCATGCTCAGTCGTCTTTGCCGGGTGAAAATGGCGATCAAGTTCAAGTTACCTTGTACCCCCCGTCGGAGGCCGGCTCCACGCGTGACGTGCAGTATTCATAATCCGCTTCGATGTAACGATCGCCGTACGTAACGTTGGGGCTGTCAACTTGGAATTTCGTCATTTTTTTGTGTGTCTTATTTACCCTGTAATGTTCACGGCAAGGAAAGAAGCGAACATGAGTTTAGTCAAGAATGAAGGCAACAGTAGACTAAAATAAGACGACTAGCAGGAAGGGGAGAATCGAACGATCTACTGGATTCTGCGCGTGAAAACCAAGGCCGTGGCCTGACGGCCACGAGTGCCCCTAGCATTCGGCCCGTTGCAATGAACTCACGATCCAGAAATCGCACCATCCTTACGTGACATGCAAGAGAATACAGTCTACCATATGTGCTCACTAACGTTCGGGTTCAACGCGCTCCACAATAACGTTGTAATAGGTAGCCAGCAGCTAGTGACCACGTAGCCTATCGTGTAACTTTGCACTGGTCAGGGCTTTGCAATCAATCGGGATAACACAACACAAATTTCACGTCTGTCTTCATACAAAAATCAAGCAGCCATGTGAAAGAATGAGTAAGCTCAACTGCTCTGGTGAATGCCTAGCTTTGGCAGTCGACCAGATGGCGATATTCTGGGATTCCGAACTTGTAATCAGGCGCATGCGTTCGATGATTTTTCTGTCGTAATAGTTCCGATAAAGTTTCACGATAAAAATGTCCGTGAGCTTTGTATAGTTGCTTAACGAGGACTAAATTACGATTGGGCAACGAGAAATACTGCATTAATTGTCGGTTAGTCACCATCCCACCATACGGTTTTCGAGATGATACACCAAGAACGGAAGTTACGTCAAACATGACGTCAGTCGCTAGCTACCTCGAGATCGATCAAGAAACCTTTTAACTACAGTTGCAGGTTACCTATTACATGGAGCAAAGTTCTGGAAGTACTTTTGAAGTGAACTCTTTTGCTTGCAAGTAACTGGTTAGAAAGAAAGACTGTTTGATTCTAAACAATGTTTCAATAAGATTGTAGAAACTGGCTTACCTCTGACTTCTGAACAAGGAATGGGCAGCTTGAAGTTGCAACCTACACCAGCTCTACAGTTGTCAGCAGAATGAAGAGAAGAGATTGTGGGTTCAAGGTTAAATATGGCCAGCTATTCCTCCTGGCCAGCACATGTGTTTAAAGACATGTTAGCTTTGGCCTTCCTGGTGCTGCAGGGATAAGACTGTTTTGACAACACAAGCTGTGAAGGTCAAGGTTGGAGTGGTATTACTTTCACCCACTTTGTATGACCAGCATCTAGTGAAGGGGTATCAACGAAATCCGGTTCACGACAGATACACACAAACAAAAATAATTGCCTTCCAAAAACAGCAACTGAAAACTAGGTATAAAACGACCAGAACCAAAGATCACACAAGGGACAGAAAGGTCATTAGCCCTAACGGTGCATTCGGAATTTTGTAATTATCGTGGGCTGCTCAACTTTCAGACGCCCTTCCATATATGTCACGGAATAATAGACAGGGATATTCTTTTGGTAATTACCCAACTTTCGAGGCTTAACCTTTGTCCAACAATGACTGCAATTTATAATTCTAAAAATAAAGCAGAAAAGCTTACCTACATAGGTCTGTTGATGGATAAACGGGAATGGGGAAAACGTCTGCAAAGAATCGCCAGTCTGTTTCAGACGAAACGAATGTCGTTTTTTTTCCATGGAAATTAGCAAACGTTGCCTTTTTCGCTAATTAGACCTCACACTTTTATTGGCGTAAAAGGAACAAACTGTTTTAACTAACCAGGAAATGTGACCTAAACTAGATTCGATTAGTATTCTAATACGACATATGTAGAAGCTCATTCTGAGTTTTAGTAATTTAATTTACCATCTCTCAGTATTTGTGTAAATTAATTACCCTGTTTTCAAGAAATTATCAGACCAAAAGGAATGGAACCAAAATAATACTAGTAAAACTTTTAAAAATCTAATTGTGTTAATTTTGCAACTGACTGGCTTTTGGGACGACAGTTTTGGGACGACTAGCTTCGCTTAGCTCCGTAAAATTCAATATAGGTTTTACAGTTGTCACGCCTCTACCCCATTCACGTTATTATATAATTGATGGAACACTAACAAGCCAGTAGTATCAAGAAATATACACTATTACAAGGGCCCGTGTGTTATCGAAAATAATGTGATCTGAGAAGCAGTTCTCCTTTCTAATGTGTGATCCCTTCGCACGTAATATAACAACAAACATTCGTATTCGTTCTCTAATTGGTATTTTCAATTATGCAACCTATCCAATGCATGACGTTTTGTTAACATTACAAAAATTTTCATGTTTATACCAAGTTCTAAAGCTGAATTCTACAAATATACCATGTCTGTTTCACGAACACAAATATTACAAGCTAAGAGGAAATTTCCAGTTATTTCTATTTCACTTACAAACAACCGTCAGCATACTGATAACAATTGTTCGTCATGTATGAATATTTCCATTCACGTACAATTCCGAGATCAAAGACTTGAAATGAAACACTGCAGGTAGATAACGCACTGAAGCATGCTTTATTCCGACATTCCTTTACCGTAAGTCATCTTGTACGAATTCTCTTCGTATCCCCTATGACTTTAGGTTTGTTACTGTCACCATGACGATGAACCTTTCCAGCTAATTGCATGACGCCATTGCATTATTGGTTTCGGCTTAAGATTATTAGGGGCAAAGGTTCCTTTAATTGCGACGGAATCCAGCACAGCAGACGTGCAGGTTCTGAAAATGTGTAGGGTATGTCATTAATTGCGTGACCGGTTTTCTCTGTTGGACGTTGCCTACAACCAGGTTCACCATCATTTATAGCACAGTGAACATTTGCTGATGACAGTGTAAGAGAAATGCGTTAAACGATATTCCGAGGAGAACGACATCGATGTAATACAGTAATCTGTCTGTCTATACCACGTCGTTGGTAGCGTTCTAAACCCACAAACAGGAGTCAATCAGGCAAACTGATTTATCTCCGGACCAGACAAAAACAAAAAACCTCGTGAGAAGAATCCAAATGGAAAGCAAGACGCATTCTAGTAACTACAACAGCTGAAGGCCAGTGGGTGTGGTAAAACCGAAACTATTTTCATCTAATGTTAGACCCTTCTATAATTGGGTGCAGCACGTACTTTTAGGTAGGCAATTGAGCCAGCTGGTATTTATGCGGCCCTAATCGTATGATGTCTAGCTTGACTTCTTTTCGGCCCAAGTAATTGCTCAAAGAGAATGGAGTCTTCGATAAAGTCACAGATTTTATTCTACTGCCAGACTTTGTGATTTGTCGGAGTAATAACGAGCAGCTGCTTTGTCCCGATACACAATAACAAGACGATCACGTCTCTGGTTTACTCGACGCCTTCGTTTTTAAAGAAACATGGATGAATAGCATTAGATGAGGTACAAAAAGACACAGGAACAAGGATCCTCCAGTGCCATATACACATAAACTATTTCTAGTAAAGTAAGTACATCCATCACACCACCCAGTGGGTTCGACGTACCATACTGCTCGTGTTCACCATTACGCGAAAAACGGAACCTTTTAATAAGTCAATGGCCAATTTGCAAACGGAAGAAATGATCCATTTCGGGGACCGTTTTTTTTTGTTTTGTTCGTGCAATTCGTCATGGAGATGGTAATTGAAGACAAGTGGATCCGAAAACATTTGAGCAGATAAACGCACAATTAAAATTTAATGACAGTTCATCTACCAAATGGCTGTAAGAGAACCCAATGCTGTTTAACTGCAACGCGTAAAAAAAGGGGAGAACCATCATTACGACGTTGGCTTACAAGTTCTCTCGTGACTGTGTAAATCAGTTTTTTTTTGTCCGTCGGTCAAGTAATTGGCTGTTAAAATCCTGTATATTTCTAATACTACTTCGTAATTAGGTTATGGTTTCGGCGATGGTTTGGTGGATTTTACTCGCATCGGCGCACACGTCAGTGGAGGGATTCCGTCTAATGTGCATCCGAGCATTGATGAGGTTCATCGAATGTTGGTTGCCATCGTCTCGAGCTGCGGTCGATAACGGTGTCGCTGATGAAGAAGTCCATACGGTTACAAGATGTCCTTGACTTGAGATCCACGCCGCTGTGCCGTTGCTTATTGATGTGTCACTAGAAACCAAAATACGTTGCTGCTGAGGCGAATCGAGCAGCAAACTTGATTTCTCGAGAGTCCCACAAGAGTTGAGACGCTCGCCTTCCGAGTTATCCTGCCGCTGAATCAAGTGCGTGTTTTCTGCCGCCGTGTACGAGACTTCCGATAAAGGAATCACGTCCCTTCCATTGTGCCGAATGACGGCCGAAGTGATGAACTGTCGTTGATTGAGGACTTGTCGCGGCTGTCGCGGACCTACTGGCCAAAAATTAAGATATAACATCCTTATAGAAGCCATTGAGAACTACCCAGATGTTTCAGCTATTTGATGATTTCTTTTATGTTTATCAGAAAATGAAAGAAATATGGAATCAAAATTTATTTGGGGAAGCTACACTCAACGGTCAAACATAATTGAATTGAGCTCCGTAAAATACTGTATATGTCAGACGACCTATGTGTACAGAAAGCCAGGCTATTCGTCGGAACACGTACCGTATAAAAGCTCAGCGTGCGTGCAGACTAGTAAATAAATTGCGTTCAGGGGAAAATCCGAAAGGGACCATTGAATACGAGCTGGGAGTCATCACTATCAGCAAAAAAGGAGGAAGCGTGAGACGCCGCCAGCCATGAGACAAGATTATTTCCCGCGGCTAAACTTTGCCTCATCGGCAGCAGTTGCTAAAAAGGTTTTTAGCCTATCTAGCGATTTCATCGTCACGACCTGCTGTGCATAGTTTCCATCATAAATACCTACGAAATCGTACCGTCTACGAAATATGGCAATACACAATCATCCGTTTGTAGCTTGATGGTATTAAATTCAAATCTGAATAAATTTTCGTAATATTACGTATGCCATTCTTGCTTTAAGTTCGTAAAAGGCCAACAACGTACAAAAAGGACAGTAAGAAATAAAGCCACGTATTATGCCCGGGAATATCTGATACTACAGAACCAGGGACATGAAAGAAGCGCAATTTTTTTTTATTAGCTTGCCAAATTAAAAAAATTCTAATCATAACCGTTGTTGTTATAAAAAAAAAATAACGTTACGGGAAAACGGGTACACAACAGATGAATCTGAATGCGAGCCGAATTGCAATGCTTTCATTGTATAGTCCATATTGCCAATCGGATTAGGTAATCTAGCTTTAGGCGTATCGGTTCGTATTTGGAAAAACGTGATATCATTTTCCTGTTCACGATGTACACTGATACATTCTGTTCAATGATGCGATACAATCAGCAACTGAAGAACATCTACTCTCTTCTTACTATAGACTACGCAATTCAAACTTGCTTTGAAATGGAAAAATAATGTGAAATATCATCTACAGTGATTCAATTAGCTGGGAAAATCGTTCCCTAGTAATTGGAATATATTGCAGTGGCACGCATGAGTCGATCTAACACTTCTTAATACACAAAAGACGAAAGTCATCATCCGAACAGTTTCATTGAAGATCACAGGTTCCAGGAAAAACAAATTAAAACCTATGTATGAGCAAGTGAGGCTTTGTTTGGCTTGAAATGTATACACGCAGTAATAATACGCGTAGAAGTAAAAAAAAAAATCATCAGCCTTTGTTGTGTCACATATTGCTTTTATGTTATGCACACACAAGTAGGTCGATCTACGTGCATAAAAACAAAAGTAGAGCCTATGGTTTATTATGTACACAATGACGTTTGTTATATGCGTATATATAGTTCTTTTGTGTTTTCTCTAGACTCTTTTCATGTCCACGTCTGTTATAGGCAAACTTATTCGGCCGGGCTCCGACTAACGAACAAACTGCTGAATAACAAGACAGTATGTCGGTCCGTGCTCAAGAGAGAGGAAAAAGATTTGAAAAAAGAAAATGTCGGCAAGCTTATTGACGTTTGGTTGAGAGCTTGTCAAAGCTATGACGAATAGGAAAAAAAATAACTAGCCATCAAGAGCAGCAGTTGTCATTACGCTGAAGGGTTTTTTGAACAAGTTGACAACACAAAAGGCACAAAAGTTTTCTTGATTTATCGTAATACGGAAAAGATCAACTGCATGTCATGGGCTTTCCGTAATATCTTGAAAAGTTTGGGGTGATTGATTTTTTCTGGCTCTCCTCGCTTAGTTTTTGTAGCCCCCTTATTTTCCCGAAGCTGTTTGAATGATTGACTTACCTGTCACAAAGTCGGCCCGGTCGTTGCGCAAAATTGGAGTTGATCTCTGGCCGGCTCTTGTAATGATGATGGCTGATCCGGCCGTAGACGCCGTAGAATTGAGCGCTGAAGGGCGTGCCCGGCAGCACAAAGCCGATCTAAAGTGTTCACGAAATCTGGCGAAAATACAAACACACCCACGCACGGCAGACACACACGAGATTACAGTTAATGCCAAGCGTAATTGGAAAGTGTATACAGAACGTCTCATGTACCAGCTTAAAGAACATAAAACTAAAATCTACAGTCACCTGGTGTTCATGTAGTAATAGACGAGAGGATTGATCATGGTGTTACTCATCGCCAGCCAGTAGAATGAAAGAAAGATGTGTTGGACGTGCTTGTAGGAAATGACTTGGTCGTCGATGAATTGGTATACGAAGTAGCCATGATAAGGTAACCAGCAGACGACGAATAGCGTTACCACGACCATGAACATTCGCACAACCTTTTCGTACGTTCATTTCATAAAGAATATCGTGATTAATTGACGACGCCACGGTAGATAGACTATGTATGTACCTTGTGTTTCGATTGGATAGACTCTGCTTGACGTTGATTCTGTTCGCCAATGCTTTTACCCCGCCATAAGACGTAGCCCATGCGTGAATAACAGGCACCCATTACAATCACTGGTATGAGGTAAGTGGACACCGTGAAAACGATATTGTATCTGCAAAGCCATTATTAATACCGTATAAGAATTTATGCCACGACACACTTTGAATTGTTACGAAACCAAGATAACGATCATCATAATAAATGAGCTGTTACATGAAATCTTGTTGGGAAACCGAGGGAACACCGTCAGGCCAAACGATGATGCAAACGATTCGAATTTCACCACCTCGATAACTAAAAACGTAAATAAAACGAGCGGTGTAAATATTTAAAATATTTAAGTCTTTAATTTTTCCAGTACATCTAACAGACGTGCCCTAAATTTTATCAAGCAATTATTTTATCACACCTGTGAGAAATTGTCTGAGAGTAGAGAAGGCAAGGGATGGCCAGGACGCAACTGGCGCACCAAATGAGGCTGATGGCGATGCGAGCAGTGCTCTTGCTCATCCTCGGTCGTAGTGGGTAGACGATTGCAATGTAGCTGTAAAAGAAACATTAAAAAAAATAAAGAATTGATTCTCTGTGAGTCTAAACACATTTTTATGTGTATAATGCTGCAGTAGAAAGTGCTGCAGACTGAAGGAGAAAAGTTATTGAACGAAAACAAAAACGCATCGTACCAAACTAAGCCCTTTTATCTACAGCCCAGCCGTCATACGGTGGAAAATAAGAAGCTTTATATATAAAACAACAGAGTTCATATGAGTATACTGTTGCAACTCTATGAAAAAAGAAAAAGCAAAGAAATCCCCGAATACGTAAATGGCGGATGCACCTCCTTTGTGATTGTCACCGGATGGAAGACCAAAGCCATCCAATCAGGCATTCTCTCAACTTGTTCTTGCGTGAACAATATATCGCACGCGCGACACGCATTTGGCCTGTTCTATATACGCACTCGGAACAGACAGGATTAAAAGACACAATATTCCATCTGACGTATATGATATTGACCCAGTGTCATTAGCAAAATGAATTTAGAAGGCTTTGTGCTCGCAAAACAGGGCCTGTCATAATATCTCGTTGGAGATTGGAAAACTCTATTTCTCTCTTTCAATGTCTATATGGAGGAACTGCTATCGGCTTTTCCATAGTGCGAGTCTTCTTCACGTGCACAATCGATTTATTTCTAGGCTGAAAGATGTCTATATTGAAGCCAGCTTTTCAGCACAAGTATTAGCTTTTCGCCCTATTTTGCGACACATCATTTTATACTGCCTTCAGGGATGCTCAGCTGCTTCTCGCATCGTGTGGGTGATGAAATAAAAAGAAATAATAATAAATAAACCTTTTTTACTTGCAACACACCCCCACAAAGCAATTGCATTTTAACATGGCGATGCGCACGCGGGAGCATTGAGTTTAGTTCCTCTCATCTAGACTATACCGATTGATATGCATCACGCATGTTAGTGGCAAGAAAAGAATAACGTCGACTTGTTTGTGCTATATAGTGTGATTTGAATATTTCATCAGTGATTCCTCAATGGAATATTATTGACAAGGATTTATGTATACTGAAAAGAAAGTATGACGGATAAAAATTCTTCAAAGGTTTTTCTGCTGATATTGTTTAGGCATCGGCTATCATGCGTTTTCCCAATAATGGCGGACTTACAGCCCACCGGTTCGAGATGGAAAGAAAAACAAAAATTTTTTTCGCTGAATCGATTAAGAACCATTTTTATATTCTTCCTAATATTTCGTTGTTAACGTAAAATTTCACCTAGACATCCTTTTCAATCTAAAAATTCAACAGTAGACTTTATTAGACGGCATTGTATTTATTGCTTGGGTTGCCTCGTTTCCACTCACGCAACATTCCGATGCGCTATTGATTTTTCACCTGTTGTGATTCACATTGTGTTGTCGTATCAGTGATTCTTTATAACCAGGTCAATATTGTATTACAACCTTATTATTTTACCCATTTACACTTTTTATACTCATTAACATTCCCACCATGAATCTCTAAGTAACGAACCACGGTCATCATAACGAAAAATAGCTCAAGGACAAAACTAAGATTCCTGCATAACCATTCAAACAAAAGATGTACAGCATTCAAAAACATCAGTCATTGCACTATACAAAAGAATTGCAATCCACGATTTCTTTATCTATAGAGGCTTCCTCCGCTATCTTTAGACTAGCTAAAGAAAACAAACGGGAAGTTCCGATTTTTATCCTCTTGTTTTGTGTGTGCTCGTTTTTGTTTCGCGTATTTATCAAAAGCATAGAGATTTTCAGGAAATTGAGCTCACGACAACGGAAGCTGTCAGATGCTGTTGTTATTACTGTTTGATAGAGAACTCTAATGGAGTATTGTAGGGCTATGTAACATAAAACCTACACGAAGGGCATAAGTTAGTTGAGCGATTTCCAGCGAGAGGGAAAGAAAAGAATAAAATATAGACATTACTTTACGTTGTGTGCGCCAGAAATAGGATAGTTGGTTTAAATCAATAATTTGATAAATGCTGTAGTTTATGTCTATTTTTGCTAGTGGACGAAAGTTCAATAAAACGAAGTGCTTTTACGTGGTCAAGGAACTGTGTGATAATTTTATTATGTTGCAAATTTAATCATGCAATCCGATCCATGTTTTAACCACTCTGAGCTATTATAGATGGTCTTCCTTACCGGTCAAATGAGATAGCCACCAAAGTGAAAACACTAGCCGCCACGGTGACATTGGCGACGAAGTTGTTGACGGTGCAATAGAATCCGCCAAAAGGCCAGTGACTGTAAGTAACAAATCCGGAATAAATATACATACGCAAGTTTTTACATTTTGGGGTAATGTTATTAAAAAATTAGTACAATTAGATTGGCAATTTTTACACGTGGCATAGCCTCACGAAAAAGGTTGTGGCAATTTCGTTGCATTGGCAGACGGTATTTTATTTGTGAAACTTTAAAAGGTGTTTTACTTATTTAACATGAAGGTAAAGTTGAAGATGCAATTGAAGAGCGTCATTGTTAAATCGGCCAGGCTGAGATTTACCTGTTGACAAGAGATTCAGAGTAAAAGTGTTAAAGGTCCTCGTGCAATCACATTTTTTATGTGTACCAGAAAGTAGTTTGTTACAGTTTTCATCCTTTTATGGGCTGCATGTTGGCGATAACGAAATGAAAATAGAAGTATAATGTTTGATTTATGCTTGAAATTGCCTCTACCTTAAAACAGTAAACATGAAACATTGTGGTCACTTTCTATTTGATATAAGTCTATCCACATATCAGACGTAGGCTGATCTTCATTTCATTAATGTCCCTTGCCCTTATCTGACCTCAACGGTGAGTCCTTGTAAACCTTACGGATCTAAACGCTCTCCTAATTAAACCCCCTATAAATTCCAATTAGTTGGCCGCAAGACAAAATGAAAGCCAAAAATCCAATATGGATGCATCCATCCAATACTTGCAGTCCACGTCGACATTAAAGAAGCACATTTTTTATGAACTACTTGCGCTTAAAAAAAAAAAAACATTGCGTAGTACAAACGTCTACTGACCTAAAACAATCCAGACGACGAGTGAATTGCCCACGGCAGCCACAACTACTAACAACGTAAAGACGGCGATCCAGGATGTCCTCTGTGGCCAGGGCATCATATAAGGCGATGAAAAATTGCCTTCGCGATGTAACGTCATGTTTCCGGGATAACTGAAGTTTGTATTGCTAAAGCTTCCGTTGAATCCGGCTACATCTGCCATAAAGAAATCTTCTTCCGCATCCCTGGGCCATTCGACTTCGGGCGGAATGCTGACAGATTTCGAAGAAGGGTAACCCCCATCGGCGTACTCTTCAGGGCCGATAACATCAAGTTGCTGATTCTCCGCAATATTAGTATAATACTTGTTGGCCACGTAACTGGTTGTGTTTCGAACGTAAAAAGAGAATAATCGACCCACTGGAATGTCCGTCGTTCGCCAACCTTCGTTCGAATCGAACACGTCTTCAAGCGGAGCATCTTCGTCATCGTCGTTAATCATTTTCGTTTATTCCCCTGAAAAATATTGCAATCAAACAAAATGAGACATTAGTCACACGATGCACGTTTAACAGCGGATAAACAAAAGGAAAAAGTGAATCGAATAAAACGTTTCCTTGAATCAATCACGAGATGCTTTTCGGTCAAGTTAGTCTTGGCAAACTTTTGCCAACAAAAAAAAAATATATTTACGTAGACATATAGCATCCAATGTCTAGTATTGCGTTCGAAATGTGATGGATCGACAACAGTTATTAATGCAAGCATTCAGAGGAAAGTACATAGTAGTGCAATATAGATCACTCTTACGGCTCACGAATCGTCAAAGTGCCAAAACGTGGGCTTTCATATCCAACGTCCTCTAGGAAAGTTAAGTTTTATGCCAAAAATAAGTTTTCACCCTAGGTTCGATCAAAACAAACAAGGAAAAGGTTTAGTGCTAATGCCGGTGTCTGCTACTTTAGAAAAGTTGTTCAACACAGTTCGATGTGAAAACGATCAAAGACTTGGTTAAATCCGTTTAGCTTTTATACGTAGGCAGCTCAAGTAGTTGGAGGAGACTCACGAACGAACCAATAAAGGACCTCACAGTTATTCCTTAGCAACCGATTGCCGAACGCAGTGAGGGTCCTTTTTTGCAGTTGTGACAACAATGCCGTTTGATTTCAAGTCAACAAGAAAAGACTTTACACAAGAAAAACGACAGCTATTTCTTGACTCGTCTTTTCATTTATGAGCGTATGTGCTTATTTACAATTTCACGTACGATGGGGATAAAGTATAGATTTCTTCTACCAGTGCCAAATCGGACAAGATTACGTCAGAGTACAGACGCTGCTGCAAATGAAGGATGTGATGCTATTGTATGGATCTCTATAGAATAGCTGACAATTATCGCCGGTGGTTCTTTTGTGGACGAACGCGATAAAACTGTCTATGAGATCTACTCGTATTGAGCTGTAGGCCGTGCGGAGGCATTGCTAGGGAAGAAGAAAGTCATAATAAATTGAAGCTGAATATAATGACAAATGCTGATAAAGGGGTAAAGTCCGCCCCAGTCGACTGGTTCGCATTAGCGTCAAACGGCTCCAAAGACTTTCATTGTCAGCCAAAATACAACTTGATGGCATGGGATAAAAGAAAATCAGCAATCTTTCGTTATTCCATCTAACTCACTCAGACGGTAATTTTCCTTTTTACCCTTCATGCAACGACGTAGGACTTTACAAACTTCGCTTTTCTCTTGAAAAGTCATTCGGAGTAAATAGTTTGACGGTGCAATCGAAAACTTCAGGCAGAAGCATACAGCCTAAAATAACGTTTCGAGTGTTTCGACCTAACGATCGTCTACTGAATTTTCTTAACTTAATCATATAAGCGTAACTTTACAGTGAAATTTGTGTTATATGCTTTGAGTTTTTTAAGTTTTAGAAGTTAAATCTCCACAACAACAATACCGAGAAGAGATAGCCCATCTAGGCTAGAAGGTTGTAAGAAGTAAATGCATGTAGCCCCCAGAGGAACCATCAAACTCAGCCAAACATGCACTAAGAAAGCCTTCAGCATTGTTTGTTGCGGCGAACAGTACAAACGAATCATCAGTTCGTACGGTACTTTAACGATCCATTGACACGGTCCGGTCTTTCTTCGCAATAATCGATCGTCAGTTACAATTATTTTGTTTGTTTTTTCCTCGGACTTTTCGACGTTGTTGTATCCACAGACTGCTAACCGATTATGTCTGCGACTGCTTTTGCTTTTCTACTGTTGGCAGCAACGGTTCTGACAGACACATCGCTGCTAGGAAACTGTATAATGACGTGACCGTTATTGCCTTTGTCTTCAAAGAATATAAGCGCAGTGCATATGCAATATGTGTCCAGTCGTGACGTAACGTGTGTCACTATTATTCAGATCCTAACTGAGCTTCGTGATTCAATTCAATTTTGATCGGCAAGTTTAAATCTAAAATTGCCATATGTGCATTCAGTAGCCATTATGACTTTGAAATGCAGCTACAAGTGTAATACGTACAGGCTAATCATTCCATATTTATGTGCAACACTTAACGCATTGTCGCGCTCCCGTTATGTGTGGGATTCTATGCACATGCACGTTGGATACCATGTGTCCTTTACCCAAAATTGCCTGCCTCTGAATAATATGTTAGAGCCCACTTTTACGCTTTACTTATAGTTTAATTCTTCATTTTCGCTGAAATTGGGGGCGTTTCTACATGAACGCGTACATTTTCCTTGTTATTTAAAGACTCGATATACTCCCACCGCCGATGGCATCCGCCTTAACTGACGTGACAAGGACCAAACGGGCAGAGCCTATTTCAATATTGTAGGCAATGTCAGTGGCAGATACCGTGAGCTGTTTACCCATATAGAAAACGTAAAGATGCGAATACATTTACGCAAACCAATTTCCTTATTTTTTATTTCCTCGTACCGAAACTTCTTTTGCCAGTGACTTTTGTGCTGTCCTTATCAGTTAGCACCTCCTCACGAACGTGTCTTCCATCCAATGCCCTCCCTCTGTTTCTCGTTTATTTTGTTTTTTTTTCATGTCATTTATAGTTTGTCAGCTTTCACAGCAAGATAATCGAATCTACATCAAAGGCGAAAAATACATTTAATATGCACAGAGGATAGCTGCGTACATTATGTATTCAGCTCAACTTGAAAATCGTTTATTAAAGTTTAAATGGCTTCATGTAAGAAAAAAAAACAAGTTTAGCTTGCGTTACTTTCCGCAGTACACATCTTTTTTTCTCAAGAGGTGGGGAGAGAGAAAAGCCATTTGGCACCAAACTCTGCAACCTCTCGATAATATTATTCTGGAAGACTGTTCTCCCTGTGACTACATGTAATTTCCAAGAACTTTTGACACGCAGAATCAATGAGGCTAGCTGTAATTTATTCTTTTCACGGTTTACTACACTTCACCTTTAATGCTACTGAAAGCTCCCCCCGTTTGTTCTATTCACCTGAAAAGCAAACGATTTGCCGAACAATCCATCCTAAATAGATTAGCAACGTCGTTGGGGAACATACGCTGTAGGATTTAATGCTCTTTGCAACAGTTATTCAAATATGGTCCAGCTGTATTCCACGAAAACCCTGAGACTCTTTGTCACCCTCGATAAATTTTTTATTGGAATACCGTGCAAATTATGAAACTACTTCCGACAAAACTTTTACAAAGTACAGACGGATTCCATATCCTCCATCTACGTGCTGTCTATCATAATCATCCGTTGAAAGTGTTGGAATAATATATTTCTTCACTTTTTATTGCTCAATAAAATTGTAGACTGACCTTTTCGTTTCCTCCAGTCGAAGAGGATTTCAGCACGTCTCCCACTATCACGAAGCACCGAGCCCAAAACAAAATTCGATTTATATGCGTGAAGCCCTTGTGCTGTGAGAGAGCCACAAAAGTTTCGGACATCAAGTTCAATCACTGTGAAGCGCACGAGATCAAAAATACCCACACCACTAAAAGCTTGGGAGGCTCACGAAAACGATGACGACAAGTCAGTGTCACTAAAAGCTTAGTGCAATATCATGGAATTCCAAAAGAAAAAGAAAGAAAACACTATGTTTATTGAAAAACAAAAACTAGGGAGATAAGACAGTCGTTGATGTACACGGTATGGATGTTGAATACAGATGCGCTGGACCACAGAAGTGATTGAGAGCTTTGATCAGCTCTGCGGAATCACAAACGCGGGATTGAACGAAACAACGATGCGTGTCCCGCAGAGCTTCTGAAAGTAGTCGCATCGCTACAGTACCACTAGGCTAGCTGAAAGGGGGGGCTAGCAAAATGTACGAGAATCAGGAGCAGGCGCCGTGGATGCCTATTCAAGAAATCACGATATCCGGTTTAAGAAGAAATCGGATGACGACAATGAGAACGCCATGAAAGAGAAACGCAACATCTTGTTGCTAAATTAAACAAGTTGTTTTTCTGCGTTATTTCAGTCAATTTTCATTCTCATATCAAAAGCAAGAGCTTTACATTGTTTAAATAAAAACACTGAACAAATAACATGTTGCCTAAGTAACCGTGACGACGGCAGACCCTTTCGTTTTCAATAAAATCAGCCACTTGTTTAACGTAGACTTTCCAGTGACTAAACATTGGATCCATAAATGATTTTTTATTGCATAATGTGGCCATTTTTATATTGCGTTTCAACGTTGAGTGAAACTCACACATGAGGGAGACCTTTGCTTGTTATAATAAAGGATCGTTGGGTTACATCTCTAATGAATCTACGACGTAATCTTTCGTGGAACAAGTCAAGCATCACTACGTTTAAAACGCCCACTTATTTCTGTTCGCACATACAACAGCCTTTCGCCGTGCTATTATTATCACATGTACGCAAGATAACCCTCTCATGCCCAGTCATTGAATATTTCCTTCTAGCCGATTAAATCCCGGCCCCATTAACGCAACTTCCTGTAAATCTGCATGAAACAGCTGTATGGTCCGTAATGAAGCTTCACGCAGCTACAGCGTCTTTACAAACAGCAACTTGTTCATACAAAAAAAAACACGAATAGATGTTAATTGAAATGCAAAGTGTCCTCGTAATCAACAAACGTAAAATCAAACTGCATAGCGGGTTTATCCCAATCAATGCCGAGTGGCCCTGTGAATCAAGTTCTGCGATGGTGCATTGCTTCATCTCTAGAGCTATGCATTATTTACGTCTTTCCTTGCCTGCCTGAAATGACTAACCATCCCGAGAATCTCCGAGGAATACTTTAAACCAATTTTATCTCCTTCTTTGGTTTCCCACGACCTTGCCAACTTTCTTTCCCTGCCTCTTTGCCACCGACGTTAAGTGGGAATTCTTTTTTTTTTTCAGCTGTGTCGAATATCTTTGATTCAACATGAAATCAAAACAAAATATCAAATATTTCAACGCATTAGGTTCTCATAAGGGAACTCAAGATGAAGAAACACGCAGCGAGTATCCACCATCTGTTCTGGGTGTCCACCGGAGTGTAACTCTTAACAAACGGAGGAATCTCAATACAGGTGAGAGTTCTAGCAGATGAGCCATTGTGCACCTGTTTAGATGTACGTATACAATGTGCATTTTTCTTCAACATCACTAGAACGGTAGATAGTTGCGTTTTATTCCCCTGCAATGGCGTAATGATCGTGACGGATAAAGGAAGACCATCCAGTACACAATCAGCCCGTTATTCACTTACACATAAGGATTTTTCGAAAAAGCCAAGTTTAAAGTAGAGTATGCAAAGACGCATCGAAATAGAAGATGACCGATAAAATGGAAGAATAGAAAGAGCTATATCCGACAATGTGCTTCTTTGTATAGACGCGTTAAAGTGCAAGAGAACATTCAATCGGACGGATGGATGTTGTACTTTACACGAGCAGAAAGCATTTAGCGAGAACATCACTGTCAATAGAAGGGTAACGACTCTTTTTTTCCCTTTTAGCTTCCCCAAATAGAAGAATGGCTTGTTTACTTGATTCCTTTCTTCTTTTGATTTCACTCGTCAAGATTACTTGGACGTAGAGGCCAAATCAATAGTCCTGACAGGACAAAAGGTTTTGCTTTGATTTTCAGCTTTATTCTCATTCAGTCTTAAATAATTACCTTCAGGAGGATGCGGCCGTATTGTCAGTTAATGGGATTAGCTTTGTTTAAATTTTGTATACTCTTCCTGTAAGCCGCGTAACGGTTCAGGTTAAAAATGGTCAACTGCAAACAAGACGCGACCCTCGTCTGTGTAAACATGTGAAATCATGCAGAACGAAGTTTGCCTTACTCTTCATACTTTTGAGCTTATTACCGAAATCGAACGACTGATGAGATTCCATTGCTATCCGGTTGACTTAACATCGCAATTTATAGTTCATTCCATCTTTTTTTTTTAGTTTTCAAGCTTTTTTCATTGAATGAATAACGTAACATTACACAACGAACGACCACGGTAAGCCAAACATACGCTACTGGAACCTTTGATAAATGGCTTTTGACTTTGATGTTGTTCGTCTTTCTTGATGAAATGTCGACAGAGGGGATGCGTACAGAGCCTGGATATTCACTGAGTACACCGCGAGGTAATACAAACAGCGTTCGTTAAAGTACGGGTCCAATTCTAAGTTTTGATTTCACGCTATTCTCAGTAAGTCGTATTTATAGCTATGCAAAAGTAACGCGGCATTTTACAGTTGTATTTACACGGGCTGTAAATCAACTTTCCCAGTTGTGTGCTCTAGTACGCATCAAGATTTGGTCACTTGGTCGTGACTGACATACAGGAGCTCTTTCGATATCCGGTACTATACTATATACTATATACTCTCTCGATATCCGGGTCGTTGTACCAACCTGAAATCAATTCTTAATCTCAAGATTGTGATACGCAATATTAAACAACTTCTAATTTTATATTGTGTCAGTCAATAAGAAATTTATGCACCGTAAAGGCAACAGGAAATGAGAAAGTCGTCCTATCTGCCCAACATGTTGTCTCACTTTCAGCAGAGATAAGTCACTTCCAATGACCGCAGCTAAGTCTCTTCATCAAGTCCCGTCGGATCACCAAAATGTTTTCATATTTCATCATCACGGAGCTGTCGTAGTAAAAGTAACAGGTATAATAAATCTATATTAAATAACATACTCTTTCTCCTACCCCAACGTAGACTTTGGCTTCCCTCAAAACGGTTTGGATGTGGCGGCGATGAAGTTCAATCAGTTGCGGCAGATGAGTGAGTAACATCCTCATTTTCATATGCAACGCTAAACATTTTGCAATTTTTCACTTCAACTCGAAAACGTGATGCCTCACATAGCAAAGGAAGTTGCACACGTACCACGGGCCGATCACTTGGGATTCCCGTATCCCTCCAAATTCAATAAAAAATTAAATTTTTTGCTACTTAGAGCGTACATGACGTCCAAAAACAAACGTTTGCATTTGAGTACGTCAAAAGACGCACGTTGCACATTTACTATGGCTGTGCCCTAAAAGAAATCACATTTTCGTTTTAAGCCTTTTCTAATGCACTCGAAATACATTTCCTGGGATATGACATATGGGATATACATGTGATAGCAAGAAAAGCGATTAGTGTTACGTGTTTTTATTCAAACAGTTCGTAACGCTTCGACGCAGCATTAGCTAGCTAGAAATGTGCTTAAGCAAATAGCAATCGCGAAAAATGAAAGCATAGCAACAGTTAACAGAAAAACAAAGGTATGAAAAATAACCTGCCGAAAACCTCCCTGGCAACATGAATATCGTTTTTTTTTCTGCCTCATCCCCCCTTTTTTTTGCTATCGTACCCTACCTGTACTTTAAGCAAAACGAAAATGTTTTCTGTAGAGTTTCACCTTGACTGGAGAAAAAATCTGTACCCTTCCTTTTTTTGTTTTCGCTTCCTATGGTAATTTTTTTTTCTCGAAGCTCATGAATATTTAAACATTCGTTGATTTGCTTGATACGTACAACAAGGGATTTGCATAATAAGCTACACACGTTGCATTGCGAGAAAATATTAAGCGAATTGTTGAACACATAATACCAAACTTAATAATACGGATTTTTTCAATTCACTTAAAACTATTCGCAATTTGTTTTGTTTTTATTTATTATATATGGTTGAAATTATTTTAAGTATTTCTGATGAAATATACATCAATGTAATGGCACGGCAGGATAGGTAGGCTACTGTTCGACACTACGATAACATTAAAGTATTCTTAACGTTTCAAGAACACAAAAAAAAACAGATCACCATTATTCAGATCCATAACGACAACACAGGTTGCATAAATCTAATATCTCTAATCAAGACAATAAGTAAAAGAAAAAAAAAGGAATTTAGCGGGTTGAGAGCTGGAAGATAGGACAAATGGGAAGGGACAGCTAAATGAGCGATATGCATGCGTGCGATATGAGGCCTATAAATATTCCAGGTGGTTCCAGTGTTTATTCCATACCTGTTTCATCGCCCCGGGTGATTTGCCTTTCCTCTTTTCAGTCTTTATTTGATTCCCCTACCTTCTTTGTTTTATTTGCACGTTTCTTCAAAGCTACAGTTTTAGGTTGGGTATATAAATCGAAACTGAGGGAAGGGGTCACCAAAAATTCATGATGGCCGCTTTGCTTTAATTTTCTCTCCGTATATATCCCCTTATGTAACCACGAATACAACGTATTTAATAGTTTACAGGGATTATCAATTGACCCCAATTTTCGTTTACAAGTCTGAACAGGTAATCGCGTGCATAATATCTGTGTACCTACTTATTTCAAGCCAACGACAGGGTCATTGTCCACGTTATTCGGTACTTCTGGTTTGCCATAAATAACTGTTATCACTGCAATGGACGTTTAAATGTTTTCACTAAGTTCCGTTTCTGTTCCGAAAATACCGATAGCCTCTTTTAAACATCTAAAAAAATTTTTTAAAGCTGAAAGATAGGCTACGTGGCCCAACAAAGAATGCGTAGCGTGCCGTGACAATGTTTCATTCGCAACCTTTTTTTTTTTTATGTGTCCCTTCCCATAATCGTTTCCCCTCACCGCTCTTTTTCTTTTCGAAAACAGCCTGCAGGAAAGACATCCCGGCGAGGTTAAATGCGCCGTCACGAAGCCAAATAAAAATCTGGCTAGGCGGATTGCTCACGGGGAAAAGAAGAAATTGCTCAATCGATATAAAAGAACGGGCTTTCCGTGCCAAGTTTTTCTACCTTTTTTTTCAGACGGACGAAATGGAAGCAGCAGGAGGGTCTTTTATTAGTCCAACGAGATAGATAAAGAGGCGACGAGGAACGATCAACTTAAAGATTGCCCCATGAACAGCCCCGATCCGAATGAAGTGATTACGTATACATCCAAACCCTTTCGTCTTAACTCATATTGTATGCAGTGTTTCGTGACTACCGTGACACGCAGAACCTATCGCCGTCAGCAATAAAATTTTCCACATTTTTCTGTATTACTTTTTAATATGTTTGCCCTCGTTTTTTGTTTAATAAATTTTCTTTTGCCATGTCACAATAACAAGCAGATGGTTGCTGTGTACGGGAACTTAGTGGTTGAAATGAATGAATGAATTCATACCGCCTTGTACAATGCGGCCTCTTCATCTTTCCCGTATAGCAGATTCTGTCGAAATGGAGTGCAGCACCTTGCGTCTCGACAAGTAAAAAGTTAGTTTCGCTGACGACGAGGAAAGAGAGGCAGATTAAATAATTTTGCTGAAAGAAGTTCCAGAAAGTTGTGGATAAAGGAAGAGGCGCATACGTGTGGGCGTTACTTACCATGCAACCCAAAAGAATTTATTTGATATGCACGTTACATCGCTATATGCGAGTGGGATAGTCCTGATGCAGTAGCGCATTCTGAATGCGGAGCTTTGGTTACATTTGAGCAATAGATTACGAGCGTCTACGGTCACAGATGACGGCATCGTAAGGCTATTCCATCAGTGTCCATGGTTTAACTGCATTGCAAAAATATTGTCATTCACCACATCTCATTTGTATGGTTTGCAGGTGTTACCCAATCGCACTTAGGGTCTTTTCGTTTGGCCCGCATCCGTTACGTTTTTCGTGCAAGTTCAGATCGCAGGACGATGCTATCTAGCGTGTCAGATCAGAAGCTAAATGGTCGGGAGGGAAACAGAGCATTACATCAGGTTGACGCAGCCTCCGTTAGGATTTCGGAAGCGCATCCGATTTTCAATGATTTTTCACATTGCTATGCTTGGACAACGGCAAATCTAGAATACAAAGTATCTCGAACAATTGAACATAGTTGTACGAGGCTTGCAGACGTACACGCAACGGGAATGCTTAACGAAATCGATTCCCGATTCCTTTTTGTTCGTGCACGCTAATGAAATCTACTTTCCAGTTGATTCCGAGAAACTTCGAAAAGAGATGGAACAAAACCCGAATAAAAGGGAAATCTTTTCCTAGCCGAATTAGATGTTTTTAACTTTAATGTTTTCCTTACCACCAAAGCCCATTCATTTGTGGGTCGTACACCATTAGGCCAGGTATGGTATGCGTGCGCCCTAGCTGACTGGCATCGCTGTTGCAGTCGATGAAATATTCAACGATCGTTGTGCGTCATTCGGATCAACGCAAACTGAATAAAAAAAAACGTACCCAGTTCTTTTGTAAGCAAATGGAAATCATTCCCATTTTTTCAAGAGTCTTCTTTCAATTACAGTAGATTGCATGCCCACTTTGATTATTTATTCGTATTGTCAACAACCACCAGATAATTAACGTCCCTCTCTCGCTAAATCAAATAGTTTTCCCGTTCATAGTAAAGATTACGTATCCATTCCTAGCTGAAGGCGAAATAATGCCATGTGGACTGTCTCTACTTTCAAAGTTTATGTTTCGTTTTCCTGTTTATGAGAGACGTCGTTCGCGGCTGACTTGATTTTAAGTTTCTTTGGTACCGTGGGCTGCACTCTCAGAATCAGAATGTGGAAACATTGATGTATTAGACAAGCATCTTACGAAACGAAATAGAAAGTCATTGACAATAGATCCATCCACCGTAGCAGCCAACATGAAAGTTGGGTATGACGTAGCACAGTATTACGTAATTGACAACATACACTGAAGAAGCGGAGGCGGATTTAGATAGAGGCAATCCAAACACAATAAAGATATTTTCTCTCCCTCTTTCGCCAAAAAAAGAAAAAAAATGTGACAATGATACCTAAGAGAAATTTTATGAATAGCCAATATGATTCTCAGTAAAGTCCAATCAAAACGAACGTTCCAGCTGCTGGGCGACACCATTAAGAATGGGGGAAACGATTGTCCAGAACATTGTTAGACAGAATTCCATCTATCGTCATTTCACTGTGATCCTCAATGTCGTCGATCTCGTTTAGGACGCCCCTACTTTGAGAGTCCCATTTTGGAAAAAGTATACGGCCAGTTTACGGCTAAATAAATCCAATTGAACACGAAGATAAAAGAGAAGAATAAGCCGGAAATCTTGGCCGTGTCACAAGTAGCTGTTCATAACCGACGTGTTTTTCGTTTGCGACGAGTCGGAAAGCAAATCTTGATCAGTGCACGTCACGGTTGTTGCGCCTTTGTTGGCATTTTGGGCCTCCGGTTTTGCCAAATTGCTCGATGTCGGAGTCGGAGACGACGATAGCTGTTGATGACGTCGATTATTTCCAGGAAGCAACAGGTTATCACGATGGACTAGCGGGATCTCCGACGAGTGTTGCTGGTGGAGATTCTGGCTGGTAATGCGCTGATGGAAGATGATCAAACGCCTCGTGTTGAAGCGGATGATTCGATGTCGATGGTTATTACGATGGCGAAGGATCGGCGATGTGGCTGCCGACGACGTCCTACTCGTGTGGGCTGACCTCCCGACGTTGGGACCCAATGCGTAGCTCCTCCCTGTCAATGCGACATATCGATCGAGAACAGAAAAACAAGAAAGAAAGCGTAGAGAGTCATATGTGAGTATGTTTATAGACGCACCATATCGTAAGTGGCTTTAATTGAACAAGATAGAAATGTTTTGTTTCCTACTAATTTGAAAGGATATCGTCAGATTAGTAACACACAGGTTAGGAACAGCAAAAACAAATTAGCGCGTTCACAGAGGACGTTTTTGTTTTTGTATTGGTTCGAACGGGAAAAGGAAAACAATATGCAAATCGCAGCAAGCAACAGTTAAACAAAAAACATTGAAAACCAAAATCCATAACAGGCCAGAATATGTAAGTGATCCTGGCATTTGGGAAAGACGTATAGCATCTACGGAACACGAGCCAGGAGACTGGCGAATCTATATCACGATTTATAAAAATGACGTAACGAGCAGCTTATGAAAAACGTCTTGTTCCTTTAGAAAAATAAATTTATTGTTCAGATTGTGTTTGTGATAACACCGTCTTAGCGGATAGTGCTTCACGACAAGGTATATATTTTCTGTAAAAAATCACAGCATTCACCAGAGCGGTCATGACAATCAACGTTGAATTCTTTTGACGTTACCCACACATTTGTACTGCAATTAATCCTATTCATCTTATTGTGAGAGGTGTGGTTCGCTTTGTATAGTCTAACTAGTTTACACTTTCTTGATTCTCTAAACTGCGCAAACGATTTAGAACTATCGAATCCAAAAATAATCAGCTCTTAATCATGTATTATTTCATAGAACAACAAGCTAAAATTTGCTATGCACAGAATAGGATGAAAGGGAATTATAGGACTGAGCAAACCACGCGAGCCGATGTGTAATCCTGGAAGTTGCACACTCTCCAATTCTTACGGAATTCGTTTTTACGAAACTACGTTCCGCCGAAATTTAATATTCCGCATAAATCGGCCTTTTTTTTTATTATCGAACGATTGCTCCCAAACTCGGTGCGCAGAAACACAATTCAAGCGATCCGAGAGCTTCTCGCAGCACAATTTTCTAAACTCTATTTGCCATGGGTGACGTATCGGTTTATTAGATTTTCGTGTCGGCCCAGAGCGAGTTTTCCTTGTTGTATCCGTTGCGGTTGGCGTGCCGATAATTTTGGCAATGAGTCAACGAGTTGTAAATCTCGAGCGATGGCGGTGCTGACAACGTCGTCAGCGGCAGCCAGGCGGAGTTAAAGTTCTTGCGCGCCGTAATCCAGCGGATGGCGCCAGCGCTATTGTCGCTTGGATCTGGCGAATAGTAGGACGGATGCTGATAGAGCTGATGATGGAAGTGGTTTGGATGCGTCTGTTTGTGATGCGGCTCGTGGAACTTTCCAAAAATGAGGCAACGTTGATGTCCCGTGTGCTGGATCGAATGACGCGAATTACTCTGCGACGACGAGGAATGGTCTGGTTGATGGCGGACGACTCCGCACAATCCATTGGGATGGCCGATTTGTCCACTGTGGCTCTGTCGTGACCGCAGACCATGATGAATCATAATCGGACCTGGATTTAGACATACAACAAGGGGACGCACAAGAATTCGTCACCACGCCCATAATTGTCTTCAATGAATTTCATATAATTCATAACGAAAAGAAAAGCGTACCGAGGCAGCCATCTATTAGCACTACTGAATCCATTACGCATTTTCTCTCACTATTTCATGTATACAAATAAGCTGCCAATTAACTGAATAATAACGCCGACATTGTTACCAAGACAATAAGAAATTATATGTAAGTTTTGTACACTCTGTTCAGCAAAGCCTGCATGTGGAAATATTCATTAATGCTGCCAATGGCTGTTGCATATTTTTCCTAGCCGTGGAACAAATATTTTCATTATCGCATAGGTTTGGTACGTTGAAGATCTTATGCTGGTAGACCTACATATGTCGATCGCATCTACCACAGGTATCCAACTACAGGAATAAAAAAGCATATGACTCATAACGTAAAAGAATTTTCTTTCAGTAGAAATCAACATTTTCTAGTCATCAAAATGGGGCTGGAAATTCTAACAGACGATCGATGCGCTATAAAGTCATCAGAATTTTAAAATGCTGAACGAATTTATATTCTCCTTAAGTCTCCCCATAGGGATTTATATTCATTTCCATATGAATCTTATTAATACTTCCTAAATCGATACACAAGCGCCAGCAAAGCCCAAAGGTTTGATAATTCAAAACACTCAAAGGATTTCTTTTAAATTTCAATACAACAGCGTCGAGAAATACGGCTGGCTTAATCCATTGCTGAGATAACGTGGCAAAAAAAAAAAAAATAGTCGAATCTATTCACATTATGTGTCAGTCAACAAGAACAAGGTATAAGGAAGCAGTTGTTACGAAATGCCTTTTTGATTTTGTCGATGAAAGAAAAAGACTTTTTGTAAATGTTGGACCTATACATAACGATCTCTTCCTGTCGCCTTGATTTCCCTTTTTATTATTTTTTTTTAATTCCACGTCAAAGACTCGTGAACTGCTACAGCTATATAACTTTCAATGGGGCCAATAAGATCCGGCCGATCCTATTTTCCTCGTGACAAGAGTTTGCACGTAAAAGGGAAACCTCTCACACAAAAGCATCAGAGAGAAATGTTTTGGCTTTTCGCGTCTAATTAAGTAGCTCCTAGACCAACGAAGAGTGTAGAAGAGACGGAACAAAGAGTTGTAGGTCACGATCTATACGTAATATCCAAAGAACGCGTGCAAGTTGTACCGAACTTTTCCTGTAAAAGAGTTTTGCGCCCGAAAATAATACCGCCCCCAAGCGTCCAACTTTTTTGGTCTCAACGGTTGAAGCCATTACATAAGATCAGAAAGCAGAATGTTCCTTAAGCAAAATGTTTAGCACAACATACTTGGGGATGTACACTCATAGCCTAGATCAAGATCAAAGCTGGTTTCGATCGAGCCAAAGTACGTCAACAAAGATGTATCCTGTTAGCTATGCTAGACCTCCCACTCTATATATAGACAAGCTGTCTGGCGCAAACACCTTTTTAATCTACAGTTTGTTTATTTCGTTGTTGTCGAATGCATGAGAGAATGTAATAGTGCCATTGGCCAGCGGCTGCAAAAAATCCCTAGTTTCGAACTAAAAATAGTTTAAAACAATTTCAGCATTGGGATTAGATCGCAGCAGCTGATTCGATTGTTATGGACGAGTTGATACGGCTTGGCATTTTAATGGAAATTCTGGCAAACGTCCCTCTTTCTTGGTAGCGTGAAAAACTTGCACGCCCACGGTCTGACGCCGCACATTGCTGGCGTGACGAAGCCCACATCACACTAATTCTTTTGCATATTTCCAACGCACCCGCAAATGTTCGCCGTCCAATCTGATTGACTCTTAAATGTTTTTCATTGATTTTTCACGGGATTCCATAGCGAGGTAACCAGGTTGGCTTCTAAATAATCAAAACTAAACGCAACATCAACCAAATGTCTAACGGGAATTCGACGGGCATCCTAGCGTGATTCGATGAACAAAACAAAAAAGGGAAAGCGTTTCGCATAGAAATGCAAGCTCAGAGAAGAGCGAGCTGCAGCTAGACACGGAGGGGGGGGAGGTTGTCGTTTAATCGATTAAAAATCAATTTGGCTTTGTAAAAGTTATGGGCTACTTGTACACGTATCTTTGTAGTATATCTATCCATTTAAAACAAACACTAGCTATACCCAGAATAATAGTTGCTAGGGACATTACGGGAGAATCCGGCAACCAATACACTAATGTCCAACAGCCTACAGAAATCCAATTAAGTAAAGTGAAAAATTTCTTTCAGTCTAACAGCCGGAAAATTCAAAATGAAAAATCGCCGCTGTGTATTAGTGGGACGGGAAGTCATCAGTCACGTGACAAACGATGGGTAGCCTACAGCCATCGACCATTGATCACATAGAGCTCTATATAGAAATAGAACTATTTGTTAGCCTATACACAAAGAGAGGTAGAGCAGAGCGGATCCGCACAGGTAAATATCCAAGGCAAACAAGAGCTACACAACAGCATCGGCACACCAACAACAAGCAAAAAAAAAAAACTAATATACTGTATATACGAGAACTCTAGCAAACTGACACGAAACACAATATATAAACAGCGACTGTTGTGCGTTTCTAACCTGGCGGTAGCGATCGATCGGGACTGGAACGACGACCAGGCTGTCCGAGATGAGCTGCAGCACCCGCCAGTTCCGTCATAGTCGAGAGTCGCCGTCCGCAACATAGAAAGTGGCAGAGCACCGTCTTGAAGTACTGACGAAACCTTTTTTGTCCGGTTAATGGATTCGGGCGAGTGACGCAAATTTATCAAGCAGGATCGTACAAAGAAGATGAGAAAAAAAAAATTAGAAGACCTTTGTTGATTTTCGTTCGCCTTTGCTTTGAAAAAAAAAATCTTAAAAGTAAAGATCGAAAATTGGTAGGCAACAAGGGAAGAAACCTGGCATTCATGTAGTAGTAAACTAGCGGATTAATCATGGCATTGCTCATTGCTAGCCAGTAGAATGAAAGGAAAATGTGCTGGACGTATTTGTAGGAAATGACTTGGTGGTCGATGAACTGGTAGACAAAGTAGCCATGATAGGGAAGCCAGCAGACAGCGAAGAGCACAACAATCACCATGAACATACGCACCACCTTATTTCGATTGAAAGTCAATAATTCATTGATCAACCTTTAAGAGGAACTTGCTAGTTAACAAACGGTATAAATACGCTTGAAAACTCAATATGGATAGCTATAAATTGTATAGATCAAGACTTACTTTGCGTTTGGATTGAATGGATTCTGCTTGACGTTGGTTTAATTCTCCAATACTTTGGCTCCGCCAAAGGATGTAGCTCATTCTCGAATAGCAGACACCCATCACGCTCACCGGTATCAAGTAAGTGAGCACGGTGAAAATGATATTATATCTATATAAATGAGATATAACTATAAATCAAAATAGATCTATCAAGATTCCATCCCTATAGCAATACGTACATGAAATCCTGTTGAGAAACGGATGGCAGTCCGTCTGGCCAGACAACTATACAAACAATTCGAACTTCGCCGTTGGAATACCTGCGTGCAAACGATAGCAAATTAGAAGGTTATTCATACTCGATGGAATTCAAATGTTACTACAAACAAGTTGGAAAAAAATGGATCAACCCCAAAGCGTAGATCAAGCTAATAGCACTACTTCACTCACGCCAATTGCATATTTTTTCTGGGACATTTCAGTCTGGATGGCGATTGCAAACGTTTGATTTAAGCATGTACGTGGCAATTTTACGTCACTGTAGGTTTAATTCAATAATTATTTTGCTATTCGCGTCTCTCTGATTAAACTGCTTATCTTTTGAATGGCAAATGCAATAATCAATGGTAAATTGAATACGTGGAAAAAAAAGATATACTACATACGCTTAAGATCAAATTTTTGTTTATCATTTTGTATAGCCACTACCGAGAAGTGGAATGGTCAAAGCCAAACGAGATCAAAGTAAAGGGTTTCAATCGTATTCTTTGGTTTTCAAGAAAATCACGTTTGTTCCGAGCAAACATTTATCGATAAACACACACTCAAGTTTTCCCAGTAAAGGTACGGTTCTCTTTCTATTTCAAGTCCAGGCGCTATTCGCTTGCTCTAATCTGGTGCCATAGTGTGTTACGTGATGTATAAGAAAGCAGACATGCAAACTTCAGCGTATAAAAAGTATTTTTCAATTTAAAGAAAAAAAAGGAGTATATTGCATTTAAAGTAGGTTCCTCACTTGTGTGAGATTGTCTGTGAGTAGAGAAGGCAAGGGACGGCCAAGATACAGCTGGCCAACCAGATGAGGCTGATGGCGATCCGGGCGATGCATTTGCTCATTCTCGGTCGCAGCGGGTAAACAATGGCAATGTACCTAGAAATGCAATACAAAATGTAAATTGAGTGGTGCGGAACTGAACGAGTGACCTAAAGACAGATCAATGCAGAGATGTTCTGCCGCTATTCTTCGAGTACCAAATCGTTCATTTTGCATGTTTATATGATGCCATATTTTACTTTGATTAAACAAAAAAGTTTCCTATTTTTTCCTTTATTAAATTTTGTTTTTATTCAGCCAAGATTGAACTCGTTGCTACTGGGAAGATTCATCCTCTGTTCCTTATGAACTTGCCATCTTAACAATAAGTACTACACCGACAGGCCCAGAAGAAGTTGGCCGATACTGCGACCCTTGCTCCACAATAGCGCAGGTTAAAATTTTGTTTTTGTTGTTAACTTTGTTCACTGTTGCACTCAGTGCCCGCCTATAAATCACAAACGCATTGTACTCTTCGAAGAAAGAAAAAAAAAATCAAAATAAACAAAAACTTGATTTTCGGAACCCTTTATTTACCAAAACGGAGCAAACTAAAGTGTGCAAGCGTCAAAAGAATAATTTAGTGTTCCTTATCGTTGTGCCGAACTTAACAGTAACTACATCTTATTGTTGTTCGCTTCTGATTAAATTTGCTCGGCACGTTCGCCAATGCCTGCAACGTGACCAGACGAATGCAAACGTCTAGACGATGGGCTATCAATCAGTATAAGGGCGAAATTGAATCCATCTTTTCTTTGGTGAATGTTCCATGCACAGTTTTGTTTTTTCGTTTCTATTTTTCTGTTGTCGATTCATTGGCCACATCTTTATACGGATGTTGTTGAAACACGTGACGGCACAGCAAACAAAACGCAAAGCTCTTGTCTGACAGTTTTCAATGGAAAACGAAGAGAATAGAGCAAAGATGGCAGCAATGCTTTTGGGAAAAGAAATTGGCAGAACAATAAAATATGTGCAGCTTTATGTAGTAAGAAACGCGCGGGGCCGTGCACATAATAACGAATGCAAAGCGTATGAAAAACATACGAAGGCTAAGTCTATATGGATGCATCGCACAGACTATTAACATTTTAGTGTAGCATACTCTTGGAGAAAAAAATGGGCTTGAGAAACAGCTTCTCCTGTCTTAACATTTTTCCCTCTTCGCTTGGGTTGTACGTAAAAAAAAATCCTGAATATCTTTTATGACTATCGTATATGCATAAGCTCTACTTGAAATGGATTGTTGGCCGTTTCATTTCACAAGTTACTCACAGTCCCTCTGTGCCTTTTGTTTACTGTATCCCTAAAAATGTCTCTAAAAAATGTATACCACAAGCGGAGGAAGGCCAGTGTCAAACATCAAAAGCGTGAAAATGTCGATAAAAGCAAAAAAAGTCCCATCTTGTACTTTTTCCTAACGCCCCGAAACATAGACATGTCGCCCACACGTTCTTTTTGCAGAATGTTTCCTCTCTTTTGTCACCGTCTAGTCAACCAAAAGCGGCAAAGATCTAAGTTTATATTTGTTTGAAACCCTCACGACGAAATCAATGGTTTTTTTTTACTGGGGAACATCCAGCACATTCTTTAATTTCAACATCAACTGCGCAACGGAATGGCGAAAGCACGAAGCCAAATCGACCATCAAAATGTGAAACCTCTGTCTGTTTCTATTTCTTTCTCTGATGTTTCCTTTTTTTTTTGTCGCAGATCGATCACAGGCAATACTTGTTTCTCTTTTTTTTTTCTTGCCTTTTGTTTTCCTCATAAATATAATACGCTTCTATTTTTGGCAAACAGAAATGGCTACTGTTGTCTAGAAACTCAGGCGGATCTAGAAAACAACTGAGCCAACATGATTGTAGGTGGATCGATATGTATCCGTTATAGCATAGCGACAAGCGCTGTACAGTCGCTCATACAAATATTTCCCTTTTTTATATTCTTTTGTGTACATCGGTTCCTTGACCGCATAGATTATCGTGGGAGTTGCGATCAAGTTGCGTGTTTTTGGGTTATTCGTACCTGTCGAAAGAGATTGCCACCAGTGTAAAGACACTAGCTGCAACTGTGACGTTGGCGATGAAATTGTTAACGGTACAGTAAAAACCTCCGAATGGCCAATGACTGAACATACGGGAAGAAGAAAATGCAATTAAAATGAAATACTAGCGTTAGGTGGAAAGTTGTTCTTGAATACTCGTTTACTAAAATCACCTGTTGAGCATAAAGGTGAAATTGAAGATGCAATTAAACAGAGACATTGTCAAGTCAGCCAGACTTAAATTGACCTGTGGGATTGATAGTAGCATCATAAATGAATAAGAGAATAATTTTTTATCTGATAATAAAGAAATAATTCACCAGGAAATAATTGGTGACTGTCTTCATTCTTCGATGGGCTAATATTCGAAGAAAAAAAAAACGTGGGAAACAAAATGCAAACTACGCGTTATTCTCCAAGTGTTCCGATCAGAAAATGCAAGACACGAATACAAATTTGGACTAACCGAGTACGATCCAGGCAACTAAAGTATTTCCAACAATAGCAACAAAGAGCATCAGGGTAAAGATGGCGATCCAGGAAGTCCTCTGTGGCCATGGCATGAGATAAGGCGACGAGTAGTTCTCCGACACGTCATTGTTACTATACGTGGTGCCAACGAAGTCATAGTCATTCTCACTGTAGCTGCTGCTAACATTCATCGTTCTGGAATCGACGAAAGCTGACGACTGGGCATAATACCACTGGTCATAATCACCGGCCCATGCAGTGGTGACGTTGTCCAGGCCACCGAACACACTCGTATCACTGCCATAGTACGATGGCGCTAACCCATTCAACAGCAACACATCACTTTGTAAGAAACCTAACAAGTTCTGCGTGACATTGACGAGATTGCCAACTTCTCCGTGATTGTGAGCGTTGTTGACGGTTGAATCTCGCAGAAGATAGAAGAGGAAATCGCGAGAGCGTAGCTGATGGTCGTCCACCCGTTGTAGAGAGCCATCGACCATTAAGTTCATGATCCACAACTTTGTTTCAGTTGAGAATGGTCCCACATCCAACCTGCTAACCAACAGAAAATAGTCAAATTTTTAAGCTAAAAGAACAAACAGAAAACAAGTATTGCGCTATTTCTATGGTGTCACTACAGGGAGGATGTAATCTTGCTGGCTATAAAAGATGAACTGTATGTACTCTTCTTGTTAAATTTTTCCTAGCAATCCTTAATGACCGTGGAAAGAAGACCCTATTCATCTGAAAGGGACGAATTGAATCGCTGAATCGTCACGAAATTGGTCAATGAAAAGAAATGGCTCAGTAAAGCGATAGGGAACAGTTCATTGAGTCTGTTAAATTCGAACTGGTACGCCCGTTTCTACCTATAACCGTCATAAGAAAGACACGAATGCGTCATATCACTCGCCTCCCGAAACGGAATTGAAAAGATGTCAAGGGCAACGCCTCTGAAAAAAAAAAATATATTTATAAAACGACCCATTACCTGTACGCAGCAAAGAGATCTAACCAACTAGACTGCCATTCTTTGCTGTTGACAATGTTAAAGACCCAAAGAATCAGTCGTGAACTTGTGTTCGGCATGCCAGGTACATTAATGTTTCACGCAATAGATGTACAGTATGTCTGGTGTTCGTTTCTACTCAAGCGTCATCGTTCGATGGGATAAAATTGACTGAATGAACTTGTCGCTTGAACTTTTTAAGCGAACGCTGGCTCACGAAGTTTATCGACGTGCAACAGCGTCCAAACAGCTTCTGTGGAACAAAGCTGTCAATCGTAAAACATATTAAGCGCAATATTACTGCGATAAGGACTCGTAGACTGCGCTGATCTTTCAAGCGGAGAAAATCCCTTTGAGTAGGTATTACGTTCGATGTTCACGACATGCAGTGCATCATGACCATGGAGATCAAGCGCTAGGAGACGCAACGACATTGCAAGCTTCGATTTAGCCATTTAATTATTATTAGAAATAAACGAGGTCAATCTGTCAAGGCTATAGAATAAGTAGTACTTGCTTGTAATTAATCAAAACGAGTGCTAATGTCTTTATCTGTTGTATTTGTTTTCACGAGATCAATACACTTTCCACAGCCAACCGACAACGTCTAGGGCGACTATACGCAACATTAGTACCAACTAGGTTGCAGCGCATCCGGTCACCTGCTACATTTGCCTTTAGTTACCTTTATCTGAAGTGAATCGCACGCTATTGATACTGAACAATGCTTAGGGAGAAGGGATTTGGTAGCATATCGATTCTTTTCGTGAGCTAGATCACATCGTGAATAATCAGTTACAGGTCTCTACGGTGTATTCGGTTATTTTATCCGTGAGATGCAACTGCAGTGTCCATAGGCGATATTAGTGGTTGCATTATACCATCAGTTTCTCCGCTTTCACGTCACTTCAGTAGATAGTCTATATTTGGATTCGCATTACACTGGTCTCCCGAGTGGTAAGGACATCGGTAACATGAATCCAAGAACCATGCATGGACACACAAGAGTATAAGAAAAACCTCGAATTCTAAGATATAGACTTGTTGACATTGGAAATAACCTTGTAGTCTGAGATTACTGGGCGCGTACATAAGGTAATATCAGGTTTTTCTTTGCACCGCAAAAAGCCAATGTTTCCATTATAGATGGAAAAAAGTTTTTTTTAGGCCATTCGGTATTCAATTCATGCGTTTCGAGATACAGGCTAGATACAGACAAAGAACGAACTGCCCAGTTGAATAACGCAAATGTTTTTGTTAGGATAGGCTCTTTGAAGTAGCGGTAGGCATTCTTGCTGGACCGCCTAAACTCTGTAAGATGGGATGCATTCTTTTATTATTCAGGACAGGTCAGCAGAATAAAGTTGTCTTTTATTGAAACCAACCTTAGGGATATAAACAAGCTCTTATGTATCTCTTATACGAAGGCTTCTTTTATTCTTTATCCTGGTGTGTGCATAAAAGAGAACTTTGTGCTCCAGTAGTTTTGCTAAATGGGGCTATTGTTTTATGATTCGCCCTTGCAGCTCATTTTGTTTAGTAATCCCTACTCCCTTATCGCCTTTCTGGTGGAGAAATAACGCAGAGCGTTTTGAAAAATGACTAGTCAGGCTGGGCAACGCAAACGTTAGGGAAACATGAAACATTGTGTTAGTTTGATAGTGTCTTCGTTTGCACAGTATGCTCTACAACGTGATAGAAGTATGTTTTCTGTATGCTCAAGCCTGGTCAATAGAATAGAAACGTTGGCCTTTAAAACGATTCTTGTGTGCCTGTTGAATATTTCGTGCTGCAAAACGAGATCGCACTTTCAATTTAAGATTAAATTTTTCAGCTGTCAAGATAAGAACTCCAACAGCATTTTCCACTATACAAACAAGACGATACATAAAGACGGTAGCCAGGATTGCTGTAGTTATTTCTGTCCTAAATAAAAGTTCGGGTACACCAACCGAAAACGACCTCAAAGTTGCATCCATCATCACATTCGTGTGGCGTTGTGTGTGCTGTTTTTGTGACTAGGCTACTGCAACATAGCGATGGAAACTGAAGACGATCCAGTGTGATGATGGTGATCAACAGGATGTGAAAGACCTGCTCCAACTACTCCCAAGTCGGAAGGCGTTGAAGCTCTACATCGTCTTAAGATCTGACTTGGAGATCGATATGATAGGACCAATTGCATTGAATGCAAGGCTTTTTTGATGGATCACATCCGCAACGATACGGATGTGTGCAGTCTATACCCACAGGGCTACATGACAGACAGTTAATGGAAAAACGGTGCATCATCTATCTAACGTAATGTAGTTGAATATTTATATAGAAACTTCATTTATGCTATTCACACAAATCAACTTGGATTATGAGGATTTTTTTATGACGACAAATTGACTTTTGTGATAGCAGTAACATCATTTCAAAAAGTTGAAGTTAAAGCACATAACCATGATTCACGCGGACAGCGGGGATGTTGTTTAGGTAGTCAACTGCAGGATGGATAACGTCGTGACAGACAAGCTAACGACGAACAACACCCAGCCAGAGGCACCGTCATTACACGCCTTGTCGCTTTCTATTGTGGTCCATTGTCGTCAAGTCGATGCCGCGTAATCACAACCTAAACACAGCCCGCATTTTCAACAATATTCAAACTGCGTCTCCTCTACACATTCACCAACTTCTTCGGCGCACTACGTTGACGTCAGCTCACAATCAGCTGGCTCATTAGCGTTTCATTTCAACATTTTTCTTACAACATCCAGCCCATGGTCCTCCTGACCGAAGGGGATTCACTTGCAAATACATCGGCTGTCGGAGTCCTTTCTGCGTTTACGCATTTCAATGTTACTGTCTAAAAGTCAGCTCGCATAAGTCATATACACGATGATTGCGTAATCCTATTAAAGGAAAGCTTCTTTTTCCATCGCTTTGCTTACTCTGCTGTCTCGTGACTAATTAAGCGTTTCTCTTTAATTAAGAGGCCAAACTGAGCCAGCAGTCGATTGCCTTTTGTTCACTTCAGCGCTTTTTTAGCCTCTTAAGAGGATAAGTGATCACACGAGGAACTGTATGAACTAGTTAGAATATCCGAGGACTCGAAATAAAAGTTATTTGGTTCCACACGTGGTAAGGTTCTGTCGAATGTTTTATTGGAAAACGTATTGACCCTGAGACACTCATAACTATTTCACACGTCTTCTTGTGGAAGCGTGGGCGATGAATTAATAAGGGCCTTTGAACAGCAATGCCCTTTTAATTACCAGTTGCAATCAACAGACATCGTAGCTCGAAATAAGTTGTTTGCAAACTCGGGGAGCATAGCGGCGTTTTCGTATTGAACTGAATTAATCATATGCTGAAATGTTTCAGCAGCGAAACCATAATTCCCTCAAAAGAAAAAAAAACTATTTTTGGCGCGGTTGTGCATATTGTTTTGATCTTTCTGCCTCTTTAATTAAAAGTGGGTAATTAATGATGGCCTAGTTGGCAATTGAAGACATTCAAAATGCAAAATTGCATATTGATCTTCGGTGGCAAATCTTGGCCCAATTAAGGAAAGAAATTCTGGGGAAAATTTTCGCATTGACATGTATTTCGGAAGATCCTTTGCTGTGCGTCGAATTATTGCAAACACATGTGTAAGGGGAACAAAATATTGCTTTGAGTCCCTCACGAGCTGTGATTACAGCAACCAGTATACAACCTACCAGACATACAACTTACCTGTTATTTTGGCTTCTCTTCTCGAATGATGATTTTTTTTTCTGATAAAATTTAATTGTTTTTTTTAGCATCTAATGTCCGAGAAGAAGTAGATCTCGTAGGGGTAAAACATCACTAACCACCACATCCGATCTCATCTCCGGACCCACTTGCAGCGAGGAATCATTTAGAATGATAAGAACGTGTCCAAGTGCAGTATCTTGATCAACTCATAAGCTCATCATTTCGCATTTTTGGACAATGTGGAAGTTAAGAATGACAAAAGTCACGGAATAGCAAATTTTGTCTTCGATATGGTCGAACAACTATCTGGCTTGTGCCTCTAGGTGATGACGATTGAGGAAGCAAAAGAACTTCACGACACAGCACAGAAGGGCAGTCGCGTTGTGTAGCACTTCCACCCAACGACTGAGGGTGCTACCAGTGTCAGCCACTACTTTTTGTTGTGCTGCACGCTATGGCCGCGCTGGGGCTGCAGATATGCGTTTATAAATACACGCTGTAGGCGTCCTATAACCAGCGGCTCTCGGTGTAGGATCCGTCGCTATTAAGGCGACAAACGCTTACTCAAAAAAATACATAAATAAATAAATTAGAAAAGGAGTCATATACTGTATATCTGTAAAAAATTGATTTACTTTGGCGAATGATGAAATGTAAGGAGGATAGGTCTACATTAAAGGACGTTTAAGAGAAGGATATGCAGGCAAATGCAACAATAAAAGTGTGTTCTACGAAGAAAAAAACCTTCCCCTACTTGATTGTTGCCACGGTCTCTTATATTGCTTTTAAAACATTTGTCAGCGTTCTACAAATCGAAAAACTTTTGTCAAGTCTAAGCTTTACGTGTTCCGCAAGGGGAAATGTTCAAGTTTTCTTCTTTTTTTTATGTATAGGACAAGGTGAATTTTGTTTCGCTTAAATTTGCCTGCACGGATGCGAAGTAAAAACTTGCGCAGTGCGAAAACGTATCTTATTGAAATGGTAGCATGTAAAAACTGAAGAAAAAAAATGTATCCCATCACATATGGGGTAGTTTTGCATAAAGAGTTTTCATGTTGCTCTACGACGGTGTACACCTTTTTTACGAAACGAAGATGACCAGTTATACTCCTCGGTAATTCTTTTGTGACATCATCTCTGTTTTGTTGTGTCTGGTTGCTAACGTGAAATCAGAGATGTTGGGATTTTGGGGTATCAAGTTTAGAATCTATGATCTTCTTCGTCAGTCAACACACCCACACTGTGTATGTAATGTATAGAGACAAGCGAAATCCATCTTCTAAACATCGTCCTCTTAAAGGTCATTTACTCGCGAAGCTTTTTTTCCTCCTCGAATGTATACACACATAATCGGTAGCCTTAAAAAAAATGAAAGGAAGTGCGTTAGACATAAAGCAGAAAGGAAAATGCTCTGAGAATATTTGTACATAATTGATTTCGTGTACATTTTTTGTTTGGTTGAAATTCTGACCCCAAACTTTTAATAGAACTAACGGTATCTATTTTGGTTTGGGTGGAGTGCAGGATATGAAGTAATGTCTCGCCACACAGAGTTTGTAATTGAAAAAGTACATACGATTGGAATATTTCTTTCATATCCTCTGTACGAGATACGGACCTCAATCTCTTCATTTAACTTTCCACCGTGTTCCAAAAACTTTAATTTTAGAGCAACATTCCCTTTTTTGTTTCTCGTTTCCGCCACTTTCTCTACGCCAGTATTTCGCAGAAAAAACTGTAGAAATGAATTTTTTAATGATTTCACGAAGAGCCCAACGATACTAACTAGAAAAAAAAATCAGGATGCAGATGCAGTGTTCATTCATTATTCATCGACTCCCGCCTTTTCTATTCTGACGTACTTTTCAAATCGTTGTAATCGATTTTCATCTCCTCCCTCCATCTTGCAGGGGTTCCATTCCCTCTATAGCGCAAGCATTTCATATTTTTGATTCCATAACTGACTGCTGTCTTTTGCTGCTTATAAGCTATTCTCTTTTATTTCAAGAGGACATGTATAATAAAAAAATATCTCGAACGCATTCGCGAAGGATTGCCTTCGACGCGCATATTGACACGGGTGCAAAGCCGCATGAATGCTGCCATTGCAAATAACTTGGCTGTATACATCTTTAGATTGCGTGCTGCTCCCGGTATTTATCAGAGACTCGGCAAAACGCGCCAGACTTTAGGCAACCGAATGCCGTGCTCATATAGCACATAACAACGTGATTCCAAGTTGTACACCGAAGAGATTGTTTGCTGAAATGATTTTAAAGCCCAGCAAAACAATATACTTTATGTCTGTCATTCTGCAAGTTTTGCAATGTGTCAATTCTGTATAAAGCTGCCATCAGAAGCGATGCATATCACAACTAAAGTATTAAACCTCTGTCCTCTTCTAACGAAATGCCCTTCCAAGTTTTCCCCGTAGCTTTTTATAAAACTTTTAAGCAGCGAGGCGGAATCTTTACTGTATAGCTGATGAAGCAAAACTTGTCACTCCTGTAATACCCCATCACTTTAGTGTCAAAGAATTCATTAAAGTGCATGTCCAACACGGTCAGATATGAAAATGTCCTTGTGTCTGCTTTCGTCGAGATCGATAAGCATGGAAACCTAACTCTATATAGGATCGAGGTTGGCGAATTGGTGGACTTTCATTTCTTGCATCCCCGGGCATGACAACAATTTGATGATGCGCTAGGGCTTGCAAGACGTTGAGCGCTTTCCCACCGAAAACAATTTCAGAACAGGTTTTCCTTCTTCCAAAAAAGGCAGCAAACTTCCCTTCAAAAAGTGGACATTTTTATCCCGCATAAAAAAATATATAATGCGCCCAATGTATAGGCTCTTTGCATGATCTGTTTGCTCATCGTCTTGTGTTTTTCAAAAGTACTTTATTTGCGCGCTGCATGCAGAAAAAGTATTAGCCTTGATTGATCGATGATGTTGCATAGCCTATATCCCTCCTACTTTCGTTTTCCATGACAATGCCCCAGTACTTTCTTGCACTTTCTTTCAGGCTTGTAGTTTTCTTTCGTATGCAAATATTCTGTTAAAAATGATTCAAAATTGTTCAAGTCAAAAGTACTATTTTTTAAAGCACAACAGACGATGAAAAGAAGAGGGTGGAAAAGGGTTTGATTAGGTGGGCGTTAAAAATATTGTAGGCGTGTTGCCTACACGCCAGCCTGCGTGATTGTAATCCGATTGCACAGGAAAAATTGCGTAAGTTCAACAAAATAAAGTTATAGCTTACACGTTTATCGTTCTAAATGGTATATTCAACATCGAGGTGCTTCAGTTTATTGCTGCAGCAGACACGGCATTCACTTTGAGGAGCGACGAAGAAATATTACATTTGCATGTTTAATGGAGCTTTCGTCAGCCTGTAAAAGTGTCGAAAATGGCATGATAAATTTACAGTGAAAAGAAACGCTTTTAACTTTCATTGTTTCATGAGTTAAAAAAGGAACATAAAGAAGTTTACCGTCATGCTGGAGGTGAAACGATGAAATATAGCATTAAGCTAATAACGACGAGCCCAAGATAGTTAATTAGATCTATGTGGCTGACATACATGTCCGATCGATTAAATCCGTGATTCTGCGTGCAAAAAGCCGTGTCCACAAGTCGATAAAAATGCCATCATTTCAAGATATGTGAACACCATTATAAAAATCAATTTTTTTATTTATTCGGTCGTTAATAGTGCATTGCTGGGTTTGTTAAGCCTTTGTTAAGCTTCGCCAACAGAGTTTTTGTACATCACCTAATGGAATACCTTGCTGACGATTATAACGATCCTCCACAGAATTGTAAATTGGTAATTGCATATTCAGCGAAGTTGGCATATTAGGTTACCACGGTGAATTGCGTGGGTTATTGAATATACATTCGCCATAATAAAACATGTGACACATAAATATTACGCCAAACGCGACATTGATACGCACCTTGATATCAAATGTTATTCATAAAAACATAAACATTATGCAGTTAAAAACTAGAGTAAATACTTGAATGGCAAGTTGAATGGTAATACCGTTAGGCACACAGTCCTGCTGTTTCGTAATTCAGTTTTGCATTCACTGTGTTTTCGTAATATGATTCAATATTTTGTACTATTGGATACCCAAAACCTATATCTTTCATACCTGTTGCCACAACTGTTTTGGGGGTGTTATCAAAACTTAGTTTTGTTTCCAAAACTGAAACTGAGAGAATACGTGTTACTCATGCATTGTGTGTTGCCACACCGCCAGAGTGACGAGACGCCAATGGCGTTTCAATCATGATTATTCGGGAAAAATAATAAAAAAGCTAGCGTGCAACAGCTGGCATGTGTCACACACGCCGCAGCCTAGGTGTTTATAGTTGCACGTCATCCTCAATATCCGGGTTGCATTTAGTATTAGAGTTCATTGACGATCGATTGACGTGAACACGAAAACAGGGCGTCAAGTTCGACGACACATGCATTTTATGTCAGGCAGAACTTCCTCGTTTCTTTCCTTCAAATTTCGTTTTTTCTAAATCCAGGTGCGCTCCAAAAGAGTCCTCCCACGCCATGTGGCTTAATTGATATTTGCTGTTTGATTTCTTTATACCATTTTTGCAAATAGACCGTAAGTTAATCAAATTCCCTTATAGTCACGGGTAAGGATAAACACTGCACCTGAGAGAAGGAGTATATTGACACGGCAAACCGGAACCCTCATCATGGTACTCGTGTCCTGTATAAGTGATTCCGTATACGGTGCAGAGAAAACGAGAGGGACGACCGACCGAATATCAAACATCAGTTTTCCCCCTCTCACTTGAATAAACAGATAAGAGCTTATTCTGTAGTTCAACGTGTTGAACGACGACGATAGATTTCCCGTAGTCTTAGATCGCTGCTTAGCCTCAAAAACAGTATAATAATGAATAGGAACTGACTTGATACGATTTCATCACTATGCACCTGCCATTAGATCAGCGGGCATGGCACCGCGCACCTTACCCACAGTCAGCGTATATAAAGAGGAGCATAACGTGCACGTATTAAACGAGTGTAACTCTTGATCGAGCGCGGTACGATATAAGCAGTATTTCTAGTTACGAGCCTTATTTTTAGCATTTTTTTTTCTCTTACTAACTTAGTCAACTGTTGACAATAAAAAGTGTAACAAGTCCCATTGTCATGATGCGGTTCATCACTTCTTCGTTCGCTGCTTTGCTTCTGTCCAGTCTGGTGGCACGAAGCGCTGCCGATTCTGATCCAACCACCTTCCGCGAACCGGACACTCCTATGAATGACGACCCAGATCTTAGTAATATTCCGCTGGGCAACGCGGATTCGGTATGTTTTTTATAACCTATCTTTTTTTTTTGTTTGTTTTCTGTTGGGTGGGGTAAGGTGACATTAAGTTTGCAAATTCGGAACTCGTAGTAAAAAAGCTGATTTGCTTCCATTGCTCCAGGCCATTATGACGTAACGGCCTAGCTTTCAAAGAAAAGGAGGAAAGGCGTGATTCTATAGCGAACATTCGCAATAGAGTTAGGGGACGGTAATGGGAAAAAAAACAAAAGAACGGCGAAATATAGCTCGTGCGAAGGACACTCTCAACCACGTTTGTGTGTGAAAAAGGACGCAGTTGTGCGGACATGTTTTTGTGAACGTGCGTTGGCGTTAGCTTACAAGGTTATCGAGCCCGTTCGGACATCATTTAGTGATTGTTAGTTGAAGCCGATTGTTTTAGGTCGTGATGGAAGCTTATTGGTATATCACTAGTTATTTTTCAACATAGCAAACCATGCGTGTAATTACTTATTTCTATTTTTACTTGATGCCATTGAAGACGTTGTTAAAATTCTATCCTAACTTTACAGCAAAGTGAAATGCCTGGCGAGCCTCTAAATCCAACGGATTTCCAAAACGCCATGAAAGTCTGTAAGTTTTTCAGAATTTTCTTTTCATAATTCTCGGCTTTGTCTTTTAGCAAAGATGTTACATGTTGAACAGTGGAATTGACGTGGTGTAGGTGTAAATGTATAATAGAATCGATAAGAACGAGGGGATGTTCTATGAACGTCGTCTCAATGTACCACCCGACTCAATACGTTTACGCTCGTCTTTGTCAAGTTGATTCTTCAAAGGAGAAGAAAGATGAGAGACCCACAAACAATATGCGACAAGAACCCTTAAAAAAAGATAAAAGGCTATACACCAATATCAATATGGAGGATCAGATATTGCACTTGAATGTATTTGAACAGCCAAATAATGGGTTCTTATTAAAAGCGCTATAGGGCATTCGTTGGAATAGCATCGAAAGAGTGCAGATTCTCTAAGTTTCGCTAGTAACAAGTAGAGAAGCATTTGTATAGTCTACTTAATCCTCATTCCCCATTTATCTATTTTCAAATTGCTTTACGTTCGTTAATGCAGCTATGGATCCACCACCACGCGACAAGTTGGGCGGCGATCCGATCGAAATTGCTGGCCTGTTTGAAGGGGATATTGCAGGTGTTGCAAGCGGAGACATGGCCGTCGGAAAGTCGTTTAAACCAGGCAAATCCCGCATTAAAGTAAGCAAAGCACTTTACTCTTCTTATCATTTATTCCAGCGTCACCGCCTTCGTTTATACATCACATACTTGTTCGTTCCATACATAATACCATCGATTCCGCGTACAATTAAGTATACGATAGGTCTATAATACGCTGGTGCACGTAGATGTCTTAAGTTTGGCGTAACTTAACGCTTGTTTTTTTTTTTGGGACATTTGAAATGTCAGGCAACGGGTAAAAACGCTATTGTTGACATGAACCTACGTTGGCCGTCGAGCACCATTCCTTACGTCATATCAGCTTCTTTCGGTGAGTCGCTTTCATTTGATTTAAAAACGCTAAACACTAAGCGTACGATGATGTTCGAGGAATTCATAATGTTTCGTAAGTTGTATTTTTACCTCATATAATCATGTATGATTTGATTGCCATTGTGTCCCACATGAATAAATCCAGCAAGAGTGATACAGGGAGAGTATAACATGCAATCAACACGCTCAAGCAAAGCGTTGACATTTTACTTTGTCGCTTGCTACTATGCATTACTATAGAACATTAACGAATCTAACGGATGATGACTGACAAGTTCCTTCCGAGTGAAACACCGGTGATTGAACGACATATTGCGTATAGCTTTTTGCATGCCTGCACACCATATATATGCAACGCAGTAATTCTAGTCTACATTTGCAAATATTAAGTATTGAACGACCGGAGCGTGATCGCCAGGGCTATGCTTGAGTACCACAATAAAACCTGCATTCGCTTCGTGCCGCGCACCAACCAACGAGACTACATTCATATCATGCCTGGATCGGGGTAAATATTAATGTATTTTTTTACAATTGTTGCGCAAGCACCTCTTTCACGGTGACGGGAATGTCCGGCATTCGATGTTCGGCGGGAGCATTCACCATTGTGATACTCTTTGACCTTTCTACGTACAGATCCTATTGCGACATTTAAGCCATCCTTACGCGCATCTTCCGCTAAACACAGCGAATTTTCGTAGTGTTTAAATGAAATTCTGTTTTCCTTGATCAATTGAAGGCGTCACTAATTTTTATAAAATCATTTCCGCTTCCTACGTTTTTTTCCTTTTCCGTTTTTTGATGGTGTTGGCAATGCGTTTCTTAACCTCGTTGCCATGGCATCTCTGACATTTACCGTCACTCGATTAGGCGACCTGTGCGTGGGTTTCGACTGGTAATGTTCTTGGAAAAAATGTTTCTAGGGATTGTGGGCTTGTTCATCAGTCTTTGATGGATCTTGGCGGAACACGAAACATTCAATCAGATTAACATCCCATCACCGCCATGGCCTAGCGTATGCAATATGTTCCTACATTGATAATGTAGATGTGTGGCACACGTTTCTTCCTTTAGAAAGGGAATTTTTTCTTAAAAATGAAATGGTAGCGAATGATTTACAGTTTACAGTGAGGACACTCCGTTTTCTTTGCCAAGTTCTTACCATTTGAGTTGTATTGGACTATCATTGATCAACCATTGACTATGAAAAGGGCCGTGTCCCCTTTTGCTTGGCATCCTGCTGACTATTACCGAGGAAATCTTTCCTCCTTCCCTGCAATGTTTTCTACGTCAATAATAAGAACACCTTTCCTATTTTAATTGAGTGTTGCGCGGCCACTACCAGACAGCGTCATTGCGTTAGAAGGCTACCACCCATTTGCTTGAAAGAATAGATGTTTAATGTCGTTATTTTGTTTGCGTTCAAACAATGTGAAGCATTTAGTTTTTGGTTCGTTGTTTACCATTATTTTGTGGCCTACTGAACACTTCCGTTCTTACTACTAGATGCAGCAGCAATGTCGGCCGGACCGGAGGCGCCCAGCCTGTTTCCCTGGTACGCGTTTTCCTTCACTATGTTGTCTTTTAACTTTTATTCATTTAGCACGTTTGTTTTGGTGGGTTTTGTTCTCTTTTGTTCAACTGCTTTTTAAAAGTTAACGCCCATCGTTTGTGTAATGTAACGATCAGAGTGCTTTCCATTTACAGGGCAGTGGTTGTGTCTACGTTGGGATCGTCATTCACGAACTGATGCACGCAGCGGGCTTTTGGGTAAGGTTCAGTCGAAGTGTATAATCAATACCTGAAGTGGGTGGCCCGTTGCTAGTTTGGTAACGTGGTGATCGCGTCATCATTTGATGGTCTATTAACCTCTTCTTTTATGTTTATGTCATCGATGGACAGCACGAGCAGAGCAGAGCCGATCGCGACAACTTCATTACCATCCAATGGGACAATATTATTGACGGTATGTCACTATATTTCTCTTCATTGTTACGTGCATGGCATTAAGGATTTTTACATTTTGCTTATTACAACCAAACATGATGCAATTGTTTGACTTTTGCAGTAGCTAGATTTAAAATTGTAATTGGCTCTTGAATTTTAAAACAATGTGTGGCATCATTTCATAAAGACATTTTGGAAGGCAATGTTGCATGAATCTTTACAGTAGCAAAATGGAAATTAGATTAGTTATAAAAAATTTAGAGTTATTTACAGAAAAGGTCCTGACTGTCTGAAGGTCTTCCACTCAGTGGAAGGGTTCTGTGAATGGTCTCTATAACAAAATTTCAATGAGAAATGAAAAACAAAACCAGCTAATAGTTGATGAAAATCTCGCTGTTGAAGACGGCAGACATTTTCTTGTGTGTGCATGATACAGTTATTGAAACTATCGTCTGTTAGATCTGATTTATAATGCTAACGTTCTGTTTCATTTTGCTTGTTCTATTGTCAGGGATGGCGTATAACTTTCAAAAGTATAATCTGGACCGTATCCAGTACCTCGGAGCACCATACGACACAAGTTATTACATTATATATATCCTCTCTGTTTCACTATATTTCAATTCAATCTCTTTGCCTGCAGTCTTATCGCTATTTCCTCCTTATTTTCCCTCCTGCTCTTCTATTTTTTATCGATCTTATTGTTGTGATCGATTGCAAAACGAAAAAGTTTACCCAACTTTCTTCATAGTTTCCTCGAGCAACGATTTTCAATCAATAGACTACATAGACGTCTGTTTTCATATATTTCCGCCAACAAACAGGTTCCGTAATGCACTATGATGCCTTTGCCTTTGCCAAGAATCGTCAACGTCCCACTATCGTGACTAAAAAACAAGGCACCGAGCTGGGTCAGCGGAGAGGTTTCAGTGATGTGAGTTCTCAATTCCAATCATATTTGTGCCATTTCGACCATAAGTCTTGAGTAATAGGATTAACTTCTAGCCGCCTATACACTTAAATCAGAAAAAAAAACGAATTGTTGTTTCATGATAGATTGTCCTTTCAAAAAGGCCTATACCATAGACAAGAAAATAACACATAATTCCCCATTTTTTTTTCTCCCAAAAAAGGTGGATGTCCAAAAATTGAATAAACTGTACGAATGCGGAAAGATGGGCCCTGCATCAACGGTCTCCACCACAATGGCTCCTCTTGTTTCCACTGAATTACCAGGTACATGCCCAACCCCTACATCCACTAAATAATACGGCAATCAGCTCTGTAGATTTCTTTAAAAAAAAATAACCTTCATGCCAACAAGCGCGGAACCTTAGTTCATTATATTTAACCAGCATTGAAATGGTAAAAGCAACATATGGCACCAAACTTTCCCCCGTAGACGATTGAGGACCCTAAGGGCTGCAAACGAAGTATTCAGACACCACTTTTCACGTATTGCTCGTCGAACCTTCAACACCAAATATCCTCCGAATGGTGCTCTTATTTATACTCGGTTAATGATCTGAAAACGTCAATCGAGCGCTAATGAGACCATCCGTTCGGCAGACAGCTTTAACAGGCTTCAATAATTTCTCGCTTTGCCTCCTCTTCTGCTCACTTTAAAAAAAAAATTAGTTTAGTGTTTTACGTCTCCAGAACTACATTTCTATGATTTCTTACGACTTACAATTGCTTCATCTCTTCCGTTAATTGTTAGCCACAAAACCTACTGTAAAAGTTAAGCCAGCCTTGGTGGGTTTTCGTGTGCTCCGAATCCAAGTGTTGACATGTGTTTCGCTATATATGTATAATTCTACGTAGCGGATTAACTTTATGATCATAAGCTGATGTATAAAGCTCTCGTAATCAAAATTCCTTAGGCAAATGCGAGGACAGTCACAAATACTGCAAGATCTGGTCGGAAACCGGCGAATGTGCCAAAAACAAAGCCTGGATGAGCGTCAGCTGTCGCAAATCGTGCAAAATGTGCGGTAAGTCAGCCAACTCAATATTAAGCTTAAATGGGGGAGAGGCTGCTGAATCAACAGCATACTGAATCAACAGCATACTGAATCAACACAGCGGCTGTTGTAGCAGTCGGCGTAGGTGGCAATAATCTTGGCTTAAAAGAATGAAGATGCTCATGGTCCAATTCCATTTCAGTTGCAACTTCGGGTTATTCTGTACATTTAAAGACCTATCTAAATATTACTGCGGATAAGGTTACTGCAATAACAAACATGCACTGTTTTGTTTGTCGTGTATTTGTTTTGTAGGAGTGGACTGTGACAACTTCAACGTCTACTGCGATCAATGGTAAATATTTTAAAGTCCTGTAGGCATGCTAAAAACAATGTACTAATGTATATACCTATACTAGTGGCAATTTCACAGCTGAAATCATTCCTTTATAGTATAGAGTACGTATTTTTTGAGTAAAACCTTGTTTTTCTTTGTTCATTCAGGGCAAAGACCAACGAATGCGACAAGAATATTGAGTACATGAAGCTTTACTGTCCAAAAGCTTGCGGCTTCTGCGGAACAGGTAAGTCCTTAATCGACTAATGAACCTCTATGAAATAAGATGAAATGCGTCTGGAGTAGGTATACGACTAGATTGGTTCAGGTGATTGAGGAGACTCGACAAAAGATAATGGCATCTCTTGTAATTGGAATTTTACCGTGAGAAAAGTTAGACTTTCGGAGTTCTATCAGTAAAGTTTGCTTTCACAGCTCGTCCTCATATTATATATTGACTTTTACCCAAAAGCCGTGGATCGTTTCTTGGAAAATTCAACAAATCAGGCCAAGAAAAACTTTTCTGAAGTCGAGTTGAAAGCATTCGAGGCTACACGACATTGAACATTTACGGCAGTTGAAATGGGCTTTTAGCATCAGGGTTACAAATTTTAAATCTAAGCACTCCAATTTGACTTCCGCGACGGAAACGTCAATCTTCAGTGATGATTGGCCTTCAGTGAGCGTACATACGTAATTTTGTTTGTCACTTACCGAGAAGCTGCGTAGTCTGGGATCTTCAAACGTCTCTATAGCGAGAATTGTGCAGGACGTTTCATGTAATATTTTTACCAAACATGGGTAATGAAAGTATTTTACGTGTGTTGCGTCTTGAAAAACTCCGCGTTTCTCCGTCAAATTTTCATCGTTTATTGCAACCAACTGGTAGCATACGTTTATCATGCTGTAGACGTTATATTACTAGATGACTCGGTTTCTGCGGCTTATCCCTTCTGGCTACATTGTTTATCGCACCAAGTTTATAACTCGCCCATAAAAACTTTTTCATTTTTTTTTTACCCTCATCCGTTTGTTTATTTTATGGGGCGTAACTTTATTTTGTTGATCCAGCTTCCAGCGCGGCGTGCAACGACGAGAATCGATACTGCAGCGCTTGGGCGGAACGCGGACAGTGCAAAGCCAATGCCGAATACATGAAACTAAACTGCAAAAAATCGTGTGGGTTATGCTAATTTTTTTCCAATTGCTTGCCGCGTGTGTTATGGATATGCATATAATTGATTTGGTGAAGGGGATATTTCTGGTGGGATTAATACTTCGTTCAATCTGTTCACGTTTCCCCGTTTATCGTGTCATCTGGTCCAAATTAGTGCGTTTCAATCATTCTCGTCGACTTAGACGATGAAATGTCCAGCACTGTATTGGTATCAGCTCATGTGGGACTCGTGATTTTGCCGATAGCAATTACTTTGGGAATTAGTCAGACGCTTGAAGTTTATAGAGCCTACTTGAAAGACGGGGCCTGCTGGTCAGTCGTCAAAGTAACTTTTGACCTTTCTTTGCTAAATCATTTTCGTGGGTTGTGCGGTGGTGGGATTCAAAGAGGTCTTACAATACACACGGGCATGAAATTTCTAATTATCATCGGAAAGTACCATACTAATGTATACTGCAATCGATTTCAGTTGCAACCGGCAAAATTCCTGTAAATTAGGACAGGGCAAACAGTAGACAGAAAATCTGTTTACATTTTTCGCTGCTCTGTCTTTTAAATGGGCAAGAATAAAATTAGTTAGTTAAGAAACTTTTGCTCTAAACGCGCTTTCTAAAACTTTAACCATTTTTTTTACAAATAGCTCGCCCGACTGTTTCAGCATTCCGCAACATATTCGTTCAAACAGTTTGTTTGCAAGCTTCTTAAAAAATTAAATGGCTCGTGGTATACACGAAATTCCCAATAGTCAAAATGTTTTTTAATGAAAGACATCCTGCACTGCCGTGAGCGGCGCAAGCGTTCGTGAGAGCAATACGGTGCAATCTTTGGCTTGTTACATTTTCTTTTTTCACGGAAAACAATGGTGGTGTTGACGCAAAAGGCGGACGTTCGTTTGAATGGAAAACGACTTAAAATCTTTTTACATCCCTAGCCCTGTCTAGCAGTAGGACTCGGCCCCGTGTCTAATGGGTAGGTATTAGGCCGCACAGATAGGTACCCTTGTCTCAAGAATTGGGTCCGGTGGGTAATGGTACGTACTGTACAGTTTTTTTTCTTTGTGTTTGTGCCCACTACCTCGCCGAGTTCTACGTGGGTAACGAAATATCGAAACCCGTTGTTCAATTTGACGTTGTACCACTCGGTTCCTAAAGTTAGTGACTTATTACGAGATTATTAAATTGTAACATAGTTCAGCTAGTTTGTTATAATTTCACTTCTATTACGCACACAACGTTAAATCATATTTCATGCGGATTTTGTTTTTGTCTGGAATCGACCTCTGTACCTTTTCCGAATCATTTGGAAAAGGTACAACAACATGCCATTAGCATGTTGTTACATGTCATGCCACATTTGTTTGAAAGCATAAACATAGAGATGGCACTTATTCGCCAAAGCCTATGTTTTCATTATACTCTACCAATGAAATATTATCATGCTTATTATTTTATTATTATTAAGGTTCTGCAATCTCCTGATTTATAACTATTTACACTAGGAGGTCAGCCAATCCGTATTCTTGGTTGGGGTGTTGAAGAAAGTGCTTGCTATTGGCTTAATGCAAACAGCTGAAATACTGATTGGGGTGATAAAGGTTACATCAAAATCTTACGCGGCAAAGGTCACTGTGGCATAGAAAGTCAAATCACAGCTGGCTTTGCCAAAGCTCTGAATTTCGTCGCGTATTGCCGTTACTTTTACGGACTGAAATCCTGTGTTTTGTTCTCTAAGATTTTTTTTTTCAGTGGCACTGTTTCTTTTGTGCTCTATTCATTTAACTGGATTTGAATTAAACTAGGAGCTTTTAACAAAAATAAATCTATTTGGTTCAAAATTGGTTTCTGGCCACTGGGGGTGTGAACCGTCATTGTTACATTTTGGTAAAACGGAGCTGATGGTTTAGGTTAGGGTAGTAGTAGTTAGTAAGTTTTTTTCTGGAGGCTATTTTTGATAAATGAATACGGAAACGGGTATTAACGAATTTCTCCTAGAAATTCCATTTGCGTTATCACACCAGCTAAAGTTGCATCATAGACGTAATATATTTTTTGTTTTTTAGGATTAATTCATTAACTATAAGGCCCATTGAAAAATGAACTTGATCTGCGTTATTAGCAGTAAAAGAGAAACAAGACCAACATTTTTAAATTTTTTTTTGGGTAAAATGGATTGCCATATACTCGAGCTATTGTTGCCTCTGCCGTCATTTTGTGCTGCCTAAGTTCATAAAATATCATTTTATGGCAATCCGTTTTACCCAAAATAAAAATAAAAAATATTGGCCTTTTGTTTCCTATTTACTGCTATCGCCATCTACCGGACATATTTCTAGTTAATTCTCTACGTACACTGACCGAAAACAATTTTATGCCCGACTTTTCTCGGTCGGGGTTTTAAAAAAATGGCAATCCGTTTTACATTAAAAAAAAAGAAATGTCGGAAAAAAAAATCGCACTTTTTTCTTTTTTCCGACACGTAGCCATCTACCGCTGAGAATCGTTATTACTGGCGTAGGCAATTTCAGTCCATTGGATGCCATTCGCAGTTAGTTCAGTAGCGTGGATGGAGAAAAACGCGTGGCTGGAGGAACAATTGAAAAATGGATAAGATAATACAACAAAAGGATGGTAAGTATAAACATTATTATAGTGGTTTTCAATTATTAATTATTGTTTATTAGATCAAATTATGAAGCTGCAGGCCCAATTATTGGAACAACACAAAATATTAGATACTGGTTGATCGGCCTATCTAGGAACAAACATTTTCCTTTTTCCCATTCAGGCTGTGAGACAAATTTGATTGTTTGTTATAACTACAACAACATTCCCTGCATAACGAAGGGAATGTTTACATTTTCTTTAGTGAACTTTTCCCTGAACTGTTGCCTGAAGTTAAAAATGTTTTGGAATATTTGGTTGGAGTTACGCTGATAATATTCAGTTGCAGTAATTGGATCTTGTCCTCTTTCTTGAGCAGCGTTTTGCCTTTTCAGCCATCGAAGAGGTGCTCAAAGATTATTAATTTTCTATCAATGACTGTCATTTGCCAAACATGTCTTCTTAAATAATTTGGTAATTGATTGATGGTTTCTAGATCATGAGTTTATTAAACAAAATATAATGGCCCCTAAAGATGTTTCATTTCGTTGGCATTGCAGCGATGAACATCATACGTGGACTTTTTAGGTATGAAAGGAATTTTCTTGAAAATTTTTTGAATTTATGACAAAGCATTTCTCCTGCTTTTTGCCAACCATGTCTAATCTAAAAAAAAAATTTATCCAATAGGAAAGGATTTTCAGCATACTGGGAACACAACTATCAACAATGCAACATTCTAGGGGTGCTATTTTATCATTCAAGAGCCTTATACAATGATTTTCATCTGCAATTTGTATGGCCTTTCCCAAGCTTCTGCCAGAAGTTGAATCTATAAGGCATGTAAGTCACATGAGCAACAATTGAAATGCTTAATGGTGTTGGTTTTCTTTTCTCAGCATAGGTTAATAGTAACATTGGATCTGAAAAGATTCTTGGTTGGGGCAAGACACTGAATAAATTGTAATGATTGAATGGATGACATGACATTTCTATACTTCATTCGGATTCCCGAGACGGTATTTTATATTTAAAAAATTGAAGTGCATATCTGGGCTCCCTTCCTTTCCGTAGCCCCGTTTCCCCTTGACTCGTAATAAGCCCGTAGGGGGTCATGCCCCTACTGTACGGTATATATAAAAACAACATATACCGAGGTTTGGAGGGCTCTGGCCGGAAAGGGGACGTGGGGGTCCGCTTAGTCCGATGATGTGTTCACGGAGGGCGACGTGGCTACCCACAAATCCGAACTAAAGGTTAATCGCTCCTGTAAAAATGTTCCAAATCTTCAGCTCTTCTTCCGGCTTCTCTTAGCCAATCACCGGGTAATCTCCCCGGTGGGTCAACAAGGCAGTGTCTCCCCCTGCCTGGGTTGACGGCAACTTTTGAAAGGGCTATTATGCCTTTTTAAAGTTGCAAAAATAATTGTAATGTGCAGAGAATTGTCAATAAAATTTTTTTTATAAAATATTTTATCCAAAATTTGTTTCTTTCATTGTATGTTTTAGCCGTGTTCACACATTACATTTATCAACTTTTTTTTTTCTGCGCATTATTTGTTTTTGTCAACATTGATGGTAAGCATTGTTTCCATTGGTTTATCGTTTATCTGTAAGTATTCAATTATTATTTATTACACTCTTTGAATTTTTCCACTTAGATTCAAGGAACAACATGTAATATCTGGATATTTTTTAAAGTAATTTTGTACTTTGTTTTACCCGTATGGGAACCGATCCCCAGACATTCAGCGTGCAACGCCGATGCTCTAACATTGAGCCACGAGATATATCTAAATATTTTATTATCGCATATTATATGTTATCGTCTAGGATGTTTATGCAGTCTTTCACAACTATATGTTTATCTTTCTATTTCTTTCATAAGGTTCATAGCTCTGTGGTAGAGCCTTCAGTTGCGATACCTGTTACCCTGGGATCAAACCTCAGTAGATGTGTAAAAAATGAAGTACAATAAATGTAGAAGAGTATATTGCAGAATTGCATTTCCTTTTTATTCTAAGTGTAAATGCAAGTCCACAAGTAACTAGAAAAAAGCCAACTTGACATCATATGATTCATGGCTCATTGGTAGAGCATCGGCGCGGTATGCCGAACATCCAGGGTTCGATCCCTGTATAATAATAGAATACTAACATATAAATGATAAACCAATGGAAACAATGCTTACCATCAAAGTTGACAAAAACAAATAATGCGAAGAAAAAAAAAAAGTTGATAAATGTAATGTGTGAACACGGCTAACACATACAATGAAAGAAACAAATTTTGCAAAAAATATTTTATAAAAAAATTTTTATTGACAATTCTCTGCACATTACAATTATTTTTGCAACTTTAAAAAGGCATAATAGCCCTTTCAAAAGTTGCCGTCAACCCAGGCAGGGGGAGACACTGCCTTGTTGACCCACCGGGGAGATTACCCGGTGATTGGCTAAGAGAAGCCGGAAGAAAAGCTGAAGATTTGGAACATTTTTACAGGAGCGATTAACCTTTAGTTCGGATTTGTGGGTAGCCACGTCGCCCTCCGTGAACACATCATCGGACTAAGCGGACTTCCACGTCCCCTTTCCGGCCAGAGCCCTCCAAACCTCGGTATATGTTGTTTTTATATATACCGTACAGTAGGGGCATGACCCCCTACGGGCTTATTATGAGTCAAGGGGAAACGGGGCTTCAGAAAAGAAGGGAGCCCAGATATGCACTTCAATTTTTTAAATATCAAATACCGTCTGGGGAATCCGAATTAAGTATAGAAATGTCATGTCATCCATCCAATCAATACAATTTATTCAGTGTCTTGCCCCAACCAAGAATCTTTTCAGATCCAATGTTACTATTAACCTATATTGAGAAAAGAAAAACAACACTGTTAAACATATCAATTGTTGATCATGTAACTTACATGACTCATAGATTCAACTTCTGGTGGAAGCTTGGGAAAGGACATACAAATTGCAGATTAACATCATTGTATAAGGTTCTTGAATGATAAACTAGCACCTGTAGAACGTTGCATTGTTGATAGTTGTGTTCCCAGTACATGAAAATCCTTGCCTATTGGATAAATTTTTTTTTGGTTGATTAGACCTGGTTGGCAAAAAGGAGGAGAAATTCTTCGTCATAAATTTAAAATTATTTGAAGAAAAATCCTTTCATACCTAAAGAGTCCATGTATGATGTTCATCTCTGCAATGGCAGCAAAATTAAAACATCTTTAAGGCCATTTAAGTACCCAATTTCCCCAACACTCTGAACATAAAGGACAAGTTGTTCTTTAGACAGAGAAGCAGAATTATTTGAGGCTTCTAGCTGTGACAGAACTATAAAGGATTGCTGTTGTACTGGATTCATTAACACAAGATGGTACTTCTCATTAGGCAATTTGCATTACTCTATTAATTTACCTCACACCTTAACGGTAATGCACTCTCAGTGTTTTTTCATCTGTAGGCTCACTCTTCCATCCTGTAACACTTCCAGACTTGACTTGATCCCCCCGCTAAAATTCTGTGAATGCAAAATAATAGCATTAAAAATACTTTTTCGATAGACAAAGAACGGGGAAGTACCTAATCCATGTTTTAGGTTGAACTCATGCCATTTCTGTGTTTCCATACCACACCCATTTTCCGCCCAAATACAGTACCACAATTCTTCAGTTCCTTCGCTGCATGGACTTATTACTAACAATTCTTTTAGTGCAGCACTAACAGAATTTAAATTTAACACACTGTCAGGTGGTGGACTGAATAACTAAACAATAAATAATTGTTTGTTAAAATTCTATACTTATTTGGAATTCTTATTTGGAAAGTTTAGGCACCTGACTGTGTTCACCTAATGCCAACTCATCCTCACGTTCAGTTAGGGATGAGTTTTGAAAAACCTCCTTCACTGTTTGGAAACTGTTTTGTTCCAATTTCTTCTTTTCCCCTAGCTGAGCTTGTAGACTCAAAAATTTGAGCTACAAAACACGAATGAATAAAAGCAAATAAATAGAATCATTACGTATTAGGCCTACCATCCTTAGCTTCGTTGTTATCTAATATTTTGTGTTGTTCCAATAACTGGGCCTGCAGCTTCATTATTTGATCTAATAAACAATAATTAATAATTGAAAACCAATATAATAATGTTTATACTTACCACTTTTTTGTTTTATTATCTTATCCATTTTTCAATTGCTCCTCCAGCCACGCAGTTTTCTCCAGCCACGCTGCTCAATTGAATGCTAATGGCATACAATTAACTGAAATTGCATACATACTTGTAATAACGAAACCGACGGGTAGATGGCTACGGGTGGAAAAAAGAGAAAAAAGTGTGATTTTTTTTTTTTCCGCCATTTTTTTTTTTTTTCCATGTAAAACGGATTGCCATATCTATTGGTAAAGTACTCAGTTTTACTTCACTGAACGGCTCACGATGTTCAAGAAATTAGGGGCTTGAAAATAAGACCGACAAAATAAATAAGCCCGATTTTTCCCAAACAAAAGTTGGCGCGCCAGTACGGTACAGCGCGCTTGTAGAAAACAGCGTATTGTATTCCGTTTTACCCCCCCCCCAAATATCGGCCTTTTTCTGTTCACTGCTATCACCATCTCCCGGTCAGATTTCTAGTTAATTCTTTATGTACAGTCAACCAAACAACCGAACAATTTTTCTGCTGCTTGGCGCTAGCTCTGTCGCGTACTGGTGCGCTAGATTGCCCCAAATATTTGGTGTATTTCAAAAACGATTAACTTTATGAAAAAATAGCAATTTTCCCCGAATCAGCATTCAGCTTTGCGTGTATCCTGTGATATTCAACCAATTCCTGTGAGTGGCAGTTTTTGCCGAAAAATTTTTTAAGCCCGACCGGGAAAAGTCGGGCTTAAAATTTTTTCGGTCAGTGAGTAGAAAATTGACTAGGAATGTGACCGGTAGATGGCAATAGCAGCCAAACAGAAAAAAAGGCCTTTTACTTTTATTTTGGGCATAGTCTTCTATAATAAACGGCCAGTAAGGAAAGTGGTGCTCGATTTGGGGTATTACGCCCTTCTGGCAATTTTAGTTTTAGGCGCAGGGGGTATTGCGCGCTTACTGGGCGTTTATTATAGTAGGCCATGATTTTGGGTTAAAAGGATTGCCATATTGCCATATGTACTCTTGTTTTTGGTTAACGATATGGATGCAGTTACACTCAATGAGCGATGCCTGGAAGATGACTACTATTACACATTAGGTTGCGATGATTCCTCCAGTGTGAGTTTCTGTCAGATTTGTGTTGTTTGTTCTTTTTTTTTAATTTTTCATATTCACTTCATACATGAATAGGTTGACCAAATATTAACTGAATACAAACACAGAGTATTACTTTGTCATCCTGATAAGAATCCATATGATAAGTCCACTGCTCAGTTTCAAAAACTTCAGGTAAATAGATTCTGCACATTAACCAAGTAATGTGATAGATACAGTTAATTTCTGGTCATTCCAACAGGAAGCTAAGGAGGTGCTCTGTGACCCAGAAAAGCGAAATGATTATGACAGATGGAAAACAAGTGGAATAACAATTTCATACAAGCAATGGATTGTCATAAATAAACAATCTGCTGCCGTAAGTATTACGTGTGCAATATCAGGATGTCATTCTATGTAGGTTTAAAGTAAAATAGATTGAAGTAATAAAATTAACACAGGTTCTTCACTGGGCCATACCAAAACATGAACAAAAAATGCTACAATCAAGCAGTAGCAAGTCAGAGATAATAAAACTGAAACAAAGCAAGCTTTCACTTAAAATTGGTTCTCAATATTGTACGTACAATTCCATCCTAGAAAAGTTTAGGAACTATGAAATATGAAAAAGAAAATCGTGGAACATCTGAATTTATTTTACTAGCATATTCAATATTGACTGTTGCTGTTGCGTAAGATTAACTCGATGTAAAGCTTAATAAAATATGTCCATATAAAGCAAGTATTTTTCGAACTGTTCGGTCATGAAGTTGAATGCTACTTAAATGGGTTCCAATCGACATTACTTGTGTATTCTCGATCAGGCACTGGCATTTAAAGATGCACTTCTAGTTCTTCAAATGCTAATGTCCAATTAATCTCACCAAAGAAATACAACTGAAGTAGGTCAGTTTACTTTGTTCAACAACTTAGCCAGCTCCAGCGCCAAAGAAGTAAAATTAGGCGCAATTGTAAAGAGCTCGCATTGCCGATAGACAAATTAATCACCTACTGAATACTACTGGAACGGATCTTTATTTCCTAAGGTTCTGCCATAATTGCCAATGATTAAAGTTACATGAGAAACTTGCACAATGCGCAAGAGAAGCTAAAACACGTTTCTTAAATTAGGCTTCCAATTCCAGCGCCATACCCATTTTGTGACCTCCTTGGTTGAAGTTTTTCAGATCAACCATTGACGATAGGGTAATGGTAACACCTGAATACGAAAACGAATAAGCCTCAATATGATTCAACTTTCAGTTACAACGTACCCTGGCGGAGTTTTTGCTGATAGCCAAGGCCAAGCTGGGAAGCGTTATTGATCTTGGCGCGGACTGCACTGTCGTTATCTAACTGGTACTTGCAACCAATACCGAATCGCGTGGCATTTGAACCGGCGGTCCAGGCAAGTTGGACACCTGTTTCTAGATTAGAATTAACCTTTTGGAATAAGGCTCCACCGAATTCTTGTCCGTCGTTACTGTTCAAAAGATAAAATGAGGATTATCACAACGATTTGCGAATTCAAGCAATATGACGTACACGTTGGTGTGGAGTGCGAAATCTTTTGCTACATAGGCGATGGAGAAATTATTGCGGGTCAACTGGGACTTGGACATGTCGAATGACATTTGGTAGCCAGCTAGCCATCCCATGTAACCGCAAACGGCTGCGCCATTGACTGTTGGGCCACAATTAAGGTCCACATCAGCATTCAAGGTGGCAGTGTCATGCTTGAATTCAGCTTTGACGACACCAGTTTTCTTGCTGTATAAGAGTGAATGGGTCAAATAAAAAATGTATATATACATAATCTGATGAAAATAAAAAACAATAAACATAACAAATATACCCTGTTTGAGGAGCAAAAGTGGAATCAAAGGTTAATTTTAATCCTTGAGCAATTTTATCTTGAATGGCAATTTCAGTTCCAAGAGTGTTGTCTGTGTTCCAGCGCTCAGTGAAGGTCAAGCCTGAAAGATAGTTTGTTTTATAAACTGGTGTTGCAGAGAATACACAAGCTTAGTCTGTGAACTATACCATATTCTGGAACCTTGTATTTGGTCTCCAAATTTCCAACCACTTTGCCACTGTCAAGGTTCGAAGAACCACCAGTAGTGAATTCAACTCCATTGGAAGTCTTCGTTTTGCATTCAAGCTTTAGCAGACTAAAATGATAGCCTTTGCCAAACACGTCACGGGAAGATTTGCCAAGATCAGCATACACTGGAGGAGCCATGTTTAAGAGTAATGTACCTAGCAGACAACAAAGAAAATTACTTTTCATTAAATGAAAAAAAATAATAATAAGGAAGAAGGTGGTGCTACAACTGATAACTTTGAATGCAACTTCTTATATCGTTATTATGAACATCAAATGCATAAAAGAACATATACTTCAGAGAAGTCAGCCATTTTTGTTCACGTTACGAACCGGTTAAAACGAGTATAAAATGGTACTATCCTCGCATAACTATGGTTAAATTTTATGAACTGAAATCAACCAAGCTGTTTACACGTACATTTTAATACTAGTTTACTATACTATGATATAAAAATCGTAAAATACCTGGAGACTTCTGACGACGTAAAAACCAGCTACCTTCGTGTGGCTGTGTGTGTGGAAGATTTCTGCTGCCGAAGGAAATTGCTTGGGACGAGACCGATTATTTAACCATATACACGATCTCGATACTCCATGTATCGATACACACAAAGGGCGACGCCTTACAATGGATTGTGCAACTCAACGTAGAAATCCTTCGAAGTGCTTACTGCATTGAATCCTTCTCGAAGCCCCTTCCAGTTCGCTATAGAAAATATCATGTTGATCTGTATAAATGCACGCATGGAGAACCTTTCTTGAATATGCTACTTTAAATAAACATAGCAAATTTTCACATCAAGCTTATCTTGTCATGTTCCCTCTATAAAAATACCGCATTATCGATACTTAGTTTTTAAATAATTTAATTTTGCTGTCGCTATTAGTATAAAAATCCTAAAATAAATTGTTTTTGGATTTGATTGGTTTTGAACAAGACAACATAAGTGAGAACAAACGAATATCGTGGTGACAACTGTATTTATTCATATTCATTTTAGATGGGCTACAGACATCGTAGAACATGAGGAATGGGGATGGGGAGGTGTAAGAAACAACCAACTAATAGATAAGAGTAAACAGACAACGTATTTTGGAATAATAAAACCACCAACGAAGGGTAAACGGTGAAAGAGACGGAAAGAATTTGTCTTGTGTGTAGGTGTATACAAGAAGGACAAACAAGTGGGGGTGAAAGAGGAGATGGCCATACGTTCGCAACATCCACAAAAATGAAACTCAGCTCCTTTTTTTTCATCATTTCTGGAAAAAAAAAAAACTTAAGCCAAGCATATCGTCGTCCCACTCCATAAATAAACCAAACGAATTTCTCTTCCGATGACAACACACTTTAGCCAAGACAAGTGGAATGAAAATGTACAAGTTACTAGAACTCGATCAAACCTGGTATGTGAAGAGTACCGAAAGGTAAGAAATCGCTGGTGGTATGAAAGGTGACGCAAGCGGGCAGCGGAGAAAGGTGAAAAATCATCCATAACTGGTGGACATCGCACTACTATGGTTTGGTTTATATCTCCGAAGAGACTGATTCAAGGGACTTTAAGCATCAGAATACATTCACAAACACAAAAAAAAAAAAAAAAGAAAAAAATCACCAATCAATCAACTGCAAAAAGAAAACATTTAGCCGTAAATATTGGCTCAGTTGGTTTCCGCCGGCATCGACAGACAGCGGAAGCAGTTGGCTACTACTACTTCACTTAGCCTCAGGCCGATAAGTTGTTCTAAAATCTAGCGTCGGAATTTTCTTGTCCGCACACTCCACGAATTTCTAACAATCTTGCTGGTAACTTACTTCTCATTCTAAAAACACTTGGAAAGGAACGCCAAAGAAAAGAACACGAACGCCGCTGACAAAACCAGTGAAGAAAATGACACCAGAATTTAAATTCTCTACATGCCGTAACCGTATCCCGGGGTGAAACCTGGAGCGTAAGCAGGTGCATAGCCGGGTGCCGTCAACATGAGCTGCTGTGATGCAATCATCATAGATGGCGGCTGACTCTGGGAGTCGTTTTCTTCAAGGCGTTCTGATTCAGCTGCTTCCAGTTTGTCGACCTTGGAAATGTATTCGCGCATGACCTGGAACATCGAAAATGCATGCATATTAAACTAAGCGACCTTTTTTCTTTTCAGGAAGAAAATTACCTGAATAAGGTAAGGCATGGCAAAATCAATGATCTTGTGACGCCAGGCGAGCTCAAGAATGACATCGGGATGAAGAAGGTCGTAGCACTGGTACAAACAGCCAGCAAAGCAATCAAAATTGCGCTGTTCGAGGAACCACGCCAACAGCTCTTCAGCAATCTCGGCGTTCTTCGATTCGGCCGCATATTCCATCGCGTCTTTAAACAGTTTGTCTTTCTTGCACAACTCAACCGACTGCTTCCAGCGGTTGTTACCCTTGTATAGATAGGCAGCGATACGACGGAACTCTATTAATTCGTGTTTCTCCAGGCGTTGGGCCAACATGATGGTATCGAAATTATCGAACGCATCAATCGACGTGCGTAGACCCTACGTGGATAAAAAGAAAGAGCAACACCATTAATTTTTTATGTTATCTTAAGGGAAGGGTGACAAATGTTCTTACCTGGTAGTCCTCTTCATCAATAAGTAGACTATTGAGAGCTTCGTTGATTGCCTTATTGTTCAAGTTTTGCACTGAACGCAAATAAGGCTTAACCATTTCCAAGTGATTGTGCTTGGTGAAGAAGTTGACAGAACGAGTGTGGTCCATGCGAGGAGAAAGCACCAAGAGCAAGTCGTTCAACATCATTGGCTTGTAATCCAAATAAAATTGGATGCCCCTATAAATGCAATTAAACGGTAGAAAACAAGTTATCTCACTAAGAAAATTAAGGCAAACTTTACTTGTAGTAGAGTTCAATGTTGGCCACTTTGGTAATTACGTCCTTGAAATGACCCTCCCTCCATGCTTCAGTTGGATGTTGCATCATTGTTAAAACGGCATTGTCGTATTCTTCATATTTGTCATACAGGAAGACCAACTCAGCCCACAGATGTGCCTACAACATGTTTTAAAACTAATTATAATGCTACACCAATGTACCATATTACCGTTGATTCACCTGTTCGGCAGCACGTAGAACTTTAGGAATGTTGACGCGTGACCAGAAGAGTTCGAGGTGCTCGCGCATTTTCTCCGGTTTGTACTTCGAGTACAGGATACCAAGTTCAGTGAACATGCCCATGTGAGCGCGTTCCAATCCAAGAGCTGCTTCAAGTAGATTGATCAATTCCTCAAAATAGCCACGATCTTGGTAGTAATTGATCAGATCTTCCAGTTCATCAGCATGGACAACAATGTGAAGCCCACACATCTGAGCCAGACGGAATTCCATGTTATCTACGCAAGCAAAGCAAACTTCTTTCCATGTTCGGGTGCTGTTGGCTTTGCGAGCCGAGTCGACGGCTCCCTGGAACTCTAAAACATCGAACAAATGGAATTAGTACATCAAAATAAACAGATAAATTTCTTTGTAAATACCTTTCAAGTGAACCAAAGTTATAGCCAACCGGGCAAAATTGGAAACGTTGTTGTAGAGTAGTTTGGCTGGTTCATACATTCCGTCATCATAGCAACGATCACCAATTCGTTGAATGTCGGCATGGTTGGGACCGGCAATGAACTCCTCCAAATCGGCGAGCCGATTAGTTCGAGCGTAGGCATAAATCAATTCGGATTCAATGAAAGATTCGCGTGCCTTCTTCCGAGCCATCTGCAGGTAGCGAACTAAGTCCTCCCAGCCACCAGTGCGGTGTGCCGTAGATACAACGTCCAAGTAGGCCGAAGGATCATCGGCTTTAATAAAAGAATCGATGGCCTCCTTGACCAGACCCTGCTGAAGCTGAGCTTTGGCCAATTGGGACCAAACTGCTGGTTCGTTACAGCGTTCAGCAAACTCGTAGGCACGATCCAAATTGTTCACGTTTTCAATCAACACCTGTTTTTAAAAAAAAACAAGAAATTTTGTGAAAAGTTACAAGTGAAGATTTTTGTCATCAATAAATACTTGGATGGCCGAAGCGTTAACATCGAACTTTTTGAAAATAGCAAAAGCCTCTTCGTAGAGTTGGTTAGAAATGGCAATGTTAGCAATGTCTGGTGCATCGTAGTTGTCTAGACGGTTGATGTACTCCATCACACGAGTGCGATCAGCCTTGATGGCAGTCAAGATGAGGAGATTCTGCAAGTTACGATGGTCGCTGAATACAGAGTTGTCAAGCACAATCTTCTCCAAAAGTTCAATCAACTCGTTGGGCAGGTCAGCGGTCATAAAAGCCTTGACCGTAACGGAAATGTCTTCGGGATCTTGAGTCTCTGACAAAGCCGTTTGGACGACCTGATCGATAAGTTGACGTCTGAATTGGTTGCTCTCGTTTAGAACCTCCACCCAAAGGTCAGGATCACGGCGCCTAACTAGGTAGCGAGCCTCAGACTTGAAGAGCGAATTCTCGTTGCAGACCTTAATCAATTCTCGGTCACATTGCCCACGTTCATAGGCAACGCAGGCCAAATGGGGATCGCGTTTTTCACAGTATTTACCCACGACGCGGCTGTCGTAAAATCCATTTTCTTTCAGGAAGCGCTCGGGATTGTTGTTACTGTCGATGTAAATCTTGGCCAAGGCATTATGGGTGGCTGGCTCGACCGATCCTTCATGGATACGCGACTCCAACCAGGGCAAGAGCAGCTTAAGACGATTCCTTTTCTCTACTTCTTCTACAAGCTCGTCGGTTGAGAACTGGCCACGCACGACCAAGATCAATGATTTAATGACGTCTTCCGAGCAGTCAACGTCCAGTAAACCGCCGATAACCACAGGCAAGCGAGAAGGATTAACTTTCTGCACGTAAATCTCAATATACTTCTGAAGGCTATTGCGGTAAAGGTAGAGCACCAAATCGTGAACGAAATCAAAACGATCGCACACAATAATTAGCGGCAACTGATCTGTCAGTTTGGCCTCCTAATAGTTATGAAAAATCACGAGTCAATTGAAATTCCCTAACAAATAAAATGTGATATCGCACCTTGAGGAAGTTCTTGACTCGTTCAGCGTTATAACAGTTCGATTCCCGGCAAATGCGCTCCACTTCTTTGATCTGTCCCGTTTTGCAGGCAGCTTGAATATATTTAAAATGGACCTCGGGGTCTTGACTGAAGTTAACGATGGATCCCAAAAAGTAAAACAATCCCTCGAAGCTCTGATATAGTAACCGAAACGACTTAGAATGTCACCTTTTTGCTACCAAATAAAAGCATCAACCAAAAACCTTAAAGGACTCAAAGAGCTCAATCAGCGAGTTCGTGGACAGCTGTTCGTGATATTTGGTGGCAATTTGGACACCAATCTGGAGGTTCTGGCGAATGTTGGCCTGGAGCATGGCACGAAGGCACTCCAGCGAATCCTCCACAGAGAGGGAACCAAAGTAATTCACCAACCATTCTGGGTTGAGAAGGTGGGTGTGAACCACGGCACGCTTGATATCATACAAATCGGTGTAGTGTTCAAGAGCACGCTGTAGTAAACCGGCCTTTTCGCACAGCTGGGCAACGTGAGCCCTGTCGTAATGGGTGAACATTTGGTTACCCAAAATAGCATCGGCCACCTGAGAGAAAAAGAGCAAACATCAGGAAATGTACCCAACGACTTGGGGAAGTAACTTTATGATGACTGTCACCTGTGGGGCAGAGAGGAGGTTCATCTCCAACAATCTGGTCTGTAGGGGCCCTTCGGCCGGACGGTTGTTCTTCAAGGCATCCAATAGGAAGGCCGTGCACGGCTGGATCATATTTTGCTCTAGGAAAATGTCGACAATTTGAGCAACGTCGGCCAGTGGTTCATCGTCTTGCACCAACATCTGAGCGAACAAAGCTCCTTGGTCTGGGCTGATACGCATGACACTGCGGAGGAGGAACACGTAGTCGGGCGTGTATCCAACTTTCTTGGCGTACAGGACAATCTTGGAGAATTGACCAGTTTCGGCAAAGCACTGGATGACCTTATTGGGCACGTTGGCACGGAGGTAAACCGACAGGGCCAGAGTCGGATCAGCCTGCTTCACCAAATCACCAAGCTCTTCGGAGCATTCGAGTTTGTCCTCCTTCAGCCACTTCTCCAACAGCTGCTTGCGACCTTGTTGGAGAACAGGGCGACAGAGTTCAAGCGACTCGAATTTGTTCAGCTGGCCTTGATCTAAAAGGATGCCGAAATACTGCAACAGAGGAGACGTCTGGCCTGGTTGGGCGGCCACTGCTTGGAAGCGCTGGATCGTCGCTGGGGTTCTCAGAATACCCTTCGGTGCGTTGGCTGCAACCTTTACATTTTAAACGTAAGACAAATTTAATCGTAAACGAAACTTGGGGTATGTGGCTTCTACGTACCTTTGCGGCTTCGGCATACTGTCCGCCCTGGAACAAGGTGTTAAATTTTCTCACAAAAAGCTCCTCAGCCCCAGCAAGATTGTTGCGGGTGGCAATCCGCAGAGCAAGATCTGGGTTTTGCATTGCTGTTGTAATATACTGGATAATAGTTTCTTCATCTACACTGACAGACAGCACCTTGTTTGAAACCGCGAACAATCACATACATTTGAAACACTTATTAGACCACAAATCAATACAAAGAAAAAGAACTCCTTACTTGGCCCTTGCGGTTGACTCCAATGATACCCGATGAGGGCTCATGGGGCGCGGTAACGAAAACAGTTTCCGCCGAAATACGGTTCATATAAATGCAGGTACCAGTCTCCATGTCATATAGATGGATGTAGCCGTACTTGGTAATCAAGTAAAGCACGTCATGCTTAGGACTGATCTAAAAATGAGTTTTTAAGAATGCACTTAACTTTAGTAAACGCAGTGAGGAATGATCATTAAGGCATCGAATCGTTACTATCAATCACAGCCTTGACGTAAAATGACAAAAAATGAAGTGAATTGATGTATCACAGACTAGGGAGGGAATTTCGGTAATAATTTACCTGCATTGCCACGGGAAAATCGTTTTGTGCCTCCGGTGGGAAAAAAACGTCAACATTCTTTTTCGCAAAAGGCTGATTTCCGGTAGGTGGGGTTCCCACTTCAATGATATGCAACTGTGTTGATCAATGGAAAAGGTTAACAATGGTCTTCTATTAAAGCAAAGTCGGTCTACGTACCTTTCCGCCCTGTGCACTTCTGACTGCAAAGCAAAAAAGGGTAGAGAACTCTGGATTTCCCTCCATTTTGAACTGCGAGAAAGCAGCGGCGTGGCCTTCGATGGGTTGGCTGACTTTGCGTTCGACAGAGTAAAGTTGCATTGCTCCAACGACACGATTTTGCTGGGCGGAGATGCCAATGAGAAGCAGCCATGTCTGCTTGGCGTCCGTTCGATAATTGATAATTTGGCAGCCTGTCAGACTCGAATGACGATCGAACATTTTCTGCGGAAGCGAATCGCCCTCCATGGGCCAATGGTAGACGGCACCTTCGGTGACTAGGGCAATGGTATTCACAGATATCCATTTCCAAAACACCACATCCTCCGTCATGGTGTGAGCCTTCATCTTGGACTTCATTTCGATGTTGAAAATCTGTAGGGTTCTTCCAGCTAACACAAAGAAACAAATTAATAAAATTTACTTAACATAAGATTTTGAAATCATTTTCCTACCTTTTAGGGCAATAACTTTACTGGCTGGATTCATGATGGCTGAATCAGCTGAAATTGGTCTCCTGATGGGATTGGTAGGATCATGCAAGTCGATGATGACCACCTGTGCTGTTTCCCCCACCTTTTCTCGGACACAGATGAATTTGTCCGACTCCATGGTGAGGGTGCTGAATCCAATGTTGGCGGCATTGATCCCAATACTTGTGAGCTACAGACAAAGAGATGCAATTTTGTAAAATGCAATTGGATCGAGAATGCACATAACTTTCCCTCATGTAATGAGTATTGATTTTAGAACCCTTACTAACAAAGGATACATTTTTTAAGAGGGCAATCACGAGCAAAACACCTACTCAGCACTTGATTGTTTATTATATTGAACCAGGCTGCACGTAACCTAAGTTTATTGATTGCGAAAGGTGTGACTGGACAAATATCAGGCATTTGACACACAGTCAGCAAGCAGTCACCAATGATCAACCTGCATCACATTTGCTTCGACAATGAAAAAGCAGGTGCGTCATATAAGCCGCAATGTAAGACCAGAAAATATGTAGAGCCCTTTGAAAAAATATTTGCCGGTGTGAGTCATTGGCCGGCCGAGTACAGGCTGTCAAACCCGCAGAAGTATTTTCTTTCTTTTTACTTAAAACAACTCAACAAACTAAAGACAAAATTACCTGAAGATGCTCTTGAAACCGAATGGGTAACATCTGCGCCATTATGACGGTCTGATGGTACAATCTAAGTAGGAAAACTCTTCTTTATCGGGATTTTTTTTCCAAATAGCCTCCTGAGAAACCGAACGGTATACGAAAGAGACCTCACGATTCTGTCACACCAGTCTTACACACAGGCAAGCCCTATCTCACGGCTTGCCAACGCAAGTTGTGTAGCCTCCGCTGTGACGGCCGCCATTTTTTCCAAATTGATTTAGAAATCCTGCATTTTAATGCATTTTAAAGGAAGAAAATATTCTAAATGACCATTCTATTAGTTTAAATATTCCAAAATTCAAAATTATGGTGAATTTTAAAAGTTTTTGCAGCTTTTGTTTTGGAACTATATTGTGCGTGAATTTGATATTGAAACCGCCCCCTTTAGTGGACTAACGATGGCGGGATGTAGACCTCTGAGAAAGAACAAAAATTAAAAAAAATATTTTTAACGCCCCCATTTAAATGTCGAATATCCCGGTGATCGTACCTTGAAAAAGAAATAGGATAGCCAACCGAGTGTACACGGGGTTTGTTATGAACATGATCTATTTCGCCGTTACGCAGCAACGTACAGATTGAGTATTCACCACAACTAGGCATGAAGGTAAGAGAAAAAGAAATATGAAAACAAAATAACAATTAACCAAAGGAAGAAATATTGAGGAAACGGTGCATAGTGTGGAGGATGTGAATTCTGGTTCATTGTGGTCAGTTTTGTTTTTGGTTATCGGTCATCTTCGTCGTCCTCGTCCTTAATGATTCCCAGTCTTTTGGCAACGGACTTGACAGAATTGATGACTTCTTCCTGAACCAAATTGAAGGACATGGCCAGCAGAGCGATACCAAAAAGCAGGTAGAGGGAGCAGAGGGCAATGCTAACTTCGACATTCTCTTTGACGTTCTGGGCCGGCACAAAGTCGCCGAAACCAATTGTGGTAAGTGTTATGAAACAAAAGTAAGCCGAGTCGAGGAAGGACCACTGCTCCCAACCGCTGAACAGGAAGGCACCGCCGAAAATGTAGCCGACGACGAGCAGAATGCTCAGCCAGATCGGCACCGGTTTGTTGTGGTGTTGATCGTTTTCCTCTTCATCCGAGTCGATATAGTCGTCCTCGTAGACGTAGTCGTCATCGTAGTCCACTTCTTCCTGCTCGGTCAGTCGGCTGAGGCGATTGCTGCCGCCGCTACCACTGCCAGCACCAGAAGTTCCAGCTATGCTCACACGTCGTGCGTCATTATTGCGTCACGGAGAGAAATCGATAACGGAGATATCCACACGCCCGACAGTTGAGAAAAAAAAAAAAGGAAACGAGATTATTATTCAAAGTGTCTCTTTCCTGCCAATTAATTAGGACGAGCCTATATCGACCCAATCTCGTCGAAGACATGCAAATGAGTCCCGATTTAACGGCGGTAACTTACGTGATCGGTTGGAATAACGATGTGGCGTAGGTCTCATCATCTCTTTGCCTTCAACAACGTCCAGATCAGATTCCAATTCTAAACGATCGTGCCGTTTATCACTACCGCCACGATTTCGATCGACCCCCTTTCAAATGATGGAAAAAAGACACTTCACGTCATGTTACTATGACGGGCTGGTGTGACACCATAACATAAACATACCGATTTATTATTAGAGTCGATGGGATGGTCGGTTTTAGTTCGTGCGTTATTTTCAACCTGGTCATCGGCGTATTTATTAAAGAATCCACTTTCCATGGCGTTGGGATCGCCCGTCTTCGGTGCGTTAGGACTGGACGGGGTTGATGGTGGGTAATCAACCCCATTACCCCCAGGACTCGTTTCCGTTTCCGCGTTGTTCCCACGACCTGAGCGGCTCGTTCCGGATGGAGCAGCACCCGACGGTCTGTTGTTCCGGCCGTGATGTTGAGAACGTCGGCCTCTCTGTGGCCCGTTCATCTGTTGCATCATCTCAAATTCCCGATCAGTCTCGTCGTAAAATCTGCGGTTAAACTTTTTGTCCATCAGTTTGTCATCTCTTAAAGGATGTGTTGTTTTTTATTTTTTTTTGTTTCGTTACTTGGACTCTTGATCCGTTTCGGAAAAGGATGAACGCGAGACGGCGCTGTCAGACATGGCTGAGTCGGCCGAACGTTGCGAAAAACGCTGCGAACGTCGCAATGAATTCACTTTACCACCAGGCCCTCCAGCTGCTGAGGATTGGTACCTTCACGTTGGTGTAACACTCTTTTACTAGAAATTCATTCAAAACAGAAAACGTGAATGATGAATCACCTGGCCGACTGTCTGCCGCTGTTGGAACGTCTGGTGCGTTGTCGCCTCAATCGTGACTTTTTCGGCTTTCGGGTGCAAACGTAACAGCAAACTTTCCAATAGAGGAACCGGAACGAGTGGGCCATCTGTGTAATATGACGTATATCTAACTGACGACTTTCATTTCTTTTTGATTGATTAAAAGATATTGGGCGTTTTCTTTTAAATGCTTTACCGCATCGCCGATGTTTGCCAAACAGAGCAGCATCAAAGGGATACCGAGAATGGCGTAAAAGATTGTCACCCTATGTAAATAATAATTTCAATTATTTACCATAAAATGAATTTGAAAAGAACAGATACTCACATTTTACCCCATGGCGTTTTCGGGGCAATGTGTCCATATCCTGCCATCACAAAATACAATGAAGTAATTAGGGGGGATCGTGTTGAAAAGCTTTAAAATAGAAACCAATTAATAATATGTAAATGAGGAAAATAAGTCAAGGATATCGGCAGAATTTCGTCAAACTGTTTCAGGGTTTTTTTTCATTTCCCCATGTTTCGAAACGTGTCACGCCCACGACTTTGATCGGGAAATGATTATTTATGACGCCATCGGTGCTGGTGAGGGAAAGTTGTTTGGTCTTTTGCGACAGTTTCGCTTTCAAACATTGTTGTGATATACCCCCCCAAAAAAATACGAGACGTTAGGGGATCCCATCAAATCGAGAGAAAATTGGATGTTGGTTTTATCCGTACAAACCGCAATGCAACACAAAGACCTCTCTGTATTTATTTATTTTTTTTTTTACATTCAGTACAAACATACACGCACCTATCTAGAGTGCTTCGATTGCAACACTCTTTAGCCTTCCTGGATATATAAACCAACTCTGCGAAAGTGATCCATACAGTCAGTCGTTCTCCGTCGAGGCATTTACACACATTCCCAACTTAGAGATGGCAACTACGAGGTATATTAACACAATTTTCAATTGCTAGTAAATCATTCTAATTCATTTAACCAATATTTAATTTAAAAAAAAAAAAAAAAAGACGCGATTCCGTGATGTGGCATTGCCTATTTCTCCTCATCGTTGCAATTGTCTGCCTGGGCCAAATCGATTTCTTCGACAACCGTTATTCTTTCGTGAGAACAATGATCACGTTTTTCTTTTGAGCCAATCTCGACTACTAATCATTTTTTTTTTTTTTTTAAATATAAAATATAAAACTTTCTCTATTGTTTCAAACAGCAACGGCCAGTATCAGCTGTGGTAGACATCAGAGGCACTTCCAAATATCCCGGCATTAGCGGCCAAATTCATTTCACGCAAACGACGGCAGGTGGACCCGTCATCGTTCGCGGGACTGTCTTTGGCCTGACTCCCGGTCTTCACGGCCTTCACATTCACCAGTTTGGCAGCTTGTCTGACGATTGCAACGCGGCTGGACCGCATTTTAACCCATTCAACGTATACAACACAAATACCAACGATATTCAAATAACAATTTATTAAAACTACCCCATTCATTTGTTTGATGCCTCGATCCCTATACAGAACGATCACGGAGGCGTGAGCGATCAATCCCGTCATGTTGGTGACTTGGGCAACATCGATGCCATAGGCGACTATCACACCCAAGCTGATATCTTCCTGTTTGACCATTTGATTTCCTTGTCACAGAAATCCGAACGCAGCATCCTCCATCGGGCCGTCGTCATCCACGAGAGGGCCGACGATTTGGGACTTGGCTATCATCCGGACAGCAAGAAAACGGGCAATTCCGGAAGCCGAGTGGCTTGCGGAATCATTGCGTTAACATCGTCACGTTCTCCTTATCACTATTGATTTCACTCGTACGAAACAAAAAATGAGTGTAATGGATGACCAATGATGATGGATATGACGTGCTGTTATCTCTCTGTTTAATGTTTCAAAAATGACGATCGTTTTCAACATCGCAGGTGTGTACATACGAAAAAGAAATAGAATACCCCTTTTGTGTGCATCATGGCGTTTTGTTTAGTCTATATAACTGTAAACGGATATATGAGCCCCCTGTTAAAAAAAAAACGAGATGAGGGGGGGGGACATAATATCTTGTTGTGCAACTTTTGCTAAGATAGTTCACGCATTTTGTTTGTTGTTGTTTGCGAAGGTAAAAAAAAAAAAACGACGAGTCAGAGGCAAAAACGATGGTGCGCGTCTCTTGTATCTGGGAGAGAGTTTATATACATCGAACCTCTTGAACACTGTGCAGCCTCGGAGACGAGGCCAGAAATAGCCCAGCCGTTGAAGATATAGGGTGAGAAGAGACTGTTTTTATCTCTTTCCTTACATCTTTTGTCACTTCACTATCGTCTGATGCGACTTCGAAACAAAAAAAAAAAAAAAAAGAAAAAGAAAAAACACCCTGGGTAGGCAGTGCTTTTACGTCTTATATCCTGTTTCAACTCTCTTTACTCATTCAAATTGGCAGTTAAAAGTTTAAAGACGATTCATACCGATGGTCGTAATTAGAATGATGGAGTAGAAAAGAGCTCCGGCCAGGGTCCATTGAACTTTGTCCGTCTCTTCGCTGCCGTCCCATCCCTTCTTCTTCATCGATTCGATCAGATGCGTCTCGAATTTCTTGAGACGGTCCGTGACGTTGGTGGTCCACTCCTCCTGGACGAGCACGTCCATTTTGTAGGTGAAACGCCACAGGTCGTCGGTGACGCTCTCGCGGACTTTAATCATTTCGCGCTTGACCTGCAGCTCGTGCTTGGCTTCCAGCGCTTCGAACGTGAAGGCGCCCATGATGCAATAGCCGACGACGAGGGAGACAAGACCGATGTGCGACACTAGAAAAGTCGCGATGTTGCGTAAATAAAACAGACACTTGCCCTTTGGTTTCTCGCTAACGCCATTGTCTCCAGGCCCACCACC